>NC_138768.1:111895732-112315732 GCF_965119305.1 Pelophylax lessonae
CCTATGTTAAGGCTTACCTATAGGTACTGTAAATATCTCCTAAACATGTACCGTTTAGGAGATATTTACATTTGATGCAGCCAGTGACGTCACTGGCGCATGCGCTCTGAAGGAACGGCAGATCGTGCCGTTCCTTCAGAGCCCTGTGCCGTGACCGTCGGCTCCCGCGCGCGTGCGCGGGAGTGATGTCACCGCGGCTCCGGCCAATCAGATGGCCGGATGCCGCGATCCCGGAAGACGGGCGACTGTACATGTCGCCCGTCATAAAGGTAAGAGAGCGGCGCGGCGAGGGCTCGTTCTAAGGTAAGTATTTGATAATGAGCTAGTATGCGATGCATACTAGCTCATTATGTCTTTATCTTTCAGGATGTAAAGAAAAGAAAAAAAAAAATTATCGGTTTACAACCTCTTTAACCCAGATGGCAAGCAATTGAGCTACAAGATTGAAAATGACTTGCTAAACTATTGCTAGACATGCCATGCTTCACAAGTTTGTTGCACAATTACAGCAAGTCCACATTGCATGATTTCCGATCAACTTTCTATGCAAACATTCTGCAAGTCTGCTGCAAGTTCTGGTTCAGTTATGTTGCGCATATAGTCATCCCACCACAGGGGTCACTGTGACTTGCAGAGCTCTTGCTGTAGACTCACCACTGCAACTTCGCTCTTGCTAGAGACTTGCCACGCAAATTTGCTACAAATTGGAAAAGTGTCAAGCCCCGGAAGATTTTACCCCCTGTCTGACCAATCCCTATTTTGCGATTACACAGGGTTACTTTAACGGACAATTGCACGGTCGTGCGACACTGTACCCAAATAAAATTGATGTCCTTTTTTTCCCCCCACAAATAGAGTTTTTTTGGTGGCATTTGATTACCTGTGCGTTTTTTATTTTTTGCGCTATAAACAAAAAAAGAGCGACAATTTTGAAAAAAAAAAAAAATATATATTTTTCACATTCTGCTATATGACATTCTCAAAAAAAAAAATCAAAGTAAAAATCTAAATTTTTTAACATTTTAGGCCAATTTGTTTTCTGCTACATTCTTTTGGTAAAAAAAGAATCGCAATAAGCGTATTTTGATCGGTTTGCGCAAAAGTTATCGCATCTACTAACTACGGGAAAGATTTATGTAATTTTTATTGTTTTTTTTTTTTTACTAGTAATGGTGGCGATCTGCGATTTTTTGCGGGACTGCGACATTGCGGCGGACAGATCGGATCCCTAACTGACATTTTTTACACTTTTGGGCGTACCAGTGAAATTAATACAGTAATCAGTGCTAAAAATATGCACTGTTACTGTAATAATGACATTGGCAGGGAAGGGGTTAACATTATGGGTGATCAATGGGTTAATGTGAGCCTAGGGTAGTGATTCTAACTGTGGGGGGCAGGGCTTCTATATAGAAGGATCACATAGGTAGAGATGGCCTTGCGGTTCGCCCGGCGGTTGGTTCACGGCAAATTTTGCTTGTTCGCAAATTCGCGAAACGGCGGACTTTTGCTGATGTTCGCGGTGGCCATATTAGTTTACATTGGGAAGAACTTTGACCCATGACACAGCCGTCAGGTGGAATGGGACAGCCAATTGAAACATTTCAGCACATGGACATACCCCCTACCTTATAAATAGACCAGAGCAGGCGGCCATTTCACATTCTGCTTTTTGTCAGCGTAGGGAGAGGTCTGCTGTATGCATCAGGGAGAGATTGCCAGACACAAATAGTTACATAGTTACATAGTTAGTGAGGTTGAAAAAAGACATCAGTCCATCAAATAGCTCTGTTAAGATCCACAAAAGTCCTTTTCAGGGCTGGTATTTCGGTACTGGTCTACTGCAGTCTCTTTTCAGTTTAGGGACAGGTATCCAGTCTGTGCTCCAGAGACAGTTAGAGATCAGCAGTGACACAAATCGCTCTGTTAATGTCCACAAAAGTCATTTAAAGGGCTGCAATTTTTTTGGTATTGGTGTGCAGTTTCTGTTCAGTTTAGGGACAGGTATCCAGTGTTCTCTAGGGACAGATCTGCAGTGACACAAATCGCAGTGACAAAAGCACTTTTAATGTATTATAATTAGTGTGATAGACCAGTGGCCCCCCGATACCACATATTGAAGTGGGGTGTTATCTGAGTATACTTTTACAAGTGTATTTGTGTCCTGCAACAATATTGCCTCTTTTGCTGTGTTAATTCTGCTACACACAGTGCCAAACTCACTGGCCAATTTTGGGGTGTTATTTAACATTATACTTTTCTAAGAGTGTATTTTAGTCCTGCAAAAATCTGGCCTCTTTTGCTGTGTTAACTCTGCTACACACAGTGACAACAGTTACTGGCCAATTATTTGTAGAACTGGTGTAATAAACCTGTGGCCCCCCAATACCCCATATTGAAGTGGGGTGTTATCTGAGTATATTTTCCTAAATGTATTTGTGTCCTGCAACAATATTGCCTCTTTTGCTGTGTTAACTCTGATACACACAGTGTCAAACTCCCTGGCCAATTTTTTTGAACAACTGGTGTGATAAACCAGTGCCCCCCCAATACCACATATTGAAGTGGGGTGTTATCTGAGTATACTTTTGCAAGTGTATTTGTGTCCTGCAACAATATTGCCTCTTTTGCTGTGTCAAGTCTGATACACACAGTGCCAAACTCCCTGGCCAATTTTTTGAACAACTGGTGTGATAAACCAGTGGCCCCCCAATACCACATATTGAAGTGGGGTGTTATCATTATACTTTTCTAAGAGTGTATTTTAGTCCTGCAAAAATTTTGCCTCCTTTGCTGTGTTAACTGTGCTACACACAGTGACAACAGTTACTGGGCAATTATTTGTAGAACTGGTGTGATAAAACTGTGGCCCCCCAATATCACATATTGAAGTGGGGTGTTATTTAACAGTATACTTTTCTAAGACTGTATTTTAGTCCTGCAAAAAATTGGCCTCTTTTGCTGTGTTAACTGTGCTACACAGATTGAAGTGGGGTGTTATATACCTTTTTCCAGATATACTGCGATTCTCTAGAGACTTTTGTCACAGGGTAATTTAAAAACATGACAAGCAGAGAAAGAGGAAAAAACATACGCAGAGGTGGTAGGGGTAGGGCAGGAGCAGTAGGCCGGAGCCAAAGTGTGAAGTTTGCGTTCGATTACGTCAAAGGACGCACCAGACTTGGCTGAGTGGCTCACTCAGCCTTCCTCTTCTGCACCCTCCTCATCCTCTATATCTGCACCCTCTTCACTCTCTGCTGTGTGCACCCCCAAACACACCACCACAAACACCACCACCTACACATACCCTCCGCTTGAGTCACTGGAATTATTTTCCGATCCATTACAAGACATTTGCGATGCGTAGCCATTGTTGGCATCAGATCAGGAAGAGGAGGTAGCAACAGCCGCCACTCAGCAGTCTGACGACAGTACCCAGATCAGCCCAAGGAGGTTGGTCCCCGCTGTTGCTGCTTACTCCGAGATCTCGAATGTTAGTGGTGGGGAAGGTGACGTGGATGATGACGTGTCTATGGACATCACGTGGGTGGCCACAAGAGGGGAAGAGGAGGGGAGTTCAGAGCGAGAGACGGACCAGCAGATAGGGAGGCAGGCAGAACTTGCATTGCACAAGAGGTACAAAGCAGACTGCAAATGTATCAGGAGCGAGCCATCAACCATGTACAGTCACATCTGGCGCTCCCAGGACGCCGGCACATGGCTCCCCCAGTGTGGGCTTTTTTAATGTGTCCGTTGCTGACAACAGTGTTGCCATCTGCAGCCTTTGCAGTCAACGCATAAGTCGCAGTAAGCCCAACACTCACCTAGGGACAACCGCCTTAGGAAGGCACCTGAACTCCCATCAACGAGCCCAGTGGGAGCAACACCGTCAGAACCCACAAAGCCATACTCCAGGCTCTCACCGTCCAGCCTCTTCTCCTTCTCCTTCTCCTCTCTCCTCACATTTGTCCTCCACTCCACCTTCCATGATGCCGTCGTCACGTTGATCTGGAAAAAAGCAGACTTCTGTGGCCAAAATATTGGAGCGTAAAAAAATGATGATGCCGGATAACCCTCTTGCCCAACGTCTTACTGCTGGCTTGTCGGAACTGATCATTTGAGATATAGGCAGGGCTCTTGTATATTATCGGAATCGAATATGGGCAAGGTCCTGATATGGCGCCGCGCCATAGAGTCTCCCCGCCAGGAGTGGGGTGTGACCGGGGCAGCATTAGCGATATATAAGACGATTGGCTCCACCCCGCTGACGAAGTGTATGACGCAACGCGTACGGGGGAGGAGCCTGCATGTCATCACGTCGATTCCCGGAGACCACAGGCAGCGTTTGATGCTATGATAAGTCCACACTGCTGAAGTGCTTTGAAATGTAAGTGCGATTTCACCATTTATGATTTAATAAATAGCCTTAAAATCATGTGGGCTAATTTTTGGGGCGAATACTGGCCGACACTTACTTCTGTATCCTGTGAATGCCTAATGTACCTTCAGTCACAGAATACAACGTTCTTAGCTGTCAGGTAAACCCATGTGGGCTAATTTTTGGGGCCAATACTGGCCGACACTTACTTCTTTATCCTGTGAATGCCTAATTTTTCAGACTGGAATTGAAAATCAATAGGTCTGTAAAGGTTCCGCCAAATTGTGGAATGGATGCGGACCCATTTTACAGATGCGTGAATGGACCCTATATGTATTTGACATATATTTACCGGCTGCTGTCAGTTCTGGCTGATTTATGAAAAAAAAAATTTTTTTTTTGCTGTAAAAAAAAAAAAAAAAATTTTTTAGGGCAACTTTTCCAATTGCAATACTTCTGTTATGACATTGTCCATGTGCTGGGACTATTTGTGCACAGCTAGTATGTCTTTTGTGGCTGCAAATATGACCTAAATGTTTTTAGAGTTCGCCTCCCATTAAAATCAATGGGGCCCGCTGCGAACTCGCGGTTCGTGGACTTTTTAGAAAATTTGCAGCTGACGTTCGTGAACCGCCCCGGCCAATGTTCATCCATCACTACACATAGGTTCTATGATCATTGCAGGGAGAAGAACGGTCAGCTGTGTTTAGAACAGCCAACCGTCCTTCTCTCTCAGCGGGGAACGATCGCGGGTGTCCACTGCATCGGCTTCCCTGCTGAGGAGGGGGAGCGCACCGCCGGCGGCGCATGAGCGCTGTACATGTACAGCGATTTGCCTGGGAGCGGCTGCCTGCCGCAGTACATCTACAGCAGGCGGTTGTAAAGTGGTTAAGCACAGTGATGATGTCACTACTATTTTCACAGAGTAATATCTGGTTTGCAAAGCTGTTTGTTGAAAGTGGATTTATATCCTGTGCGGTGTTTAGGGAACACACCTAAATAAAAGTTTTAGTGCTGGAGTTTAGCTTTAAATGGACACACACGCCAAGAACATGAAAGCCTCTTGGTGCACGTAGAGAGGAAGAGTGGAAGTCATTTGCTCTGTTTCATATAAACCATCAGTGTTTGGTTTTCCAATGCTGTGTTTATTATACACCAGTTAACATTTAACACACACCTAGTTATTAGTAGAGTCACATGTGTGCACATGTTTGTATGAGCAGTGATCATGATGAGATGTCCCTCAGACAGACACCGTGCTGCACAAGTAGGGTATGATATCAACACAGCAGATTGCTGTTATGTAATCATTACTGAGTAGGATTCATTTTAACAAACCCAAGTGTTTTAGTCACAGTCACGATCTAGTCTGTAAACAAAAAGTAAAAAGCTTTAATCTGGCATTGCATGGTTCCCTGTTTGCTCCAGTCATGGCAATGAGAACATATACTGAACAAAATTTTTCATGAGCTGAACCCTAAAGTCTAAAGCCCCGTACACACGTACCGATGGTCGGCTTACAAATGTTCCTCTTTTCTCCCCGGGATGTCGGTGTCTGCTGAAAAGTGCAAAGACAGCACAAGGACAGCACAAGAATTTTGTCCGCCGACTGCAGAAGTGATGTCATGTAATGGTTAACTTTCCCTGTGTTTTCTATTTTCTGAGCATGCCCAGTCTTGCAAATCTGCGGTCTGTCGGCCGAATTGTGTACTGACAGGCGAACAATCGTCCGTTCTGGTGTCGGCATACAAATATTTTCATGTTTGCACGAAAGACTTTTGTCCGCGGATTGTGCGCAGACATCTGTCGGAGGCACCATACTAACACGCGTACAATCGGCAGATCCTTCGTCCACCGACGTTTGTATGCCGACGATCGGTACGTGTGTACGGGCCTTAAGACTTTTTCTATGTATACAAAAGGCCTATTTCTCTCAAATATTGTTCACAGATCTGTCTAAGGCTGGCCATACATTATACAATTTTCTTACCATTTTCTGTACAATTCTCTTGAAATTGACCTTCAATTATATAGTACAAAGGCCTACCTAATTGGATACAAGTGAAAGTGTTGTTTAGCTTTGACCTCATATTATGTGGTTTGTGGTAAATCTAACAGAAAATTGAACACGTATGGCCAGCCTAATGCCCCGTACACACGTTCCGATAATCGTACGATAATACTCGCTTCAGACCTGAGTGCACGATAATCTGATCCTTAGTACACAGCTTTCGACAGCAGATCACGACAATTCATTCAACAAAATCTGAAGGGACTAACAGGAAAACTTCTGTCGTACGATAGCCTAGCAAACGACAATCGTTTCATCAGTACAGTATGCGTCCGCTAAAAATCGATCGACAAATACCACGCATGATCGGAAACACGAAAATAACCCGGAAGGAGATGGGAGAAAGTAAACAATAACCACCAAACATAAGAACAGAAAATCGTTTGCAGGCTATCACAATTGATCTCAACGTTCGATCAGTACTTTTAAAATATAGCAATCTGGCTGCTATTGTTTTTGATTTGCCCTATTTTTTTCACTTTGCAGGGTAATGTTTGGGGTAATGTGGACTCTATTGCTGCCCAAACATGGGTTGAATATCGTTTGTAAACAACGGCCGAATGCAAAAAGCGGTCGAACTATCAGTGTCCACTATCAAGTAGATATAGGAGGAGTCCCTTGTAGTGCAGTTGCACATCTCTCCCAGCAAGGAGTGTTATCTCCAAGACTTAGAGAGGCTGGATTCATCCCTTTTTTATGGATAGTGTAGGACCCACTGACAATGGGGTACTTTGACGTAGTGGTGGGCTTGAGCAAGATATGGCCATATGGTGGGACCAAATCCCCATTTTTATTTATGGATTGTCTCCATATTTGATAGTCATTTCTTTTGCATGTGTGCGCTATTCTTTTTTAATATACATGTCGCTTGGTTCATAGCTGCACCGGCTTTAGATATACATGTTCAGGGTGTGCTCCCCCAACTTTTTGCTTGTTTATTATGTATTCGGTCTGACCAGACTTCTGTGGTTGAGCACCCCACCCCCCACACACACCTGTACTCTATCAGTGTCCACTATCAAGTAGATATAGGAAGAGTCCCTTGTAGTGCAGTTGCACATCTCTCCCAGCAAGGAGTGTTATCTCCCAGGGTTAGAGAGGCTGGATTCATCCCTTTTTTATGGATAGTGTAGGACCCACTGACAATGGGCTACTTTGACGTAGTGGTGGGCTTGAGCACGATATGGCCATATGGTGGGACCAAATCCCCATTTTTATTTATGGATTGTCTCCATATTTGATAGTCATTTCTTTGGCATGTGTGCGCTATTCTTTTTTAATATTCATGTCTCTTGGTTCATAGCTGCACCGGCTTTAGATATACATGTTCAGGGTGTGCTCCCCCAACTTTTTGCTTGTTTATTATGTATTCGGTCTGACCAGACTTCTGGGGTTGAGCACCCCAACCCCCACAAACACCTGTACTCTATCAGTGTCCACTATCAAGTAGATATAGGAGGAGTCCCTTGTAGTGCAGTTGCACATCTCTCCCAGCAAGGAGTGTTATCTCCAAGGGTTAGAGAGGCTGGATTCATTCCTTTTTTAAGGATAGTGTAGGACCCACTGACAATGGGGTACTTTGACGTAGTGGTGGGCTTGAGCACGATATGGCCATATGGTGGGACCAAATTCCCATTTTTATTTATGGACTGTCTCCATATTTGATAGTCATTTCTTTTGCATGTGTGCGCTATTCTTTTTTAATTTACATGTAATGAGAGGTATTTGTACTTTCTCTCCTAAAGTTGTTTGGAAACTGAGCACAAAAGTGGCAACCTACACGAAAGTTCCGGTACACAGAATGTTTCTTTCTCCAAAAATCTTGTACACCTGTGATATATGGCCCGCCCCTTTTCTCTCCTGGTGTGGGCAGAATGAAGATGGCGGAGATGGATAAGAACACACATGTGTCCTGCGGCACGTGTGGAGGCACAGACAGAGAGGAAAGGCAGTCTTCCATGCCTAGGAACAAAAAAAAGGCATCAAACATGTTCTTTGATGAGATGGTGGAGATGGTGGACACCCTGATCTGCAAAGATTACGATGGAAGAATGGGATCCTACCTGAGGCCTAATGCCAGGAAAGAAAAAATAATGGAGAAAGTGGTCCATGTCCTGCACAAGAAATTTGGGGTGAGGAGGACAAAGGACCAACTCCGCAAACGTTGGTCGGACTTTAAATTAAGAGAGGAGGATCAGTTTGCAAAGATCAAGAAAGTTCTAAAGAAAAGTGAGTATATCTTAATGTGTGCTTATGTCCTTTTTTTTGTGCGCCATGTGCTACGTTTTCTTTGCTGCCGTGATCGTTCGTCGTAACGAAGATTCGATCGAGTATCATGTGGAGAAAGTGTAATCTGTTTATTAATGTGTGGGCCTCTTTTTCATGCTACATTTATTTAGTTATTTAGTTAGTTATTGCAGATATTTATATAGCGCTGATAATTTATGCAGTGCTTTACAGATATACACTGAACAAAATTATAAACGCAATACTTTTTTTTTTGCCCCCATTCTTCATGAGCTGAACTCGAAAATCTAAGACTATTTCTAAGTACACAAAAAGCCTATTTCTCTCAAATATTGTTCACAAATCTGTCTAAGGCCTCTTTCACACGGAACGGACCGTATTTCGATCCGCTCCGGCACTTTTTTTCCTTTTTTTTTACGGACATGGATGACACGGTGTCATCCGGTCCGTATGTCTGCATATCATCCTATCCGTTTGCGGATGATATACGGATATAATGTATGTCTATGGGATTGCGGATGTCAGCGGATGACATTGCTGACATCCGATTTTGCATCCTTTCCGTTTTTTAAACGGAAGAAAAATAGGGTTCTGTTCCGTTCCAAAAAACGGAACAGAACTGAAAGGACGCAAATCGGATGTCAGCGGATGGTCATCCGCTGACATCCGCAATCCCATTGACATGCATTATGTCCGTATATCATCCGCAAACAGATGGGGTGATTTACAAACATACGGAACGCCCGTGTGAAAGAGGCCTAAATCTGTGTTAGTGAGCACTTCTCCTTTGCTGAGATAATCCATCCACCTCACAGGTGTGGCATATCAAGATGCTGATTAGACAGCATGATTATTGCACAGGTGTGCCTTAGGTTGGCCACAATAAAGGCCACTCTATAATGTGCAGTTTTATCACACAGCACAATGCCACAGATGTTGCAAGTTTTGAGGGAGCGTGCTGTTGGCATGCTGACTGCAGGAATGTCCTCCAGAGCTGTTCCCGTGAATTGAATGTTCATTTCTCTACAATTAGCCGCCTCCAAAGGCATTTCAGAGAATTTGGCAAGACATCCAACCGGCCTCACAACCGCAAACCACATATAGCCACACCAGCCCAGGACCTCCACTTCCAGCATCTTCACCTCCAAGATCGTCTGGGACCAGTCACCCGGACAGCTGCTGCAACAATCAGTTTGCATAATCAAAGAATTTCTGCACAAAATGTCAGAAACCATCTCAGGGAAGCTCATCTGCATGCTCGTCGTCCTCATCAGGGTCTCGACCTAACTGCAGTTTGATGTAATAACCAATTTGAGTGGGCAAATGCTCACATTCGATGGCATCTGGCACTTTGGAGAGGTGTTCTCTTCACGGATGAATCCCGTTTTTCTTAGATCTTTGAGTTCCGCTCATGAAAAATGGGGGCAAAAACAAGTGTTACATTTATAAGTTTGTTCAGTATATTTCTGATTCGTATGCATTATTTTTTTATTGCAATAAAAATGGATTCATTTATTAATAATTAAACAAATAATTAAATTAAATTATATTAAATAATTAATTTATTAATTAATTAAATTTACATTGTGTCTGTGTGTCATTTACTGTGGTTTTACACTACTACTGTTAGGCATAGAGTGCAGGGTTCTGAGGCTTGCTGTGCACAGAGGACACTTCTGCCCCCACATCCATAGCTCACCTCTGCACCTTTCTCTCACAGATTATCTCTGCAGCCACCTCTTAACCCTTCCCCCACAACAGCTAAACTCTCCATCTCACCATGCAGCTCTATTAGCTCTGACCCCTGCTCCCCCACTGCCCTCACCGGTGTACAAACAGACCCTACCATCTGCTCACCTCCCAGTCTCACCCCTCCACACAGTAAATTTTTGGCTTTGCCTCTCCTCCACTCAACTGCTGCAGGAGCAGCAGTAAAATCGTCCAGCAGAGGGCGTTGGCATCAGAGCCACCAGGCTGTTTCTCAGCCAGCATGGGTTTCCTTGTCTACGTTAATCCACCCCTGAATCCGTGGACAAAACTGGGGATAGACTTGGTCCAGGGACAGTGTCCTCAGTCCATTGACTGTCCCTGGAAACCGGGGACGTCTTGTCACCCTATGTTAGAAACAGCCAAAATCTGTAAACCTTCATATATTCTTTTAGCAAAACCTATGCTGAGCAAATATGAAGCAAATATGAAGCTTCTAATTACCGACCTTGCTTTTAAAAAATGCTGTTTTTTTTTAAGTTACTGGACATGTAACAAGTGTGTAGATCTGGAATTCTGATGTCACTAAATCTTTCTAATGTATATGCTTGTTTTTGGTTGCTGAGACAGAGATAGCAGCTTGAATTCTAAGGCCCCATGAGCATTTTCCAGCTTTAAGCTCCAAAACTCTCAACATCCAAAAATCCCATGTATTACAATGGTGACTATTTTACATATGCGAGCGCAGATGCCTGTAGATCAAAGCCTAAAGCTTCAAAAGCTACAAGAGCTACTTTTGACAGATTTAGGTGCTTTTGACCCCATAGACTTCAATGTGAAAGGCCTAAAAATGCTTGAACCAAGCCTTTTAAAGTGTTTCTTTCAACCCTTGGTCACACCAGCGTGACTTGAAGGCAATGGAACTATTGTTTATTTACAGTATCTCACAAAAGTGAGTACACCCCTCACATTTTAGTAAATATTTTATTCTATCTTTTCATGTGACAACCCTGAAGAAATGACACTTTTCTACAATTTAAAGTGCTGCAGAGGTTGAAGGGGTGTGGGGGGGGGGGGGGGGGGGTCAGCCTGTCAGTGCTCAGACCATACGCCAAACACTGCATCAAATTGGTTTGCATGGCTGTCATCCCAGAAGTAAGCCTCTTCTAAAGATGATGCACAAGAAAGCCCACAAACACTTTGCTGAAAACAAGCAGGCTAAGGACATGGATTACTGGAACCATGTCCTGTGGTCTGATGAGACTAAGATAAACTTATTTGGTTCAGATGGTGTCAAGCGTGTGTTGTGGAAACTAGATGAGGAGCACAAAGACAAATGTGTCTTGCCTACAGTCAATCATGGTGGTGGAAGATTCATGGTCCAGCACTGGGGAGCTACAGTTTGAGGGAACCATGAATGCCAACATTTACTGTGACATACTGAAGCAGAGCATGATCCCCTGCCTTCGGAGACAAGGCAGTATTACAGCACGATAACGACCCCAAACACACCTCCAAGATGACCACTTCCTTGCTAAAGAAGCTGAGAGTAAAGGTGATGGACTGGCTAAGCATGTCTCCAGACCTAAACCCTATTGAGCATCTGTGGGGCATCCTCAAATGGAAGGTGGAGGGGCGCAAGGTCTCTAACATCCACCAGCTCTGTGATGTCGTCATGGAGGAGTGGAAGAGGACTGCAGTGGCAACCTGTGAAGTTCTGGTGAACTCCATGCTGAAGAGGGTTAAGGCAGTGCTGGAAAATAATGTTGGCCACACAAAATATTGACACTTTGGGCCCAATTTGGACATTTCCACTTAGTACTCACTTTTGTTGCCTGGGATTTTAGACATTAATGTCTGTGTGTTGAGTTATTTTGAGGGGACAGCAAATTTACACTGTTATACAAGTTGTACACTCAGGGCCACTGATAGGGCAGTACAACCAGCCCTATTATACCGGGCCCGGGCTCCATCAGCACTACAGGGGAGCCCGGCAGCTGTAAAATTCACTTTTAGCAAAAAACAAAATAAAACAGAACTTAACCACATCCCCACACCCCCTTGCTTACCAGGGTGTAAAGTTACAATTTACTGGGCCCCATAAAGTTAAGAGAGGAGCCCAAGAGATGACAGCAGAGGAGGGACTTTTTTTTTCATTTTCGAGTGCAGGCAGATAATCCTGGCCGCTGTACACTGTCTATGTCGGCGGATTGATTCATATGTAGATTTGGACTGCCCCCCCCTAATGTGCCAGCTCTGAAGGAAGCCTGAGAAACTGAGGAGGGAGAGACTGATGGTGGGTGAAGGTACACAGACAAGCAGCCCCCTGCATTCACAGTGACACAGGCTACTCTATAATTAAGGTACAGTCTTCAGACTCCCTGCTGTATGTCTATGATCACCATCACTATGATGATGACAACACAGCAGGTGCTGTATGGCTCTGTCAGTGTGTCACATGGTTGTTGGGCGCTAACTGTTAACTTTTGGATGTATTGTGTGTTAGAGACTAACACTGTACAGCCATAACAAAGTCTGCACCCAACACCATCTGGTACACTGAAAGTGCCATACAGCACATCTCATCATCATAGTGATGGTGATCATATGCAAGCACAGCAATATGCTAATTTACATTTATGTTTGCAGGGGCAGTAAAAACAAGCAGTTGAGTTGTGTTTAAGAACCTTTCACCCAAGCTTTCCAATTAGGTCCGCCTGCCAGTTTTTCATGCGGACCTGATTGAAAGGTCAATGTAGGCCCACCGAAGTCTGGATGTAAATGGACTTACACCCGTCTACCTCCGTGTCTAGTCAGGTCCAAAAACAAAAATGGAAAAAGGGCTGCGTCCTTTTCTATTTTTTCATACTTAAATGTGACAGATCAGAGGTAGCCTGATGTAAATGGACACAAGTCTATTTACATCAGGCCTCTCAGAGTCATCACAAGTCCACCCCTGTCCACTGTGTGGAGTATGCTGATGCTAAATGAACAGGCATAGATGTTAAAACACTGATATCTGTTCCATTTGGGTACACTTTTGAATGGTGAGGCACTGTGACAGCTTTCTGGCAGGATAGTGGAGGCAGGTTCAGACTAGTGTCCGAACACACCTAAGCTCATCCCTTCTAATTAGTTGCAAACATTTCTAAAATAAGACATCTTTGATGCTTTATAATTTGTATAATAAGTTTAGAATATTATAGTAATGGTTATTAAGTATGTAATAAGAATATTATACATGATGCACATTCTAAGTAGAGATGCCTAATTTTAGAACTTCCCTGTCAATAACCAGAGTGAATTCTGTAGCTGCCTAATAAATATCTTAATAACTGACAAAGCTAGGGGCGGGGTCGAGGGCGCGATCGAGGGGGGCCCCGTCAGGTAGGCTGTATGGGGCCCCATGATATCTAACAGCGGCCCTGTGTACACTCACTACTTTACATTGTAGCAAAGTGTAATTTCTTCAGTGTTGTCACATGAAAAGATATAATACAATATTTAAAAAATTGTGAGGGGTGTACTTACTTTTGCGAGATACTGTAAGCATAAACTGTCATTTTAGGGTTGTACAGTTCAGAATTAATCCTATAGTAACATATGAGGTCTGTCCTGAAAGTATCCAGCCATGTAATATGAAAAATAGAGACATATATTGAAGAAGATACAAGAAACATTGTACATAGAACAATGACGTCTCAGTCCCCTTCAGGCATAGATAACCAGGCTTGGGGGGCGACTGGGCTTTCATTTCAGGATCATAGCCGTAGACCCATTTATTTTCTCTGGTTGTGATGTTCTTGAGGAAATCTGGTTCATTGGTCACGATCTGAAGAAAGTCAATAGCAGCTGCAGCACAATGTTCCTACTGCTGGTAGCAGAAGCTGTTTTTAGACATGTGCAATTTGTTTCGGTCTGAATACAAATTAGGACAATTTTTTGGTTATTCTGAGATTAGGATGTTTCAAATTTAGTAGTAGTAACAAATTTAGTTGAAATTCATTGAAATTTGTTTTGTTTATTCTTTTCTAACAAATTCCAAATTTTCAAAACTATTAGAATTCGGATTGGTTGAAAAATGATGGACCGATATGAAGTCTGTGTGAAGAATAGTTGGTTGTTAAGCAGCAGGCTGGGAAGTCGACAGCTGCATCCTTAACAACAGATGAGTCATCAGCTGTCAGTGGGCCTCCCCAATGACAGCTGAAATATAAACACCCGATGCATTCTGGGTCGATGACGTTACAAGGGGGCGGGTTCACCCGCTGACGTCATTGGGTGACTCTGCCCCTTCGCTATATAAGAAATGTCAGACAGAGGAGCAGGTAGTCCACGGGAAGCGTTCGACGAGGCCGTAGGATTTTTTCTTTTTTTTTTTCGGGTTCAGCGGTGCGGTGGGCGGTGTGAGATGGATTTGTATCGGAGGACATTGTTTTTTTATTTTTTAATAAAAGAATTGTGAAAAATTAGTTTACTGATTACTTTATTCACTTTTTACACATTTTTGATGAATGGGTAAGGGTATTATGTACCCCATACTCATTCACATAGGGGGGGCGGGATCTGGGGGCCCCCTTGTGAAAGGGGGCTTCCTGATCCTGATAAGCCACCTGCCCGCAGACCCCAACAACCACCAGCCATGGCTGTGGGGATGAGGCCCCCCCTTCCACAAAGCACCCACCCCCCATGTTGAGGGCATGTGGCCTGGTATGGTTCAGGAGGGGGGGAGCGCTCGCTTGCCCCCCCTTTCCTGACCTGATAGGCTGCATGTTTGGATAAGGGTCTGGAATGGATATTGGGGGGGGACCCCCATGCCATTTTTTTTCTGACTTTTCTATTGCCGGCATTGTTGTTTTTACAATTCAGCTGTCAGTGATGAAGCGTGGTTGTCATTGGTTGTTAAGGATGCAGTGGCTTCCTGGCCTGCTGCTTAACAACCAGTTATTCTTCACACAGAATTAAAATCGGTCAATGATTTGTCGACTGATCCAAATTGAAATCAGTCTAGAAATTTGATGCAGATTCGTTGCTCCACTAGCTCAATCATTTTGAATGCGACAGCCATACAATACGCATGTTCACTCAAGGGCTTTTAGCGCACCCACTGACTGCAGTGAAGTCATCATTGTCCTCTCTTATTGGCTGCCAGGTTACATTGATGTTGTGCAAACCGTTCTCGTTATAGTTACAATTGCTGGACTTTTTCCGATCAGACCTCATATATCTAATTAATTAAAAGCAGTAATCTACAAAATGTTCACTGTGACTCTTTAGCTTTGTGTCACATAAAAATGTGTTGCATTGTTTTCATGCATTAAGATATCACATTAAAGTTAAATGTTTGTTTCCATGTCGCTGAACACAATCATGAGGCATGGCTTTGTTTTCAGTTGATACAGCCTTAGGATACTTGCTGTGAATATGTATTATCTGAACAATTATATGCAGCACATGCACTTTTACCATCGAGTGCATAGGAAACTACAGACAAAGTAGACAGGGCAAAGTTTCAAAGTTGAATAAAATATGTAAAATGAACTGAAGTCAACTTTGGTCCTGCACTTTTCAATGTAGAAGACCTGCCCCCCTAAACTCTAGTGTATAGTTCACTTAAAAAGATTGTCTGCCCATCAGTGCCGCCTATCAGTTCCACCTCGCAGTGCTCATCAGTGCCACCTCGCAGTGCCCATCAGTGCGGCCTTTCAGTGCCCATCAGTGCTGCCTATCAGTGCCGCCTATGAGTGCCACCTCTCAGTGCCCATCAGTGTGGCATATTAGTGCCTCCTCATCAGTGCCACCTCATCAGTGGCCATAAGTGCCACCTCATCAGTGCAGCCTATCAGTGCCCATCAGTGCTGCCTCATCAGCACACATCAGTGGAGGAAAAAAATTACTTATTTTTTTTTCAAAATCTTCTGTCTTTTTTTTTTTTTTTTCTTTAGTAAAAAATAAAAAATCCAGGGGTGATTAAATACCACCAAAAGAAAGCTCTATTAGTGTGAAAGAAATTATAACAATTTCATTTGAGTACATTGTAGCATGACCGCGCAATTGTCATCCAAAGTGTGACAGCGCTGAAAGCTGAAAATTGGCCTGGGCAGGAAGAGGGCGAAAGTGGCCTGTATTAAAGTAGTTAAATAGAGTATGGAAGGAAGAGGGGTTGGGGGCAGGGGTCAAGTCCTGGGAAACAAAGTGTGGGAACTCACCCAGGACCCCTCCACTTCTAAAAAAAAAAAGTGTGTGTATATATTTATATATAATATGTACTCCTTTTTTAACAAATAAAATGCAATATTTATTGTAAAGTGTCAGTTTATGAGGACACCTCGAAAATTCACATGCATTAAACAAATAAATATAGAACAGATGTAACAACAAAATAATTCAATCTGTATGCTGTACTAACAAAAAAAACACCACAATGTGTTATAATGTTTCCTTCACAGGGAATTTCTAAAACAAACAGTGTATAAAAAAAAAAAAAAAAACATAACACAATCCCTTTAGAAAATATCCCACAAACAGGAATAACGTTTCCCTTGCCATGCAAGATGATCAACTTTTCGAGATCAAGTATCATCTGCACTGCGATGTGTGGCCAGCCATTTTGAGACTTATGGTAAAAGGATCCCATAAATGCACAGGAGGGCCAATGAGACTGACAGACCAAAGAGAAGACAGGCATTCAATGCCAAGCCCACTCCTACTGGGTGACATCACCGAATTCATTGTACTGAAGCCCCTCTCACAATCACTGGATATCACTGGAAGACTGGTAACTAGGGTTGAGCGAACACGGACTGTATTATTCGGGTCCGTACCGGATAATTGGATTTTTGTTACCCGGACACGGACCCGAAAACTTTACTGTATATTCGGGTTTAAAATCCATGTTCGGTAATTTTATTTCCTGTTTTGTATGTAATGGCGCGGTTTTAATGGCGCTGTTTCAACAGCCAATCAACAAGCGTTTTAACTGGTGTGCCACAGAAGCCATCACAGCCATGCCTACTAATGGCATGGCTGTGATTGGCCAGCTGAAGCATGTGACCCAGGTCTTTATAAGCTAGAGACACAGCGCGCTGTGCGTCAGTCTGTTCTAGTGTAGGGAGAGAGCACACACAACGGTGCTGGCTGCTGCTGATTAGGGACAGAGACAGGAAAAAAAAACATTGTGGCTGAAAAGAATGTAGGGACAGGTCGGAGTGTAGGCAGGGAAAGATAGAAAAGCATTTTAGGGACAGGCTGGAGAGAGTAGGCAGGGAGAGATTAGGAGACACAGGACAGAACAATCGTCCGTTAGCGATCTACATCGATTTTGCTGTGTGGGGGGTGGTGCAGTGAACAATCTTTTTGCCCTCACTTGAGCCCACTGAGGAGGAGGAGGAGGAAAAAAAAAAAATATTTTTATCAGTCTGTTGTGTGCAGCGTTCAGCTATATTTTACTACACAGTGCTGTTCTAATCTGCTATTTAAAAATTACAAATTTAAAGGGGAATTTTTTTTTTTTCCCTTCATAGCCTGCTGCTGACCATGACATAAAACATAAGACACTGCTGTGTTCACATGTGCTATTGAAAAATCACCAATTTTATATACTTTTTTCTATTCCGCTATTCAATATACACCCTTTTGGGGTGAAAAGAATTAAATTGCGGCATAGTCTGTCTCGGTACGTGTGAGATACACCTTTTAAATTTGTTTGGCGCATCTCCTTCCACCGCCGAGGATTGCAGGGCGCTTCAGTTTGCCTCCTGTTCCGAAGTCCTCCTACTCCTCTTCCCCATCCTCCCTTTAGGGTACAAAAAATTGTAATCGGGGCCTAGTCTTTGTTTGTACGTGTGAGATACACCATTTCATATACTTTTTTCTATTCCGCTATTCAATATACACCCTTTTGGGGTGAAAAAAATGTAATTTGCCTCATAGTCTGTATCGGTACGTGTGAGATACACCTTTTAAATTTGTTTGGCGCATCTCCTTCCACCGCCGAGGATTGCAGGGCGCTTCAGTTTGCCTCCTGTTCCGAAGTCCTCCTACTCCTCTTCCTCATCCTCCCTTTAGGGTACAAAAAATTGTAATCGGGGCCTAGTCTTTGTTTGTACGTGTGAGATACACCGTTTCATATACTTTTTTCTATTCCGCTATTCAATATACACCCTTTTGGGGTGAAAAAAATTTAATTGCAGCATAGTCTGTATCGGTACGTGTGAGATACACCTTTTAAATTTGTTTGGCGCATCTCCTTCCACCGCCGAGGATTGCAGGGCGCTTCAGTTTGCCTCCTTTTTCCGAAGTCCTCCTACTCCTCTTCCTCATCCTCATCCTCCCTTTAGGGTACAAAAAATTGTAATCGGGGCCTAGTCTGTGTTTGTACGTGTGAGATACACCGTTTTATATACTTTTTTCTATTCCGCTATTCAATATACACCCTTTTGGGGTGAAAAAAATTAAATTGGGGCATAGTCTGTATCGGTAAGTGTGAGATACACCTTTTAAATTTGTTTGGCGCATCTCCTTCCACCGCTGAGGATTGCAGGGTGCTTCAGTTTGCCTCCTGTTCCGAAGTCCTCCTACTCCTCTTCCTCATCCTCCCTTTAGGGTACAAAAAATTGTAATCGGGGCCTAGTCTGTGTTTGTACGTGTGAGATACACCGTTTTATATACTTTTTTCTATTCCGCTATTCAATATACATCCTTTTGGGGTGAAAAAAATTAAATTGCGGCATAGTCTGTATCGGTACGTGTGAGATACACCTTTTAAATTTGTTTGGCGCATCTCCTTCTACCTCCGAGGATTGCAGGGCGCTTCAGTTTGCCTCCTGTTCTGAATTCCTCCTACTTTTACTCCTCTTCCTCATCCTCATCCTCCCTTTAGGGTACAAAAAATTGTAATCGGGGCCTAGTCTGTGTTTGTACGTGTGAGATACACCGTTTTATATACTTTTTTCTATTCCGCTATTCAATATACACCCTTTTGGGGTGAAAAAAATTAAATTGCGGCATAGTCTGTATCGGTACGTGTGAGATACACCTTTTAAATTTGTTTGGCGCATCTCCTTCTACCTCCGAGGATTGCAGGGCGCTTCAGTTTGCCTCCTGTTCTGAATTCCTCCTACTTTTACTCCTCTTCCTCATCCTCATCCTCCCTTTAGGGTACAAAAAATTGTAATCGGGGCCTAGTCTGTGTTTGTACGTGTGAGATACACCGTTTTATATACTTTTTTCTATTCCGCTATTCAATATACACCCTTTTGGGGGTAAAAAAATTAAATTGCGGCATAGTCTGTATCGGTACGTGTGAGATACACCTTTTAAATTTGTTTGGCGCATCTCCTTCCACCGCCGAGGATTGCAGGGTGCTTCAGTTTGCCTCCTGTTCCAAACTCCTCCTACTCCTCTTCCTCATCCTCTACCGCCTCCTCATCCGGTCAGCGTAACACCTTCACCACAAACTTCAGCACAGCCAGGGGTAAACGACAGCAGGCAGTTTTAAAACTTGCATGTTTGGGGGAAAAATCCCACACCGCGCATGAGTTGTGGAGGAGCATGGAACAGCAGACCGATGAGTTGTTGGTGCCAGCGAGCCTCAAGCCCGGCATGGTGGTGTGCGATAACGGGCGAAATCTCATAGCAGCTCTGGGCCTAGCCGGTTTGACGCACATCCCTTGCCTGGCTCATGTGCTGAATTTGGAGGTGCAGAGGTTCCTTCAAAATTACCCCGATATGTCAGAGCTGCTGCAGAAAGCGCAGGCTGTCTGTGCGCACTTTCAGCGTTCTCACCCTGCTGCTGCTCGCCTGTCAGCGCTGCAGCGTAACTTTGGCCTTCCCGCTCACCGCCTCATATGTGATGTGCCCACAAGGTGGAACTCCACCTTGCACATGCTGGAAAGACTGTGCGAGCAGCAGCAGGCCATAGTGGAATTTCAGCTGCAGCACACACGCGTGAGTCGCTCTGCGGAACAGCACCACTTCACCACCAATAACTGGGCCTCCATGCAAGACCTGTGTGCTTTGTTGCGCTGTTTTGAGTACTCCACCAACATGGCCAGTGCCGATGATGCCGTTGTCAGCATAACTATCCCACTTCTATGCCTCCTTGAAAAAACGCATCGGGCGATGATGGAAGAGGATGTGGCACAGGAGGAGGAGGAGGAGGAGGAAGAGGGATCATTTCCATGGCTTTTAGGGCAGTCATTCACAAGTGGCTCCGAGGGTGGGTTCCTGCACCCACAAACGCCAGGTACACAATTGTCCAGCAGGGGCACAGTTCTGGAAGATGAGGAGGAGGAGGAGATGGAGGAGGATATGGAGGAGGAGATGGAACCATGTTCACAGCAGTGTGGCACCCAGGCCAGCTTATGGCCATCACTGGTGCATGGCTGGGGGGGATACAGAAGACACAGACGATACACCTCCCACAGAGGACAGCCTTTCGTTGCCTCTGGGCAGCCTGGCACACATGAGCAATTACATACTGCAGTGTCTCCACAACGACCGCCGAGTTGCCCACATTCTAACTTGTGCTAATTACTGGGTGGCCGCGCTGCTGGATCCTCGTTACAAGGACAGCGTACCGTCCTTAATTCACTCACTGGAGCATGATCGCAAGATGCGCGAGTACAAGCGCACGCTGGTAGACGCGATGCTGCTGGCATTCCCACCTGACAGCGGGGCCACAGTGGAAGCACAAGGCCAAGGCAGAGGAGGAGGAGGAGGAGGAGGAAGAGGTCACCAACGCAACCAGGGCACCGCCAACACCTCAGAAGGCAGGGTTAGCATGGCCGAAATGTGGAAAAGCTTTGTCAGCACGCCACAACAAACAGCAGCACCAGCAGCTCATGTGGAACGTCTTAGCAGGAGGCAGCATTTCACCAACATGGTGGAGCAGTATGTGTGCACACGCCTACATGTAGTGAATGATGGGTCTGCCCCCTTCAACTTCTGGGTCCCCAAATTGGGCACATGGCCTGAGCTTGCCCTTTACGCCTTGGAGGTGCTGGCGTGCCCTGCAGCCAGTGTATTATCTGAACGTGTATTTAGCATGGCTGGGGGCGTTATCACAGACAAGCGCAGCCGCCTGTCCAGAGACAATGTGGACAAGCTCACATTCATTAAAATGAACCAGGCATGGATCCCACAGGACTTTTCCGTACCTTGTGCAGAATAGAGATGGATACCGGCCTTACCCAGCCATTGTTATATTTTTGATCTTTCTCACTCTTTTGGGGTGTACCCTAATTTAAAATGACTAAAAAAAAGCAGTGTTGGCTACCTCGTCCCCCTCCACCGCCACTTCCACCTACACCGCCACATCCACATCAACCACCACCTCAACCTCCCTCCTACTCCACATGGGCCTCGTCCTTCACAGATAAAGAAAATTGTTTTATTTTTCTATTTTTTTTGTTGTTTTAAGTTATTTCCCTATCCACATTTGTTTGCAGAGCACTTTCCATGCTCTTAACTACATTTTTCTGCCATTTGCAGCACTCTAGCCCTTTCCATTGGTTTTTTTGAGCCATTTAAGTGCCTGAAAGTTCGGGTCCCCATTGACTTGAATGGGGTTCGGTGTCAGGGTCAAGTTCAGAAAAAGTCCGGGTCACGGACCCGGACTTTTTTTTCAAGTTCGGCCGGACCCACCGAACACGGACATCCAGGTGTCCGCTCAACTCTACTGGTAACTGCTGTCACAACTGTTTTCAGATTTTTAAGTAACCTCTACACCACCATTATCAATGCAATCTCTGAAACCTTCACAGAACATGAATGCATTGCTGAGATGGAATCTCTTGCACAGCTGCTCTAGCTTCATCTTGCCTTCAAACCAAAGACTGTACACATCGATTGGCCAGCGTTGGGAATTCAGGATGTCAATTTCAGAGACAAGAATTTCAAATTCACCTGAGGGTGATGAAGCTGCAGGTCTGTTGCTCGCAGTTAAAGCATAAAGCCTGCAGCGTAAAGTATCCACCAAACATTGATAAAATTGAGGGAGATTTATCCTCACTTGGCCTTTTGTACTCTCTCGACTGATGGTCACACCTTTGAAATTCCCTTTATCCAGAGATTCCATTACTTCTTTCACATGTTTGCCAGGCATGTCTTTTATTTTTTAATTGCACAAACTGACCAATTAATCAGCTGGTAGATTCATGGAAGTGTGATGTAATCTCTTTGAAGGGTTTCAGATAGCAGTCCCATTTCCTAAACAGCATCTGCAACCCCAGCAAGGTTTAACAAATAATTTTCTGACGTCAGGACCATGTTAAGGCCACTAAATAGAGAGTTCTGCTTACTGTTATGAGCTGAATTTAGGCTTGCTTTTATGAAATAACTGCAGTGCCGGATATGACTCCCAAACTGCTTGTATAGCTCTCTGGCTTGAAGCAACTCACCTAACTGAAAAAACTTTTCCAATTTTAGGAATTTGTACTTCTAATTATTTTGCACATTTAAAGAGCTCCGACAGTTTTTTGGTGACTGATGATACACAGCATACAACTTCTCAAAAAATGATGTTACATAATAAAGACCAGGAATATAATCAATTGTATCTGAAATGCACAATTCAAGCCTATAACACAAGCAGTGCCATTTCACAAGCTGTGGATATTTTTCACTAAGTCATTCCAGAACAACTGACTTTCTTCCAAGCATTACACTTGCACCATCACTACAAACCCCAATCAAGTTTTTAGCAAGAAAGTCATTACTGAACCCAGAAAGACAAGCTAGAAGAGTGACTTCAATAGACTGTGAATCTGCTTTAGGCAAATCGAGAAAATTTTCGTTAACAGAGGCACGAATATAAAGGTCCCCCAGTATTGGTGCCAGTTTACGCAGTAATAACCCCTAGTATTGTTGCCAGTGTATGCAGTAATAAAGCCTAGTATTGGTGCCAGTTTAAGCAGTAACCCCTAGTATTGGTGCCAGTTTACGCAGTAATCACCCCTAGTATTGGTGCCAGTTTACACAGTAATAAAGCCTGGTATTGATGCGAGTTTACACAGTAATAAAGCCTAGTATTGGTGCCAGTTCACTCAGTAACAAAGCCTAGTATTGCTGCAAGTTTACGCAGTAATAACCCCTAGTATTGATGTCAGTTTATGCAGTAATAACCCCTAGTATTAGTGTCAGTTTACGCAGTAATAAAGCCTAGTATTGATGCCAGCTTATGCAGTAATAAAGCCTAGTATTGGTGCCAGTTTACACACTAATAACCCCTAGTATTGGCACCAGTTTACACAGTAATAACCCCTAGTATTGGTGCCAGTTTACACAGTAATAAACCCTAGTATTGGTGCCAGTTTATGCAATAATAAAGCCTAGTATTGATGCCAGTTTACGCAGTAATAAAGCCTAGTATTGATGCCAGATTACACAGTAATAAAGCCTAGCATTGGTAACAGTTTACACAGTAATAACCCCTAGTATAGGTGCCAGTTTACACAGTAATAAAGCCTAGCATTGGCGCTAGTTTACGCAGTCTTAAAGCCTATTATTGGTGCCGGTTTACGCAGTAATAAAGCCTAGTATCGGTGCCTAGCACATTGGAGGTAGGGAAGAATAGTGAGACCTGCCAACCACAGTGATGAAAGTATTAATGCTAGACGCCACAGTGGCAGTGGTCTTAACACTTTTATCAACTTCATTGGAGATCTTTGTGATTTCCCCGTTGGTCTCTTGCTACAGTACTGCACACCTCTCCACCTGGGACTCCTTCCCTCCTACACACACCACAGCGAAACTAAGGGGGGAGGCTGCTACAGCTCACCTTTCCATCCAGGACAGGTAGATGACAGGTCTGTGTCCACTCAGCATATGCAGAGCAGACACAGACACAGCCCGATCTACTCTATGGGCCCTCCAATCTGATCCGTCCTGGTATACGGGGACAGATTCCTTTCTGTTTTTTTTTTTTAAGTGGGTCAGATTGGAGATAAGAGGGTGTAAATGGACACAAGTCCGTTTACATCTAACACTATATAGAGGTGAATGGAGGGTCCGATTGGGTCCACCCGATCGTGTGAAAGGGACCTAAAGCTGCTTTCAAACGGATGCACTGCGGTTTACCTTCAACTCAACTGACCTCAATCTTCACTTCTTCCTCAGGATTCCTGAGGGTATCGCTGGCTGCTGCTGTCCCCCAGGCGGGTATGACTGATGGGTGCTTCTTGCTGTCTTCCAGGGCTGGTACTGCTGGTGGATACTTCTGTGGGGGTACTGCTGGCTGGTAGTGTTGGTGGGTAGTGCTGGCGGGTGCTGCTGGCTGCTACTGTTGGTGGATACTGCTGGGTGGTACTGGTGGTGGGTACTGGTGGCGGGTACTGCTGGCTGGTACTGCTGGAGGGTACTGCTGGAGGGTACTGCTGGTAGGTGCTGCTGGGGGGTACTGCTGGTGGGTACTGCTGGCTGTTACTGTTGGTGGGTAATGCTGGCTGGTACTGCTGGCGGGTACAGCTGGTGGGTACTTCTGGCTGGTACTACTGGTGGGTGCTGCTGGCTGGTACTGTTGGTGGGTACTGCTGGCTGGTACTGTTTGCTCGATATTGTTGGCTGGTACTGGTGGCAGGTACTGCTTGCAGGTACTGCTGGGGGGGGGGGGATGCTGGCGGGTACTTTTGGCTGGTACTGTTGGTAAGTAATGCTAGCTGGTACTGCTGGCTGGTACTGTTGGTGGGTACTGCTGGCAGGTACTGCTGGTGGGTATTGCTGGCTGGTACTGTTGGTTGGGTACTGCTGGCAGGTGCTGCTGACGGGTATTGCTGGCTGATACTGTTGGTGGGTACTGCTGGCTGGTACTGCTGACTGGTACTGCTGACTGGTACTATTGGTGTGTATTGCTGTGCTGGTACTACTGGCTGGTACTGCTAGCTGGTACTACTGGCTGGTACTGCTGGTGGGTTCTGCTGGCTGGTACTGCTGGTGGGTACTGCTGGCTGGTACGGCTGGCAGGTACTGCTGGCAGGTGCTGCTGGTAGGTACTGCTGGTAGGTACTGCTGCCTGGTACTGCTGGTGGGTACTGCTGGTGGGTACTGCTGGCTGGTACCGCTGGCAGGTGCTGCTGGTGGGTACTGCTGACTGGTACTGTTGGTGGGTATTGCTGTGCTGGTACTGCTGGCTGTTACTGCTGGTGGGTACTGCTGGCGGGTACTGCTGGCAGGTGCTGCTGGTGGGTACATCTGGGGGGTATTGCTGGTGGGTACTGCTGTCAGGAACTGCTGGCGGGTACTGCTGGCAGGTACCACTGGTGGGTATTGCTGGCTGGTACTGTTGGTGGGTACTGCTGGTGGGTACTGCTGACGGTTACTGCTGGCTGGTACTGTTGGTGGATACTGCTGGCTGGTACTGCTGACTGGTACTGTTGGTGGGTATTGCTGTGCTGGTACTACTGGCTGGTACTGCTGGCTGGTACTACTGGCTCGTACTACTGGTGGCTACTGCTGGCTGGTACTGCTGGTGGGTACTGCTGGCGAGTACCGCTGGCAGGTGCTGCAGGTGGGTACTGCTGGCTGGTACTACTGGTTGGTACTGCTGGTAGGTACTGCTCCCAGGTACTGCTGGTGGGTACTGCTGGCTGTTCCCACTAGCAGGTGCTGCTGGTGGTACTGTTGGTGGGTATTGCTGTGCTGGTACTGCTCGCTGGTGGGTACTGCTGGTGGGTGATGCTGGTGGGTACTGCTGGTAGGTACTGCTTGCTGGTTTTACTGGCTGGTATTGCTGGCAAGTACTGCTGGTGGGTATTGGTGGCAGGTGCTGCTCGTGGGTACTGCTGATGGGTACTGCTGGTTGGTACTTTTGGTGGGTACTGCTGGCTAGTACTACTGGTGGGTACTGCTGCTGGATAATGCTGGTGGGTACTGATGGCGGGTACTGCTGGCTGGTACTGTTGGTGGGTAATGCTGGCTGGCCTTTTGGTGGGTCCTGCTGGCTAGTACTGCTGGTGGTATTGCTGTCTGGTACTGTTGGTGGGTACTGCTGGTGGGTACTACTGGCTGATACTACTAGTGGGTACTGCTGGCTGGTGCTACTGGCAGTTACTGCTGGTGGGGACTACTGGCTGGTACTGCTGGTGGGTACTGCTGGCTGGTACTGTTGGTGGGTAATGCTGGCTGGTACTACTGGTGGGTACTGCTGGTGAGTACTACTGATGGGTACCGCTGGCGGGTACTGCTGGCCGGTACTGCTGGTGGGTATTACTGGTGGGTACTGCTGGTGTGTACTACTGGCGGGTACTGCTGGTGGATACTGCTGGCTGGTACTACTGGCTAGTACTGCTGGTGGCTACTGCTGGCTGGCACTACTGGCTGGGACTGCTGACTGGTACTGCTGGTGGGTACTGCTGGTTGGTTTTACTAGCTGGTACTGCTGGTGGCTACTGCTGGATGGTTCCCAACCCACCGTCCATCCCCGACCATCAGTGTAAATCTATAACAAGAGCAGGCGCTAGAGGAAGCATGTGGCTGCAGTAGAGAGCAGAGCCGATGCTTCCTGTATCGCTCCTGTCACAGGCGGGAGTACATTTGGTATCACTCTGTCTGTGACAGGAACTGTGTTCTGCCGAAAACTCCAACTTGCCGAGATATCCACTGAAGCTACTTCCGTAGAGTGTGCCCCAGGAATAATTGGAGATTTCGAACAGAACACCAGCAGCCTTTACACTCCAGTACATGCTATAATTAGTGCAGATTGTTAGCCTGCTGTAACCAAAAACATGGCCGCCTCCAAGGCGGCGACAACTAGTGGGCGGACTAACAATCTGCACCAATTATAGCATCTACCGGCGTGTAAAGGCTGTCGGTGTTGTGTGAGAACACCAAGTGGTCGAAATCTCCAATTATTCCTGGTGTACACTCACCGGGAGTAATGTCATTGGAGAATTTGGCAAGTTGGAGTTTTCGGCAGAACACCGGCACTATACAGGAAGCATCGGCTGTGCTTCCTCTAGTACTGGCTGAGCGGCTCTGTTCTTCACACACACAGATGCCACAGACAGCTTGTATACAAAGGCCAGTGACAGTCAGTCATGCAGGACGGGCTGCTAACGGGAACAGCGTTCCCATGCGTTCCTGCAGAACGTGAGCCCTGGTTGGGGGTTAGCCACATCTCTGACTCATTTCGTAGTGTGTATAAAATTAGCTATTCAGCCCTGTAAACAATGGTTGTTTTTGTTAAACAGATCAGTTAGGGTTAGAGGCCTTAGCCTGGTAAAAGAAGCCCAGTGCCTAACCTGCTCGCTTGCAATGGTAGATGTAAATGATTTATATGCAAAACCTTTTATTGTGGCAATTTTGGCTCTGAGCAAGACTCATTTCGTAGTGTGTATAAAATGAGCTATTCAGCCCTGTAAACAATGGGTGTTTTTGTTTAACAGATTAGTTAGGGTTAGAGGCCTTAGCCTGGTAAAAAAAAGCCCAGTGCCTAACCTGCTCGCTTGCAATGGTAGATATAAATGATTTATATGCAAAACCTTTTATTGTGGCGATTTTGGCTCTGAGCAAGAGGGTCCTCCCTCGAAATGCGTAAGCCACACCAGGTTTTGAGTACACCATCACGCTATCCAGCAGTAGAGAAGTGTTCTGGAAGTAAGCGGTGCCTATTTCCTACATGCTTTATCATATCCATATTGTGAGTATATTGTACGCTACCCTTCTTTGATTTGAATAAACTTTTAAGTGGTAATGCACAAGGTTGGTGTGCCCTTCTCTTGTTGTTTTCTTGTAGTGCCTTTTGGATACCCTTGGTCCTGAGGGGGGCAGCGAGACCACTTAATTCGTGCCATAAAACCGTTTAGAACA
This sequence comes from Pelophylax lessonae, assembly GCF_965119305.1. Classification (NCBI taxonomy): domain Eukaryota; kingdom Metazoa; phylum Chordata; class Amphibia; order Anura; family Ranidae; genus Pelophylax; species Pelophylax lessonae. The sequence goes on from NC_138768.1 coordinate 111,923,941, forward strand.
TTCACCTTCCCGCACACCACTCGAGCGCAGGAGAGATATTGTTTTTTTTTTGGTAATCAAAACAATTTATTGCCGTGATTAATAAATTTTAATTTTTTAAAAGCTTTTTTTTTGTACTGGACATAATAATAGGGTAAAAGTAAATATATATATAATACAAAGGGGTTGCAGCACAGTTACCAACCTGCACCATGCAGTGAAAATAGGATGAATGAATGTTCAGGTGCAAATAGCCTTATGGGATAGTAGACAGGACTTTTCTTATATTATTTAACTTATCTATAAAATGATGACACTGCACACTAAACTGGATTTAAAAAGGCCGCGGCCGTTTAATGCTTGTTTAATTAACTTAAAAACATCAATAAAACATAAAATTAACCCGACCACTACGATCCAGGTTAAACAAATAGATATAACATCCAAAGAATTATCTAAACACATGAATATATCATAATAAATAGATAACATGACCATATCGTCCCCCTTTGCACTACGCAAAGGTGACCCTACAAGTAAAAACTGGCCGCGACAAACAAAAGGGGAGGGGGGGAGGGGAACAGAACAGCTGAGATCTTGAGGTGAAGTCTGTCTTGAGGTGAAGTGAAATCCTCTCATCCTGAGCCCCCTTAAATATCCCTCAGGCAGGCTCTGAAGGCGGGAGAAAGCAAGGGAAAACCGATTACCTACCTAATCTCCATAGCTACAGGGGAGGCTCACTCAGATTGAGGCTTATTCTGACCTAACACAAACCTGTTTACCTATTCTGACCCAGCAACAGCTTCCCTCACACTAAAAACCCGCTAAGATGGCTTCTTAAATGCTAAGCTGGCCTGTCACTATCCCATCTATAAAAAGGGGCTTATTCAAACCCCTTTTTCTTTACATTTATACAGCACATGAGAAACTGAGTAGGTCCACTTATTAACCCTTTCCTATAGAAAACTGTTGCTTATAAAATGGGGATTCTTAGTTGCCATATATTGCAACACAAAGCTGGCCAACTGCATCAAAGTGATCCCTCACTGGCCAGTCCTAGCTCTTTCTTGGAGATTTGCCAACTCTTACTTGCTAAAATAGCTTTTCTTGAGAATGTGGACATATAGGGCCTAATTCATTAAACCTCCAGCCTAACTCTGCTCTGGCTTTTTTTTTTCTCACCACGTTAAAATCAATTAACTCCTGCTGTGGCAAATTTCGCTTTGAGCGGTGTTGATAGAGGCTCAATTGCGATCGTGTCTTTTCAAATTCTCATGCTTATGTGAATATGAATGCAGCACTTGCACACAGCACAGTGGTCTAGTGGTATCTAGCACATATCCTCTGATTCATGCATCTCACTCTGCTGTAGGTTCTAGTCTGACAATCCCCACCTAAGTTGTGTTGGTGAGAGATATGTTTTTTGTTAAACTCTGACAGATTGGATCATTTTTATGGCTCAAAAATCTACGACAAGTACATGCAGATAACATGATGGCACATACCCTGTGAAGCGCTTGCAAAGTCACATAAGGCACAGCTATTTATTATCTTATCTTTGTCTGGATTTGAACTCATGGTTGCACGGTGCATAGCAAACAATTACAACCACTACACCACTGAGCTCCACATTAAAACATCACACTTTTTGAATGGTCTTCTTCCTAGATTCCCTACAATGTTGAGTACCTTCGCTATATGTGCATTTTAGACTCAAGCCACTCCTTTCTGTTCCCAAAAGAACTTGATTCTGCAGAATAGCTAACTGCTTTGCAACTTAACTAGAGTTAACAAGGTCATGGTTTCAAATGACAACACTTGGATGCATTTTCCCTATCAAGCTTTTGTTTTTTGTTTTTTTTGGGGGGGGGGGGGGCCCTAGATAAATATACAGAGCACAAATGGCACATGAGTGTGGTCATATTTTTCTGGATCTGCAATCGTTGACACATTACAATGGTTGTTGAATTTGAACACCAAGCATATATGTGTCTGGTATTGGACCCTCTACATATTTTACCAACACAGCCCCTCATAGTCCAACACTCCACTTTGCCTCACACCTCAATACAACACTGTCCCATCCCTACCCTATATTCAAACCCTCACATCACCAGCAGAAGCAGCATGTAAAGTACAAGGCCCCAGCATTGGCAGCTTAATTCTGAAGCACAAAAAAAATAGTAATTAGTTCCTTAGCAAATGTATTTGCTTTTATTTGATTACAGCATAAGGAGGGATGCAGCAAGGTCATATTTACAGTTTCCAGTCCCTGTGCCTTTACTACACCAGCCCACGATCTTTGCTCCATGGCTACATTAGGCAAAGATGCGGGATTCAGATATCTTTAGCAAGTTCAAGCAGAGTCGAGAAGCAATTATGCACCTCTACCAGCTCATAGAGGACAGGCATGGCCAGGTTGCTGATGTGCCAGGGTGTTCATGTTGGTGATCGAGGCCAGTTCTGGGCTTGTGCCTCCCAAAATATCCACTGACCATAAATGAAGACGGGTGGAGTCCATGAAGGTGGGTTTCTACCAGCTACAACCGCAAGCAGTACCACTCCTGGAAAATGACATCAAAGGATAAGCCATTTAATCATGACAATCACATCTTACTGCACGCTCGCTTGATTTTTTTCTTTCATTCATTTCTACATCTGGAGTGAAATGACACATTTCCCCCCAACTTACACAAACCAGAAATAATTTCTGCAAAGATTTCAATACACACCTGTGACGCAAGACAGCCCATCACCACAGGCTTCTCAGGGTACATGCCATGATTCCCATCCAAGATGTCCATATTCTGTAAAATACATACACCATAAGATACCAAGCAGGCTCTCATGTTGACAATAACTACACAGGTGGCACAGACACAACTAAACACCTGCCAGGTCTTCTCATCCCTCTCCACTATTCCAAATGGCAACATGTTTTCGATTTGAGGTTAGTGTTATTGCTCAAGTTAAACAGTTTTGGAATGTTGACTACACGTTATCTAGAATGGCAAGTGTAATTGGCAGATGTTAATTGCCATCTGGCTCCCTGTGAGTGTCAACTCTGCAAAGTAGCAAGTTACTACACATTCTGTATCTTGAGCTGTTCCAGTACATACATGTAAAGTGGCTAGCAACCAGTCCATTCCGGGTGGCCATCCCTGCAGCGGTGCTACGCCGCCCGGGGACCACCAGCTGAAGGACCTCTGGCTCCCTCTTCTCCGTCAGCTCCCAGGGTTCATCCCGGGCAACGCACATGTTTTGCAACACGCAGCACGCCAGGATGATCCTGGAAGCCTTTGGAGGAAAGTACAGGAGTTCCCCCCGGGCCGGGCCAAGCAGAGAAACCGGGATTTGAGAAGGCCTATGGTCAACTACCACTGCATTTATGGCATCCCGGATTTCCTCCCACAGGCGTTTCCTCTCGGTACCTGAGGTTGCCTGGGTCCTGGTCCCTGTTATGCGGTCATATCGAGCCATATAAGCCTTGACCAGGACCCAGCTCTGCTTGCGGGAGAACTGGGGAAGCCGGGAGGCTGAGGACACGCTGCCTCTCCTCGAAGGGCCCTCTCCAGGGCTGTGAGGAGAAGCACCATGTCCACTTGGTGTGGTAACACCCCCCCCGGCTTCCTCCTCCAGGCTGGAGAAGGTTGACTCCCTTCTGGAGACAGCTCGAGCCTCCCTCACACCCGAGCCAGACAATCTGCCCACCTGGCCCCCCTAGCTGCTACCCTTCCACTTCTCCTTCTACCTCGGGGTGGGGCCATGGGAGAACCAGGTGGGCAGGTAGTCTGGCTGTCTAGCAGCAGCAAAAACCCTCAAGCCTTTTCTTTCTCTTTTTTAAAGACCATCAGGCCCCTTGTGAAGGAGCAGCTGGAGTTGGACCAGGAACTGGCGAGGATTCTGCATCCGATGCTGGGGTATGTGATTTAAGTGAACAAGGTGGAAATGTTCCATTAAGCTCTTAGCAATGTTTTTGGGATGGATGTGGCCTACATTGTCTGCTTGAAATTTGTGCAGGGACATTCAGACACTGCACCAGCAGCACAAGAATTTGAGCCTGAACGTCAGGGAAGAATTGGATATTTTCTAGGGCCCAAAAGGTTCAAAAACATCCATGACCTTTAAAGTCCTGGCAGCCTTTGATTTTCGACGTCAAACTTCATGTGTGCTTTGTTTTTTGGTGTCATGGAGCATTTTTTTTTGGCCAAATTTTAGACTAGTTACTTAAATGTTGCAAGTCAGTGGTGTAGTAAGACACTTTCAAAAAGAAGAATTAAGCTACCAGACCAGGGAAAGTTTGGAACTGGTTAATGTAGAAACTGTTCAGCCATTGTAATGTTAGCAAAAAACCCATAATGTGTACCCATTATCAGAAGTGTTGCTAGCTTGGCTAACATTACAATGAGCAAGTGCTTATTAGAAGGACATCCAACTGTTCTAAGGTCTGCTTGGGGCGATAACTATTCTTAACTCTTTTATAATGATGGTTTCTAAAGATGTTTTTTAAATTTCTTATTCTTTCAGCCAGCATTGGATGCAGCTGGATTGTCACCTCTCCCACCTCGTCCATCTCTGTATGATGTGGCAGAGAGGCTGCTTGCTGAGTATCGGCTCCAAAATGAGACAAGGAGACCTGCTGAATCAAGTGAGTTGGTACGGTTGCTGGGGCTCATACAGGAATCTGTAGCAACATTGGCCAATAATCAGACGGAACTTCTTAGACAAAAGAACCTCCTGATTACTAGCCACAATGCTTTGATACAGGTTTAACAGGATGTGCCTGACAACCTGATCATCTGGGCAGACCAGCATCAACGGGATTGGCAACGTGTCGACACTCAGCTGCTGGCCATCCGCCAACGCCTGTTTGCAGCAGGTAGTGTTAGTGGGAGGGCAACACCAGTGTTGGCCACTGGGCAGGCAGCTGGGGAGGTGACAATTTCTCTTATAGCCACTCCCAGCACTTCAAAGTCCCCTCAACCAGCAAGCCTCCTTCCCCACCACTTGCTCACAAACCACAATCCCATCTTCCAATTCATCCGGTTCCACACTACCCCTTACAAACAGCCCTATTCCCTCAACACCTTCCTCTCAACACTCCTCCCCAGGCCCTCCCCATTCTTACCCAACACAGCCCCTCCTCCGTCATCCCTACACCGTGCCCCGCCCCACCAAACGACCCTTCACACCTCACCTCACCTCATCTTCACTCCCCTTGCACCCCCAGCAGCAGCAAAAAATATCCCGGCTGCAGCAGCCGCCACAGCGGCCACAGCAGCAGCAGCAGCATCCGCCGCAGCAGAAACAGCAGGATCAGCAGTAGCAGCAGCAGCCCCTGCAGCAGCCACAGCATCAGCAGCAGCAGCCGCCGCAGCAGCAGCCGCCGCAGCAGCCACAGCATCAGCAGCAGTACCACCAGCTGCAGCAGTACCAACAGCCGCAGCAGTACCAACAGCTGCAGCAGTACCAACAGCTGCAGCAGTACCACCAGCCACAGCAAAACCCGGAAATGCTACATTTACTGCAGCAGATTCTATTTCTGATGGGGCGTCAGGGTTCATCCGCACCTGCAAAGCCACCACCTTAATGTTTATTTTCTTATATTTTAATGTATGTTTTATTATAATTTTTTTTTTAACTTGGCCAAATTTTGGGGCCCCTTTATTTTTAATTGTGGGGGGGGGTGTATATTTATTTTCCATTTTTATTTTGTGATTTAATAAATGTAGTTTCCAATTGATTTCTTTGTGTTTGATCTCTGGTATTTTGCGAGTGATGTTGGACAAGTAAGGGTCCTGCTTAGTGTACACCTTTCTACACACGTATTGTGTGTCCTAATTGCTAAACTCAATCTTCCCAGAATAAAATACTAAAAGGTGTCCCTTTTAATTTGCACAGAATTAATTTTTTTATGGAGAACAGAAACCAAAGGCAACATGCAAATAATTACATACAAAACCACTCTGAGTGCCGGTTCACACTTCCGTGTGTGCGACAATCGCATGTAATATCGGAGCGCACTGCTCCTTCAATACATGTGATCGGATGTGCAGTGCGAATTCAGCCATACACTTTGTATGGCTAAATTCGCACTGCACCCGCACAAAAGTCGCACATGAGGCATTTTTTCAGCCGCATCAGGATTGGATCGCACAGTGGTTCACACTTGTGCGATCCGATCCTGTGCGAGCTGTCAGATCGCACTGCGATATGCGATCAAACTGGGGGTGTCGTTAACATTTCATTGACACCCCCAGCATATCGCATATGGCAGTGTGAACTGCCAGATGTGCGTTTGCGATGTGGGAACAGGCTGCGAATTCGCAGCCTTCCCGCATAGCACAAGTGTGACCCGGCACTAAATCTGTAGTGTGTTTTATTTGTTTACTTTATTCTATGTTGAAAAACACACAAACTCACTTTTTTGGAAAATATAAATATTTATTATTAAAGTTTTTCATGTATAAAATTTATAAAAATGTAACTTTAACATTCAAAACATTTTTTGTGCAACAAGCAACTGTATTAGAAAAATTTAAATAAATATAAAAAAAAATAAACTTCAAAAACGGGCATGCTCCCGAATAAATGGATCTTCGGGGTTGGGATCAACCCCAAACCTCGGCTTCAAGAGGGCTAGCCTGGTGCCACACCATCTCAGGTAGCGCATGGCGACCTCCATGGTCATCTGGCTATGCCCTGGGTAAAAAAAGACAGGATAATTACCTTGAGGCCAAATGATTAAACCAAGGATTGTAATAAATGTGCATCAACAAATATGCATTGGAGTAGATTGTCAGGCTTTTCTTGACATTCAGGAGCAAATATGATTGATTGCTGGTCTACATAGTTACACTCAAAAGCTTAATACACAATCAGGTTTTGGCCATTTGTAAGGAGAATTGCATGGTCAACCAGAAGATATTTTTCACTTCAACCTATTGGGATATAGCTTGCTTGGGAATGCTATCAAATTGCATACACACAGGACCAGAGCTTCCCTATTGTGCTGATGGTTTGAGTAATCCCACCTTTGGGAAGGGAGGAGGCCTAGCTCCTGGTAAGCTTAGGTGTGGTCTTTCATCTCTTAGCAGTGAAGCCTGAAGATGGTAGAGATTACAGTGGAGGAAGCACTTTGTTGTTGTTAACAGATAAATTCTAGGTGATACAACTTTAAGAGGACCTAAACCTTCATCAAAAAATTGCAGGGCAAAGTGTTTGAAAGGTTCCACAAGATGGCTTGGAATGTTAGTAGCTGTTCCATCAAAGCAATGTAAAAGGCTTTCCAAGTCAACACAACCAAACATTTAGAACAATGTATGGTGTTGTGTTCAATTGCTTCCCAGGATACATGTGAACACATATCTCTCTATCACCAATTTAGGATTGAGTTCTCTCTCCCTCTTACTGTCTATAGATCGAAACAGACACATTGTAGAGACTCACCCATTGGAAGACGGATGGCAAATGGTGCCAGGGATTGATCCCGCTCCGCCAAAGACCCACTTTGGTCCAGCAAAACTGTGTTAAAAGAGAGTAAAAACTTCCGGTTCCGGCGCCGAATGAGGTAGACACGCTCTCCCTCGGCTCCCGCGGTCGGACCTGAAATCAGCTTAAAAAACCCGCTTAACCGGCCTGTAAGAGTCCGCATCCGGCTCCCCCACCTCTGGGCAGCCCCCAGGAACATCACCCTTGCCGCAATGGACAAATTTCTGGAAAAAAGCGACCCGCGCGTTCCGCCGGGCCCGCCGCAAATCGAGGCCCCGGTCTCGGCCCTCCCCGCGGCGGCAGCGGAGGCCTCACAAATGGACACAGCGGCTTCTCCATCCTCAGAACTGCCATCCCTGGGGGACCCACAGTCAGACCGCATTGCCCAGACAGTGGTGGCCCTTCTCTCCCCCACTATCTCTGCAGCAGTTCAGTCGGCTGTAGCAGCAGGCATGCAGGACATCAAGAAGCAGCTCACTGCTCACTCACACAGGCTGCTTGAGGTGGAAACTCGAGTGGCCAGCATGGAAGAGGAGATATACAGCTCCCATAATTTTGAAATAACCCAGGACAAGACCAACCAGTTTCTGCTGCAAAAGGTGGAAGACTTGGAGAATAGAGCGCGCAGGAGTAACCTCCGCTTTATTGGAATACCGGAATCCGTGCCGCCTTCATCCATCCCGGATCTCTGCTCCAAACGGATCCCGGAGGCATTGGGTCTGCAAGGCATCTGCGTTGTCGAAAGGGCCCACCGCATGGGGATTCACTCATCTGACCGAACCACACCGCGTCCGATCATAGCTAAATACTTAAATTATGCCGACAAATCACGATCCTCCAAAAATTCAGGCAATCCAAGTCTCTTCAGATCGATGGTGTTAAAGTCCTGATTTTTGCTGACTATTCGGTGGAAGTGGCCAAGAAAAGGAAGGCTTTCCAGACTGTATGCTCAAGGCTGCACCAAGCTCAAATCAAATTCATGTTGGCATACCCAGCGACACTTCGGCTACGCACACCCTCTGGCGAACAACTATCTTTTCAGGATCCCTCGGAGGCGGAAGCTTTCGCTCGCTCTCTCCAAGCGGAAGGGTCGGACAACCTTTCATCCAAAGCCCCTCCAACCCAACGCCCCCTGGTCCCACGGAGTCCTCGCAAGGAATCCCCTAAGAGGCAAAAGTACTCAGACGTTGTCGGCGGCAGCCGCTTCCTCCCGCACCGCTGAGGAGTCCTGGGCCCCTGCATGTGGTTCTCTCCTCTTCTGAGGGCGATAGCTGGGATCACGTAAAGTATCACCTCTTGAACTGTTTATCTTTCCTGTCGTATGTCCCCCCAAGTCCAGCCTGGGGGTCATGTGGTGATCCCACCCTCAACTTTATTGTTTTACTGTTTCACTGCATACATATGATGTATTGATGTTTTTCTGACTGTTATAGGTATCATGGGTTGAAATGTTTTGCCATGCCACCTCCAGCTCCACGTCTGGGCTTCCTATATGCTGCACTGTGTCTGCTTCTGGCATTGAGTTCTCCACATACGGGCCGTGTTTTTTTTTTTTTGGGAGCCCAAATAACCCCCCCTCCCCCCCCTCTCCTAGAGGGGACGGGGATGGGGCGGTGCCAGACCTGCATGGGTCCGCACCTAGGGCGTCGCCGGCGGATACAGTCGCAGCATTCGGAAAAAAGTGAGGTCCATGCTATATTCTTTTCTGTTTATCCCTATGTTTATCCTTCCCCCACTACCCCTAACCCTCTCCTCTATACCTCTCCTCTCACTTCTGCCTACGGCCCCGAGGACGGGGATGGTCCCTATCAGGTGTCTAATGTCACCTTATTACCAATACTCCCCTACTGCTCTCAGCTTCTTTTATGCTACCCTGCCTGATGCACTTGCATACACTGTCAAACCATTATCAGTAACACACCCCCCTCCCCCCTGACCCTCCATGAGGATTCTGTCTTGGAATGTCAGGGGTCTAAGGTCCCCGATCAAAAGGATGAAGGTCCTGAGACACCTTAAAAGGCTTAAGACTGACATTGCCTTGTTACAGGAGTCCCACCTCTCCTCCGACGACTTCTTCCGGATGCAGAAGTTGTGGGTAGGCACGGTGGTGGGCTCAGCCGCCTTAGGCCGCAAAGCAGGTGTCTTAATACTGATTCATAAACGGCTCTCTTGTGATGTCCTATCCGTTTCCGCTGACTCCAATGGACGCTATGTCTCCGCTCATTTAAAAATTAATGACAGGGAAATACTGCTAACGAACGTGTACGCTCCCAACGTCCCAGACCAGTCCTTCTATAGAGATCTCTCCGCACATCTTCTCAAGTATCCCCAAGCTCCACATCTCATAGGTGGGGACTTTAATACCCTCATGGACCCAATCTTAGACAAGTCTTTGACGAAACATAGACGCAATTGTTCTGCTCCTCTGACCCCGGGTCCCCTGGCGCAATTAATAGATTCCCTTCAACTTACGGACGTATGGCGCCTTCATCACCCTACCGACAGAGACTTCACATTCTATTCTCATCCGCACAAGGTGTTTACCAGGATAGACTACTTTTTCTCCTCGACCAACGTTCTTCACAGAATTGAAGATCCAGACATCCATGATATTGTTATATCTGACCATGCCCCCATCTCCCTGACATTAGATCCACCTGATAAACAGGCTGACACTAGGCTTTGGCGATTTCCAGACTGTCTCCACAACGACACAGGATTCCGGGCATACTTGGCTAGGGCGTGGGAGGAATTTGCAGAGCTCAATGCCTCGCACGTCTCGCAGCCCAACCTGTTCTGGGAGACGGGCAAGGCATACCTCCGAGGTAAAATTATATCCTATGCCTCGGCCTATAGGAAAAACGCCTCTGAAAGCTATCGACGGGCTAGCGAGAGGCTTCGTGTAGCTCAACAAATGCTGCTGACCACAGACTCTCCCGCAAATCATCAGGAATGGACCTTAGCCAAGCAGACAACCTGGAAAACATAAAACGCGCTCGCTTCTCGGCTCTGATGCATAAGTTTGGGAATAAAGCCGGAAAGCTTTTGGCGAGACTATGCGGGGCTCCCTACAAACCCACACATATTGCTTCACTCCGAAGCTCCTCGGGCACTATTGTATCCACCCCCCCGGAGGTGAAGAAGACTATGAGAGACTTTTATGCCTCTCTGTATTCCCCAGACCGTTTTGACGACCGACATGCCAGTTTCTTCCTAGACAATGTCACCCTTCCTAAAATTTCTCCTTCGCAATTAGAGGCACTAAACGCTCCAGTGACCCTTTAAGAGATCCATGACACGATAAAAAGCCTTGCCCCCAACAAAGCCCCAGGCCCAGACGGCCTCACCGGGAATTCTATAAAAACGCCATAGAAGTAATTGGCCCCACCCTTCTAGAGGTGTACTCGGCCTTATGGACTGGGGGTTCCTACCCCCCCACTGGCAACCAGGCCATAATAAAATTATTAGCAAAAAAAGGGAAGGATCCTCTGGAACCAGGATCCTACCGACCTATTTCCTTGCTGAACTTGGATGTTAAAATACTGTCAAAAATACTGGCATCCCGACTGGCCCTCATCATGCCATCCTTGATACACCCAGCCCAATCGGGGTTTACCAAGGGGAGGTCGCCTGCCTCTAATATACGCAAGGTTCTCTTGGCTTTGGACCAGGCCAGGGTTTCCTTGGGGGGGGACCTGGCTATCGTCACCCTGGACGCGGAGAAGGCCTTTGACAATGTGAGTTTTGACTGGTTATCTAGGGTTCTAACTTCTTTTGGCTTTTCGGGGCCGTTCACTCACGTTGTCGGGGCCATGTATGCCTCTCCCTCCAGGTTGTGGGTAGCAGGGTCCCTCACTGACGAGTTCCGCTTCTTCAAGGGCATGAGATAGGGGTGCCCCCTGTCTCCTCTACTCTTCAATCTAGCCCTGGAACCATTGTCCAGGTTTCTTTTGGACAAGGCGCCTCTCCATGGTATCCTGATTGGTAAACATGAACTACGAATATCACTTTTTGCTGATGTGTTAATATTTACCAGAAATCCCTCTTCGGACATGCACACCATCATTTCTATTTTTGATAAATTTAAGTTATGTTCGGGCTTACGGATAAACTACGCTAAAAGTGAAATCCTCCCCCTAGGCAACGCACCCCAACCCACTTGGGTCTCATCCTCTCTGGGCCATACACATGTAGCATTTCGACCCTAACAAAGTAGACACATTATAGCAAAAGCACACATTACTTACCCTCAAAAATTTTGGTTTGTCCCTCTGAGGCAGATGGCCTTTGGTCAGGAGAAGCTGTTAAAACAAAATCACAAAATGTGAACTCCAATTTGGGCCATTCCCGGGGGTTGAGCATTTTTGACATGTTGGTAAACACACACAATGTTCAAGCCAAGCCACACACATTTTAAGTGTGTAAAAAATCAGGACCAGATTAAATTTACATGGCCAGAAAGAAATTAGAAGTCCAAAGAACGGCATGTCCTTTGTAGGGAAAATAACACAAAATTGGAGGAGGCTTGCTTCAGAAAGCAAAGGAAGACTAAAATGTCCAGTAATGCTCTGCAATACCACCTTCAAAAACGTGAAAGTCAAGCAATAGTGTTTCCACGCTGACAGTGTTGTGCAAAATGACCTTGCAAATATTGTTCTGTCTTAGAAGCTCACCAAATAAAAAAATGGCCACCCTTACATAGACACTCATGGTATATTCTCCATCCTTGACCTTCCCAAACATCCATGTAAAAATCCAAATCAACCTTCCTGTCACATGTAGCTAAACTGCACTTAATTTGCCAACAACTTAAATTAGCCCAGATACACATCACCCTAGCACACACAATACATGTGAGAATCACATTCAAGGTACTTACAGTGTGGTACAGCTGAGGCGGCCAACACAACATTCTCCACCTCTGCACGGTCCCTGGTTCTGGTGAGAACCTTGGAGATCCTTTAAACACAAAGTTAAGAATACAATCATTTAACAACAGCTAGTTTCAAAAGGGATGCAGAAACTACTTTAAGACTGATGCTGTCATCACTGAGCCCCGGACTGGATGGCTATTTAGATCGCCGGCTCTCACTCACATGTGTTCGTTCAAACTGCTTTGTGCCTTGATGCTAACCTGTCTTGAAGCTCTCATGCTTGCAAGCATACCTCGCTGTCGGAACCACGCTGCGCTGATCCCTGTATCCCGCTACCGGATCATCCGCTCTTGCCGAACCTCTCCTCTGCTACATTGCTATTAGTGATAAGTACCCCACAGGGGAAACCTCTATAACCTTTATACTAAAGCTTACACTATCTAGCTCTGCATACTAAGGACTATTACTACATCTGCATTATCTAAGATTGCTAGCTCTTGAGCCTACTACCACCTGTTCTTGCACTGGGTTGATCTCTCTTGTATGTCCACCTGCTACTCTGTCATCTACTACCATACATGATTGCTAAACCTATCTGCATCCCATCTGCTACTATCTTACTTTCAAGAACATTTCCTTTCAAGTGTCTGTCATCTACCATCTCTACCCAACCTGTCTCTTCAGCCTATCATCACTGTGTTACTATATACATAAGTCACTCTAGGAAACATCTTATTGAGTGTGTGTATTTACTTGCTGAATTGAGATCATCCACACATGATGAGTCATTGAGAGTTGGGATTGGTGTCTCAGCGTTTCTCTACATGACTACTGAAGTGGAATATTTCTGCAGCTGAAAATCCACATCATACGTAAAACGCAGGAGCGTTACAGATTGAACGAACCACAAATGGATTCAGCAGAAATAACCACTCAGATGACACAATTAAAACAGCAAGTACCTAATACACGCACTTGCTGAATTAAAAGAAGACAATCAGGCTCTGTCGCAGCAGGTAATTAGACTGACACAACTTACCACTGCTCAGTCCCCTGAACCCAAAATAAATCCTCCTTTGGTATTTACAGGCGATCGCAAAAAATTTCGCGAATTTAAAAACGCATGTGAGTTACTTTTCTTGCTAAAACCCCGTACCTACCTTACTGATCATATTAAGGTTTGTACAATTATTTCTTACCTAACAGGCAATCCTCGGGCCTGGGCAGACTCTCTTTTTGAGAAAAGCGACCAGCTTCTCAACTCCTATGCCTTGTTCCTAGCAGAACTCACTAGCCTATATGATGATCCCAATAGGCAGAGTACTGCCGATCTTCAATTAAGATCCTTGAAACAAGGTGGGAGACCTGTAGAAGACTTTGTCGCAGAATTCAAGAGATGGACCCTTGATTCAGAATGGAATGATGCATCTCTGAAATCCCAATTTAGGCTTGGCCTATCAGAGGCCGTTAAAGACGAGCTCGCCCGAGCGGATCTGCCAAAAACCCTGGATGCATTGATACAACTCAGTATCACCATAGATAGAAGACTACGAGAAAGAAAGGCTGAGAAAATGGGAATGCCATTATCCAGTTCTTCTCGGGTTTTGGCCGTTGACCCCGTTCCTATGGAGGTAGGAACCATACGCCCACCTCTATCAACTATGGAAAGAGCCAGAAGACGATCTGGTAATCTCTGCTTGTACTGTGCATCCCCGGATCACAAGATAAACGTCTGTCCCCTAGTCTACAAAAAGAAGGGTAAGTGTTCACATGTCCTCCTAGGGGGATTGACAACTTCAATCACTAACCCTTACCTTTCTGTTTGCTTAACATTACAGTGGGACCAGAACAGGATTACTACTAAGGCCATGATTGACACAGGATCTTGTGGAAATTATATTGACATACGTTTTGCTGCTTTAAATAAAGTTCCTATTATTTCTAAACTTAACCCTGTCTCAGTGAGTCTTATTAACGGTGTTCCTTTATCCTCTGGTCCGATCACTGATCAGACACAGGCACTCCTAGTCACTACTAACGGGTCTCATAAGGAGACCACTACCTTCGATCTAATACCTTCACCCCACTTTCCCATTGTTTTGGGACTTCCCTGGTTGCACACACATCAACCAACCATAGATTGGAAAGAACGGACCCTGACCTTCCTCTCTTGCTATTGCGAGGGTAGGTGTAACCTCCCGTCTTTCGGGAAGATCCTGTCTGTGGTGACAGATGAGATTGCACCACTATGTTATCAGGATCTCTCTGAGGTTTTTCTTGAGAAAAATGCTCAAGCACTACCTCCCCATCGAGACTATGATTGTAGCATTGATCTACTCCCAAATAGCAAATTGCCGTTCGGTCATGTTTATCCTCTTTCACAGAATGAACTTTCCCATCTCAAAGACTATTTGGATGAGAATTTGGAAAAAGGTTTTATTAGACCTTCCACTTCTTCCACAGCAGCAGGACTCTTTTTTGTCCGCAATAAGGACTCAAGTCTCAGGCCTATCATCGACTGTAGGCAATTGAATGCTATTACAATAAAAGATCGCTATCCTCTACCGATTATCCCTGAGCTCATTGAGCAGGTGCGTGGAGCTACCTATTTTTCAAAATTGGACCTGAAAGGAGCATACAATCTCATTCGAATCCGTGATGGACACGAGTGGAAGACTGCATTCAGAACCAGATACGGATTGTTCGAATATCTTGTAATGCCATTCAGGCTATGCAACGCCCCTGCAGTTTTTCAACGATTTATAAACGATATTTTCAGAGACTTACTAGATGTCTGTGTTGTGGTATATCTGGACGATATACTTATATATTCACGATCCCTGTCTGAACACATAAGACATGTAAGACTAGTATTATCGAGATTGCTTGCACACAACCTTTATGTGAAACTGAAAAAATGCTTGTTTCATAAAGAAGAGGTACTGTTTCTAGGCTACATCATATCCAAAACAGGAATCGAGATGGACATGAGTAAGATATCCTGCATTCAGGATTGGCCTACACCAACCACACGCAAGGCGCTACAGCGATTCCTTGGATTTTCGAATTTTTACAGGAAGTTCATTAGAAACTTCTCTGCCATTGTGAGACCCCTCACACAGCTCACTAGCATTAAAAAACCATTCAAATGGTCAGATGAAGCAAATAAAGCTTTTCACCTGTTAAAGACAAGGTTTACTTCTGCTCCCATACTACGCCATCCAGACCCATCCCTCCAATACATTCTGGAAGTAGATGCGTCAAACATGGCAGTAGGAGCAATACTCTCCCAACGACCAACTCACACTTCACCACTTCATCCAGTCGCCTTTTTTTCTAAATCCCTAAGCAGTCCAGAGATAATTTACCCCGTGGGTGAAAAGGAACTGCTTGCTATAAAATTGGCTCTGGAGAATTGGCGACATCTACTCAAAGGCACCCAATTACCAATACTTATATACACGGACCATAAAAATCTCCAATATCTTCAGACTAACAAAACTCTCTCGCACCGACAGGTACGATGGTCACTATTCTTTCTAAGGTTTAACTTCCTAGTGACCTACACACCTGCAGATAAGAACAAAAAGGCGGATGCACTATCACGACTAACTGAAGAAAACTACTTCGAAATCCCTTCCGTTCCTATAATACCTCACAAACGCATTATTGGAGTTGTCCGTTCCTTGAAGGAAGAGGTTTTGCATGGTATAAGTTTGGATTCACCCCCACCACAACTAAATACTGATGCAGAAGGCTTCCTCTACTACAACGACAAACTTTACATACCACCTTCCATACGCACCAAGATCTTGGAATTATCGCATGATGTGCCTATGGCAGGACATATGGGTATGACAAAGACTCTTAATCTGATTACCAGGCAATTCTGGTGGCCTGACATGAAAACATCTATACAAAAATTCGTCTCTTCATGCAATGTCTGTGCCAGGTCCAAAATTGACACTACGAGACCATCCGGTCTACTATGCAGTCTACCAATACCCCAAACTCCATGGGAAGTTGTGTCGTTGGACTTTATAGTGGAATTGCCTCCTTCCAAAGGATTTAATACCATCTTAGTGTCAGTGGACCATCTGACAAAAATGGCACATTTCATTGCTATTCGCAGACTACCTTCGTCCAAACAAACGGCAGAACTCCTGATGAAACATGTCTTTAAGTTACATGGTATCCCAAAAACTCTTCTGTCTGACCGTGGATCACAATTTATTTCCAAGTTCTGGCAAGAACTATGTCACATACTACGGATCGAGCGGAAGCTCACTTCTCCTTACCATCCGCAGACCAACGGACAGACTGAAAGAGTCAACCAATGCATCGAGCAATATTTACGTTGTTACACTTCTTACCAACAGGATGATTGGGTGGATCTTCTCCCTCTGGCAGAATTTGCCTACAACAACGCAACCCACAGTACGACCAAGCAGAGTCCGTTCTACTTGAACTATGGGTTTTATCCCTCTATTCTTCCACCACGCATCCTTCCTTCAAATAACCCAGTAGCTTCAGACTATCTTACCCAAATAAAGGACTCTCTGGGTTTGCTTAATACTACCATTGCACACGCTCATAGTCAACAAAAGAAGTACTATGATCTTCGCAGAAGACCTTCTCCTCAGTACGCTATCGGGGACCTCGTTTGGCTCTCAACAAAAAATTTAAGACTGAAAATCCCTAGCAAAAAGCTTGGACCTCTGTTCTTGGGACCTTTCCCAATCAAGAAACTTATTGGAAAAGCTGCAGTACAGCTTACATTGCCAATAGACCTCAAAATACATCCCATTTTCCATGTGTCGCTACTGAAGCCCCATGTTCCTGACCAAGGAATAAGGCCTACTATCCCACCTCCTCCTCCTGTACAAGTTGAAGGTGGAGAAGAATATGAGATAAAATAGATTCTGGATTCTCGTATCCACAGAGGAAGACTTCAGTACTTGGTTCGATGGAAGAACTATGGGCCCCAAGACGACACCTGGCTAAACACCTCTGACATACATGCCTCTAGATTAATCCGCAATTTTCATGCGAAGTACCCAGACAAACCAGCTCCAGAGGCCTTCAGGAGCCGGCCTTAAGGGGGGGGGGTACTGTAATGTTCTGGTACCTTTGGGTACCCTAAGTACTCTTTCATAAGTGTATGCGCCCCACCATTCTCTTTTGGTAAGGTGCGCATACACCTTTAAGACTGATGCTGTCATCACTGAGCGCCGGACTGGATGGCTATTTAGATCGCCGGCTCTCACTCACATGTGTTCGTTCAAACTGCTTTGTGCCTTGATGCTAACCTGTCTTGAAGCTCTCATGCTTGCAAGCATACCTCGCTGTCGGAACCACGCTGCGCTGATCCCTGTATCCCGCTACCGGATCATCCGCTCTTGCCGAACCTCTCCTCTGCTACATTGCTATTAGTGATAAGTACCCCACAGGGGAAACCTCTATAACCTTTATACTAAAGCTTACACTATCTAGCTCTGCATACTAAGGACTATTACTACATCTGCATTATCTAAGATTGCTAGCTCTTGAGCCTACTACCACCTGTTCTTGCACTGGGTTGATCTCTCTTGTATGTCCACCTGCTACTCTGTCATCTACTACCATACATGATTGCTAAACCTATCTGCATCCCATCTGCTACTATCTTACTTTCAAGAACATTTCCTTTCAAGTGTCTGTCATCTACCATCTCTACCCAACCTGTCTCTTCAGCCTATCATCACTGTGTTACTATATACATAAGTCACTCTAGGAAACATCTTATTGAGTGTGTGTATTTACTTGCTGAATTGAGATCATCCACACATGATGAGTCATTGAGAGTTGGGATTGGTGTCTCAGCGTTTCTCTACATGACTACTGAAGTGGAATATTTCTGCAGCTGAAAATCCACATCATACGTAAAACGCAGGAGCGTTACAATTACTCAAAGTAAGACCAAAAACACAAAACACCAGCACAGCCACATTACTTACAGTGGGCCTGAGGAGGCAGAGACTCGAGCTCCTCATCGCTAGTTTCTAAAAATAAAAAACATCACAAGTTACTCACTATTTGAGTACACAAATAGGCAGAAACCTCTAAGCATGCTTGCACCATACTCAATGCCCTTACAATTCTGTACATACAAGAGCAATGACATCAATGAGCTTTATTGACCATGTTTAGAAACAGGAAGTCACCATCCATTCTCAATGGGTCACACCCCCCCAATATCATGTGTTCACTCTGCAGTCACATTAGTCAGAGTTACAGCAAGCGAATCATAAAGCTTGTTAAGCTGGCCTTGAATTTCCACATTGACCATGCAAAGGCTTTTTTGGAACAACTAGCAAATGCTCCATGGAAACATCTCAACACTTTTACAGTACCATACAATTAATATAAATTGGAAACATTGCTGATACACCTCCACTCCTGAGTAGTTTGCCGCTACCATGTTGCTCCAAAACAGTTAAGACTGAAGTGTTAGGTAACTACGCAGAAAAAATTAGTTTTCTCAAAAAGCACAAACATTATTTGGCCTGATCACTAACCCCCAAGTCCTTTCTAATTAACATCTGGAAAATTAAAATGCTTCTGCTTACGGTCAACAATTTGGAGCCGCTCCAATGGCTCGCTCCCAGGCACCACATAGTCAAGGGTGGCAGTCCTCCTCCTCCCCTTCTTCACCAAACACCCCACAGCTTTGCATCCGTCTGCTGTGGCTAGAACCAGGAGATAAAGAAGAAACAATTGAAAGACAACTTTTAATAGTAGTTCCAAAGGTTGTGAAGAGACACTTGATAGAGGGGGCGGAGGGAGCGGGGGGGGGGGGGGTGTCGGATTGTGGCACACCTAAACACAGGCCCACCCCCAAAAAACACACATATCTGGACGAGTGTAATCCACATCTTTACTTACCGGAGATTTGCTCCACGGCCTTTCTCAGCACTCTTGGAGAGAGCGCTGAAGGTCCACAAATTCTGCGTGGAAATTAAATCTCCGCCACAGCTTCATCCGGACACGACAAAGCATGGTATGTTTGGTGTGAAGGTGGGTGTTAAGTTTGTCATATCCCAGGAGGAGGAGGAACTGTGGAAACAGCAATGTATGTTTGAGTAAAACTACATAAAAAAATGTCAATCAATCATAAAACATACTATATCAACTTTTTGAGATTGGAGACCAATGAATACCGTTTCTGGTGATACACATTCATCTATGTACAAATCTATCTCCATGCCCTAGGTTGACCCACACTGGTGATGACCTCAACATGGTGTTGGCATTGTGTCAATTGCCCCTTAAATACCCACCTCAAAGTATCTTAACAACATGTGGAGGCTTATACACATCACCCTGGCCAGTGTTTTTGGGGGCTGTTTTTTTTCACGTAGGCTGAAACACAATTTCCAAAATGACACCCAGATCCTGTCCCCCCCACCCCCCCCCCAAACAAAAGTCGACTAAGTACTTTAGTTATGTGTTACTTAACACAATCCATACTCATTCACAGGAGGGAGGGGCATTCCAAATAGGGAGGGCCTATGATATGGGAACACACTTTTTTAAGGAGTAATTCTGACATCCCAAAGTCTCATGGACACAGAGGTGAGCAAACCCTTTAGGGGCCTTCTAGGGAAGAAGGCCCATGTCCCTATCAAGATATGGACACACTTGTTTGGGTTATTGCTGACAGGTCGTCTCTAGATTTTTGGGTGGGGGGGGGGGAGCCCCTGCTGAACCCAACTTGTAGCATATTTATTACCTTCAAAAAGCTAGACAAGCAACAAAGGGCACCATCTCTATTGTTGGGGTCATGGTGTTTGAAAGATGTTTTTTTTTGGGTGTTTTCTACTATACAGGCAAAAGTCACACTTTACACATCTTGTAATCTTTACCTATGCAATTTTTTGACACACATGTTAAAGATAACATGTCATTTTGTACACAAACAAACATACATTATTTGTAAAGCAAATGATGTCTTGACACCCTTCTCACACTGGGGTGACTTGTCAGATGACTTAGTCACCTGACAAGTCACGCTGCATTGTGTGCAATGGAACCCTTCTAAGCAAAGTCACTCAAGTCGCTCCACCGTGTAAAAAAGTTACTCCACTACTTAGGGGCAACTTTGGAGCAGCTATTAGTGCCGGTTCATACTCTTGCTATGACAGACATCGGATGTGATTTGGAGCACAATGTTCATAAAATAACATGCGATGTCTGTGTGGTGCAAATTCAGCCATACAGTATGTCTGGCTGAATTTGCAACGCAATCACAGTGAAATCACACAGGATCCTTTTTGTGGTCCACAGCAGAATTGGATCGCATAGTGGTTCACACCAGTGCCATCTGATTCATGTGCAAACTGTCAGATCCCACTGCGATATGCGATCTGATCTAGGGGTGTTGCTAACTTGGAATTGACACCCCCAGCGATTCACATATGCCAGTGTGAACAGCCTGTGCTGTGAATGCGATCCATTAACATGCAGTAGACTCGCAGTGTTCTCACATCGGTATCATGTGAACCCTGAATAATAGCCTGGCTTTTTGGATTGTTTCTCCAATGCAATCCTTTGAAGACATGAACAGGCCAGGTTTTCTAAGTCACTCATATACATTGCAGGTGAACAAATTAGCTGCTGTGTTTGCAGTGATAGACATGTGCACAGCCATCTTATGATTGTGAAACTCAGAAATAAATGTAGACCACAAGAGCTTGCAGTGTTTATGTAGGTATAGATTTTGACCTAATTTATTTAGTTATCATATATTTTTTTAGAATATAATGTTGAAGGATGAATCGATTTGTGTTTCTGTAGATATATTTTTGTATTTAAGATCAATATGTAACTTGTTTGTATATTTTCTAAATATTTATATACATACACACACACACACACTATATATATATATATATATATATATATACATATTCACACACACACTATATATATATATATATATATATATATATATATACATATATATATACACACACACGCACACTATATATATATATATATATATATATATAGTTGTAACCAGACATACAGGAGCAGGTTCGCATGCAGGTAGTCTCTACAATTGGAAAACACCCAGTTGTATGCAGACATAACGGAACAGATTCACATGCAGGAAGTTTCTACAATTGGAAAATGACGTATACTAGCCAGGAAGGGCATGTGTGTCAACCTACACTATAGAACACTCAACTTGTACCCCGCCGCTAGCTAACTGAGAGAGATCCCACATTCTTATATACACATACACACACACACACAATATATATATACAGTGCATTGCGAAAGTATTCGGCCCCCTTGAACTTTGCGACCTTTTGCCACATTTCAGGCTTCAAACATAAAGATATAAAACTGTAATTTTTTTTTGTGAAGAATCAACAACAAGTGGGACACAATCATGAAGTGGAACGAAATTTATTGAATATTTCAAACTTTGTTAACAAATAAAAAACTGAAAAATTGGGCGTGCAAAATTATTCAGCCCCTTTACTTTCAGTGCAGCAAACTCTCTTCAGAAGTTCAGTGAGGATCTCTGAATGATCCAATGTTGACCTAAATGACTAATGATGATAAATAGAATCCACCTGTGTGTAATCAAGTCTCCGTATAAATGCACCTGCACTGTGATAGTCTCAGAGGTCCGTTTAAAGCGCAGAGAGCATCATGAAGAACAAGGAACACACCAGGCAGGTCCGAGATACTGTTGTGGAGAAGTTTAAAGCTGGATTTGGATACAAAAATATTTCCCAAGCTTTAAACATCCCAAGGAGCACTGTGCAAGCGATAATATTGAAATGGAAGGAGTATTAGACCACTGCAAATCTACGAAGACCTGACCATCCCTCTAAACTTTCAGCTCATACAAGGAGAAGACTGATCAGAAATGCAGCCAAGAGGCCCATGATCACTCTGGATGAACTGCAGAGATCTACAGCTGAGGTGGGAGACTCTGTCCATAGGACAACAATCAGTCTTATACTGCACAAATCTGGCCTTTATGGAAGAGTGGCAAGAAGAAAGCCATTTCTTAAAGATATCCATATAAAGTGTCGTTTAAAGTTTGCCACAAGCCACCTGGGAGACACACCAAACATGTGGAAGAAGGTGCTTTGGTCGGATGAAACCAAAATCGAACTTTTTGGCAACAATGCAAAACGTTATGTTTGGCATAAAAGCAACACAGCTCATCACCCTGAACACACCATCCCCACTGTCAAACATGGTGGTGGCAGCATCATGGTTTGGGCCTGCTTTTCTTCAGCAGGGATGGGGAAGATGGTTAAAATTGATGGGAAGATGGATGGAGCCAAATACAGGACCATTCTGGAAGAAAACCTGATGGAGTCTGCAAAAGACCTGAGACTGGGATGGAGATTTGTCTCCCAACAAGACAATGATCCAAAACATAAAGCAAAATCTACAATGGAATGGTTTACAAATAAACATATCCAGGTGTTAGAAACGCTCTCCATCCAACCTCACTGAGCTCAAGCTGTTTTGCAAGGAAGAATGGGCAAAAATTTCAGTCTCTCGATGTGCAAAACTGATAGAGACATACCCCAAGCGACTTACAGCTGTAATCGCAGCAAAAGGTGGCGCTACAAAGTATTAACTTAAGGGGGCTGAATAATTTTGCACGCCCAATTTTTCAGTTTTTTATTTGTTAAAAAAGTTTGAAATATCCAATATATTTCGTTCCACTTCATGATTTTGTCCCACTTGTTGTTAATTCTTCACAAAAAATAAAAAATTACAGTTTTATATCTTTATGTTTGAAGCCTGAAATGTGGCAAAAGGTCTAAAAGTTCAAGGGGGCCGAATACTTTCGCAAAGCACTGTATATATATATATATATATATATATATATATATACATATATATATACACACACACTATATATATATATATATATATATATACACACACACACACACTATATATATGTATATATATATATATATATATATATATATATATATATATATATATATATATATATATATATATATATACACACACACACTGTACTATATATATAGTACAGACCAAAAGTTTGGACACACCTTCTCATTCAAAGAGTTTTCTTTATTTTCATGACTATGAAAATTGTAGAGTCACACTTCAAGAGGTAGTCACCTGAAATGGTTTTCACTTCACAGGTGTGCCCTGTCAGGTATAATAAGTGTGATTTCTTGCCTTATAAATGGGGTTGGGACCATCGGTTGTGTTGTGCAGAAGTCAGGTGGATACACAGCTGATAGTCCTACTGAATAGACTGTTAGAATTTGTATTATGGCAAGAAAAAAGCAGCTAAGTACAGGAAAACGAGTGGCCATCATTACTTTAAGAAATGAAGGTCAGTCAGTCCGAAAAATTGGGAAAACTTTGAAAGTGTCCCCAAGTGCAGTCACAAAAACCATCAAGCGCTACAAAGAAACTGGTTCACATGCGGATCGCCCCAGGAAAGGAAGACCAAGAGTCACCTCTGCTGCGGAGGATAAGTTCATCCGAGTCACCAGCCTCAGAAATCGCAGGTTAACAGCAGCTCAGATTAGAGACCAGGTCAATGGCACACGGAGTTCTAGCAGCAGACACATCTCTAGAACAACTGTTAAGAGGTGACTGTGTGAATCAGGCCTTCATGGTAGAATATCTGCTAGGAAACCACTGCTAAAGAAAGGCAACATGCAGAAGAGACTTGTTTGGGCTAAAGAACACAAGGAATGGACATTAGACCAGTGGAAATCTGTGTTCTGGTCTGATGAGTCCAAATTTGAGATCTTTGGTTCCAACCACCGTGTCTTTGTGCGACGCAGAAAAGGTGAACGGATGGACTCTACATGCCTGGTTCCCACCATGAAGCATGGAGCAGGAGGTGTGATGGTGTGGGGGTGCTTTGCTGGTGACACTGTTGGGAATTTATTCAAAATTGAAGGCATACTGAACCAGCATGGCTACCACAGCATCTTGCAGAGGCATACTATTCGATCCGGTTTGGGTTTAGTTGGACCATCATTTATTTTTCAACAGGACAATGACCCCAAACACACCTCCAGGCTGTGTAAGGGCTATTTGACCAAGAAGGAGAGTGATGGGGTGCTGTGCCAGATGCCCTGGCCTCCACAGTCACCGGACCTGAACCCAATTGAGATGGTTTGGGGTGAGCTGGACCGCAGAGTGAAGGCAAAAGGTCCAACAAGTGCTAAGCATCTCTGGGAACTCCTTCAAGACTGTTGGAAGACCATTTCAGGTGACTACCTCTTGAAGTGTGACTCTACAATTTTCATAGTCATGAAAATAAAGAAAACTCTTTGAATGAGAATGGGCGAAAAGGCGAGTTTTACCTTCAAATTCATTATACCGCATGCTTACATTTTGCAAAACGTTGATTTTTCAGCCCAGTTGACTTTGCGCGTGCGCACATGTGCCTTCTTCCAGCTCTAGGCTTCAGGAGCTATTTTTACTTTTTGCACTTTTGAAGAAATCTCACTTTATATGTCACTTTTTGACACAGTTTAAAAGCCATTCATCTCCAAATGATATCCCACATCTTTCACAGTCATTTGGGCTTTTTTTTGGGGTGCTATACAATGTTTTAGAAAAAAGTAGTCAAGCTTTTAGCTGAACTGTTTTTAACTCTCGCCCTGACGTTGTTGCGTCTTAGTGAATTTGACATTAGGCGTTATTTTCCACTGGCTGTACAGAGAATTCCAATTTCAAACATTAAACTTCACCATATCGCAAAAAGCCCGGCAAAGGCGAAATGGCGGTACAGTGAATTAGGCCCATAGTGTCAATATGGGGCAGACACAACTGGAGGTGGAAACAGCTCAGGACCAGAATAAAGCCATGCACATCTATGCTTATGCATAACCTTTTATTGCCGGGATTACCAAAATTACATTTTCTAAAAGCTTTTTTTTTTGTACTGGACATAATATATAAGCTGAAAATAAATATATAAAATTATATTAAAATTAATATATAAATTGTATTCCCTTTAAAAGGTTCTGCTAACACCTTTTCGAGACTGAATGGATAGTGAAAACTGTATTTATTTGTCAGACACTACTTATAAGCATTCAAGCCAGCTGCTAATTTTGCAATTTTTAATTTTGATTCCCAATGCACTGATAATATCAATAGGATATTTAGAGCTGGTGACATGTATAAACATTAGGTTAATTATAGGCACATTGCCGCATATCGTTGGAAGGCAGACAGGCACCACACAAGACCTTTTGAAAGGCACAGTGCAGTAATTAATTTCAAACAATAGCAATGGAAACATTCATGTGATATCATTAATAATAAGCCCGTCAATGTGTATTTTCCGTGGGTGTTCTGAACAATATTGGCCATTAAGTGAAATCTTTGTTTAATACGATTTTATCTGTATCTTTTTTCCCTCTTTCAGCTGTTGAATTGCATTTTGCACCATGTAAATGTTTGAATGTTACTATTGACAGAATAAACTAAACATTAATAGATAGGACTTTGAACACTCTGATTCAGGATCATATCGGGCTGTGATAAAATAAGCATGTCCTTGTTGAGGCAAAGTCAAGCAAACCAGTAAAATAGCATACTGCAGCTGGGCATATGATAGTATGTTATATTAAAATAACATGCAATTAGTGGTGGACTGGACACAGACTTCTCTAGTCTTCGGTGTAAATCAACAATTGGGTCCCCCTTTCATGCTTATCAATGCTGTTATGTGCATTTCCTCTTGCCAGCTGGGCAGAATCAGAAGGTGCCAAGGCACATCCTATATATTTGTGTCTACAAACATAAATGCCCATTTTATCTCCTGCTGGTCAGATATCACCACTATTGCATGAATTCAAGTGGACTCTTACTGGCCTCACCAACACTATTGTCTTCACTTTTCATAATGCTACCAGCCCCTGTGGATCCAGTTGACAGCCTAGATCAGCCTTTTTCAACTAGGGTGCCCAGGCACCCTGGGGTATCTTCAGTGGTGCTCTGGCAAAATGCTTAGAAATTGCCCAAAAATTGTATACAAGCCAGTGGGTGGATCAAGCTTACCTATTAGTTACATATAGCCACAAGTTTTCATTATGTACCATTAAAACCTTCAAACTGTCAGTATCCTAACAACCAATTACATCATCGGTTGATAAGGAAGACATCAGGCGCAGCATCTTTGTCACCCCCCTGCCCCTCTCCGTCAGCACTGGGGTAACATTAGCTGAGTAAGGGAGAGAAACTGAGGGAGAAGAGAAACATTGGAATACTAATCCGTGTGCAAAGGTGTGTTTGCTTTGGAAGAATAAATCACCTCCATAGTTGAGTGTCCTACGCATTGTGGATGTTGCTGCATTATGTAAAACTATTCGTTTCATTTTTTTAAATTTTAGAATGGGTTGCTGTGAGATCATTCAGAATTTTAAAGGGTGCCTTGATTGAAAAAAGGTTGAGAAACACTGGCCTAGGTTCTCAACTTATTAACCTCCTAGGCGGTAATCCCAAGCGTGACTCGGGGTTGGTTTTTCATATCAGGAGCGGTAACCCCGAGTCACGCTCGGGGTGGATAGGCAGAGAGCGCAGCGGTGTTCTCTTACCTTATCCTGGCGATCCAGCGATGATCTCTCTCCTCCGTCCACCGTCGGTCTGATCACTTCCTAGTTCCGTTCCCTGCAGCAGCAATGCTGCATGGGAGCGGAACTAGGGAGGGAAATTAAAAAAAAAAAAACGTTGCACAAAACACATAACACATTTTATATTATATATATATATGCATATATATATATATATATGCATACCGGTATATATATGTATGCATATATATATGTGTATATATGTATATATATATATATATATATATATATATATATATATGCACACACACACATATATATATAAAATTATATTATTGATTCAATTATAATTCATGCGTTATATATTACACATATATATATGTGTGTGTATATATATATATATATATATATATATATATATATATACACATATACACACACACATATATATATATATATAATATATAATGCATGAATTATAATCTAATCAATAATATAATTTTATTATCTATATTATATATTAAATAATACAATTATATTATTGATTCGATTATAATTCATGCGTTTGTGTTTCAAATTTATCACTAGACTCTTGTTTTGGTCAGGTTTAAGTCAGTAATTACTAAGAATTGTAGGCCTATAATACATAATGCCAAATTTCCATGAAAACAATTGTACCGCTTTTGGTATGTAATTCCTGACATAATCATACCGCCAGGGAGGTTAACGGTGGATATCTATGACTGGCTTACAGGGTACTTCGGTTTGTGATGCTAAATTAATTATAATAGTTAAAGTAAAGCTGTATTTTTCTTAGTTTTGGATAGAGTGAGAAAGGCTTTGAACCCCTGTTAGGTTTTTTTGCCTATAAAACAGAAAATGTCAGCACCCCATAAGGAGCCTCAGTTGTTTATTGAGGGCTCAACAAAAGAGGGTAAAAGAAGAAGTGCAAAAACCACATTCCTCCACCGGGCCACTGTTCTGCTGACCCAATGAGGCCTTGTATGGGATGAAATGTACACCTCTTTTTGTACCATACCTCTACAGCCAGCGGCTATGAAAGGGGAACCAGCTTGTGACAACTCCAGTTTTATGAGTACAGTACATTTGACTTGTAATATTTATTAAACAAGTTGTGCTGTCTATTATAGGATTGTCTATAGGATTTTCATTTTGAGGACACCTGATAATTGCCTGTTGCAATTGCAGTTCAGTTCCTCACAGGAAGAAACAGGAAGTCTTGCCTTTGTTAATAAAGTTTCCTATTGAACAACATAAAGTTTTACCTTGGTTACGACATAAAGATTTTACCTCAGTTACAGAAGCCATTTTAGTTATGATGCAGACAGGTGAAGATCTTCAAATTTGCCTCTAGATACACAAATGCCTGTAAGTCTATTTATTATTTCCCAAAGTTCATTTTACACTTGGACTGCACTGTTGTGTGTTTGATATATGATTTAAATATAAGCTTTCTGCATAGTAATGTTTAATGTTGTACTTATTTGCAAAGTGTCACATGTAATACATATTGTAATTCTAAGTCTCTCTGATTGTATTGCAGTTTACAGAACTATTGATAGAAGTAAATTCAGTTTTGGAATAAAACACAATGCCCTTTCTGTCTGTTTTGTTAACTGGCTGTCAGCTAAGGGATAGTAGGACAGCACACAAGTTATACAGTAATGCGCTATGCTGATGCACCTTCTTCCTTTGTGTGTATCTTAGTTGTGGTTACCCTGAACCGAAGAATGCAGCAAGGCCTCAGTGTATCATTTTCTGGTTACTGTCAGAGAATATCTGCAGTTCCCCATTTGGTGGTTCAAGGTGCTGGAAGTGTTCATATTTGTTCCATGAGACTGGCCACCTGGAACAGCAGCATTCCTGTAGCATGGACTTTTCTTATACTTTTGTGACAACTCCAGTGCTTGTGTGCTTTCCTCTGGGAGGTGAGTGGGCCAGGTGTGTTGCATGCCAGCAAGAAGGCATCGGTGTTGCTCTGTTCAGACATAAACCTGGCCCAGCATAAAAGTCATCTAAGGTAACAATGGAAGTTAAACACCTTGTGGTGATCATCTTCAAACTGATCCATGTGTTCCTATGAAGCTCCTTGGATCCTAGGTAACTGAAAAAAGCACTATAGTATTTCTTTAGAGAACACCTGTAGTTTCAGAGAAAACTATATGCTGCAATGTGGGTGCCTAGAGAAGGTTGACTTAGTAAGGTTTTTGGGCATTGTGGAAGGATACAATTTAAATCTAAGCCTCAGCTTGAGCCACATTTAGACATTATGCTACACATGAATGATGACACCTTTTTGTACAATCTCCAATGCTTGTGGTGTTTTATATTTTTATTAAAAACTAAAATTTGCTGCTGGAGGCAGCATAGGGTCTGCTTACTATGCAGTGCTACCTTTTACCTATACAGATTATTAAACAAGAGAATAAAAAGATCACTTCATGTTTTTTGAACTACAGCGCTTTCTGACCCCTCTAACCATCCCCTGCTCTCCCTTCTCATTGCAGTTCTCTTGCTGAATTTGGCCACAAATGACCTGAGGTGACTCGGAAGAGGGAAGCAAAATAAGGAAACATTTTCTCAACTTGCAAATGCAAAGGTGTGGTTCTGCCTCCTATAATCCGCTGTCCCAAGCACTGGCCTGTAAGTGCCTTTATGGTAAATACAAATTTGGTTCCACACACCCATACTATTTAATGCCTCATTTCCACTGAGCGGTACTGTTCAGTTTGGTATGGTATGCAATTTTTGCCATTTCCATTGTCAAAAGTTATGAATGGTACCCTAATTCGGAACCGTACCATACCACTTTTTTGGGACCCTTTCGTTGGTGTACCAAGCACATTAATACTGTACCAACAGGGTGGAGCTACACTGTTGAGGTACTGTTTTTGCTGAGGTAATGTTGGCAGTGGAAACGCAAGCCTGATCAAGGTGTACCGTTCCCAACCGTACTGAACTGTACCGAACCAAACCGTACTGCTCAGTGGAAACGAGGCATAAAAAGACTCATTACATATCAATCAGTTCTGCTCATTTTGTAGATGGCTGATCATTTTAACCACTTGCACTTGTACCGTTTATAAATGGGGGCTTGTAGACAGGACTTTTAAACACACTCCTCCCCTGCTACAGCAGCAAAGTGTGTGTTTAAATTTGTTCAGTGAGTGATGGGCCTTCATGTAGAATTGACAAAAGTCTCCAAATTCTATTGGCCTCCTCTATGATGGCAATAGGGTTAAGATAAAAAGGAAAAAAAAATGGGGGCTTGTAGACAGGACTTTTAAACACACTCCTCCCCTGCTACAACAGCAAAGTGTGTGTTTAAATTTGTTCAGTGTGTGATGGGCCTTCATGTAGAATTGACAAAAGTCTCTCAATTCTATTGGCCTCCTCTATGATAGCAATAGGGTTAAGATAAAAAGGAAAAAAAAAAGTAACATATAAAAACACAATAAAAAGTCCCCCACACCCATGTACACTCACATAACATAAACAACATAAACGCCATGCAGTCAGCACTCAGTTCTCGGTTCGATTACTCTAACATGTTATCCTATCGAAGGCCTACTGATGGTTGATAAGTTACCTAAACCACTGTCCTCTTTATACTCCCAACTCTCCCCTCTGGGTATACCTAAGAGGTCCCCTCTTGACTGAGAATGGTACTCAGACCTTTAATCACTGTCTAAAGAAGATCGGAAGGACTGTGTACTACAAGTTGTATCCAACATGATTTCGGCTAGGAGTCAGTTCCTCCAGCTAAAGTTTATTCATCATGTCAACTATACCCTTCAATCCAATAACTCAGATGTCTGTCTTAGGTGTGGTACTGACAATGGCACACTTACTTCCATGTTTTCTGGTCTTGCACTATTTTGCAACATTCCTGGGGGGGGGGGGGGGGGGGTAGTGGATACTGTTAGACCCGGTTCACACTAGCGCGACTTGTCAGGCGACTTGGTCGCCTGACAAGTCGCGGTGGGTCGCCTGCCATAGATTAGCACAGGACCCGTTCTAATAGGAGCGACACAAGTCGCTCCGACTTAGAAAAAGGGTCCTGTACTACTTTGGGGCGACCTGGAGGCGACCTGCATTGACTTCAATGATATGAAGTCCGTGCATGTCGCGCCGAGGTTGCGGTGCGTGCTGTGCACCGCGACTTCACAGCAAGTAGCGTCGCCCCTATGTGAACGGGGTCTTAACGCAGTGAGCAACTTGTCACTTCCATTAAATCCAAGTATTCGGTTGCTGGGGTTCACAGAGCTCATGAAGGCCAAAAACATAAAAAACATTTTATTTTCTTCTTGGCTTATTATGCTAAAAGAGAATTTCTCCTTAGGTGGAAATCCTCAGCTCCTAACAACAGTGTGAGGTTGGAAGGCAGTGATAAATGGGACCCTTCCCTTATACAAATTTTTGTATACCAGTAGAAATTGACCCAGGAAATTTGGCAATGTTTGGAGCAATTGGATTGATGTACAGGGTCTGACTGTTTAATAATTTATATTTTTATTCTCTCCTCTATTATCTGCTATGGTATTAGGTGTGGCTACATCTGGTCAACTCTCCCCCCCCACTCTTTTTTCCTGTTCCTCCTACATCTCCCTTTTCCTCTGTTGTTTCTTTCCCTCCCCTTCCCTCCTGGTTCCCCCACCTCCTTCCTCTTCCTCCTTCCTTCCACTCCAGACACATTCCCTAGACCCCGCCTGTTCCTCCTACATCTCCCTTTTCCTCTGTTGTTTCTTTCCCTCCCCTGCCCTCCTGGTTCCCCCACCTCCTTCCTCTTCCTCCTTCCTTTCACTCCAGACACATTCCCTAGACCCCACCACAACCTAATACTTTTTATTCTGTTATTTGAATGTGCACCATATCCCACAAGGGGAGTCTTCTACTTCTATGAATTTTTGGTGAAAAACTTATGTGGAGTCATATGTTTACAGCTACTGTATTTGATTTGAGAATTGGTGTATTGACTTACTTGCTCATAGTGTACCTCTTTTTTGTACAAATTTAATAAAACGTTACTGATAAAAAAAAATCAAAAAACAACATAAATGCATGTGGCAGGTACGCCTATGTGTCAAAACGACGATTGCACTACACATGTTACATATCACCGCAAACATTATAGCGAGTGCAAGAATTTTAGAACCATTATCCACTGTTAACTCTAAACTACTAACTTGTTAGACTTTTTAAGTGACAACTATGGACAATTGTGGATACCATCGTTTGTTGCCTTTTCACAGGTGTGCGCATTTTAAAGTGGTTGTAAAGGCAAACGTTGCATTAAGATTAAGGCCCCTTTCACACAGGCGGACCATTCAGACCCGCCTGTTCGTTTTTTTGGTGGATCTGAACGGTCCCCCCCATGCATTCCTATGGGGCGTCGGATGTCAGCGGAGACATGTCCGCTGACATCCGATCCGTCAAATCCGGTTGGATGGAAACCCTATTTTCCATCCGTCCAGCGGATCGGATGGCATTGGATGAGAATGGACCGACGGTCCGTTCCCATCCAATTTCCCCCATAGAGATGCATGGGGAACTGAGAGCTGTGTCTCCACATATGTAACGCATCTATATAAAATATATGAGTTTCACTCTTTCAATTGAATTACTGAAATAAATTAACTTTTTGATGATATTCTAATTTTATGAGATGCGCCTGTATATATAAACGCCTATAGTTGTGCTTTAACCATCTGGATTGTGCATTAGGCCAGCATTCAGTTTGTTCATCTTTGGTTGTTTTACTTTATCGAGGGTGCAGTCTGTCATATCAGTTGGTCATTAGGCAGCAGGATATTTGGCAATCATTCTAAATTCAGGACAGAGCAATCTCTTTAGGGTTCCCCTTCACCCAGGCAAATTTTACACCTGTACTTGGGGGTAGAGTATCTCTTTATACATACAGTATTTCTATCGAACTGGGGTACAGTCTATCTATACTCACTTAGTGAATAACTATCAAAATTTTCCCTTATAAACAATCAAGACAAAACAAGTCATAAGCAGAATAAGCCATACTAAATAAGCAGTTTACATTATATGTTCCCTTTATTAGTTGCTATTAATTTCAACGGTAATCTTGAAGTAAGCTGAAAAAAATTGCCTAAGCTT
This sequence comes from Pelophylax lessonae, assembly GCF_965119305.1. NCBI lineage: Eukaryota > Metazoa > Chordata > Amphibia > Anura > Ranidae > Pelophylax > Pelophylax lessonae. The sequence goes on from NC_138768.1 coordinate 111,957,035, forward strand.
CAGGTATGCGGCTAATGTTCTCAAATACATTCTGAAAGACATTAAGCGCATAAAACCTAAACATTAGCATAAATCTCAAATAATATTGCATCAAGGGGAAAAGAAAATAAGATGTTTTCTCCTATACAATACATAATTTGATACCATAGCTATGTAAATGTTAAAGAGAATGTTAACAAGAGGAATGACCACGCATAGCCTTTGTACATTATCTCTGCAGAACCAGTCCGATCCTGTTCTCGTTTTCCTAGTACAGAGCCTGTGTATATATATTCCCTGTTCATTGGATTGGTGAGAGGTGAGGGTTAGGGGGAGTATATTTATGCAATATATGGACCTTCTAATCGTGGCTTATCTCTGCCTGTGTTTGCTGAAACATATAAGGTTTCCATTGAGCAAGCTATCTTTGTACTTCAGGAAGGAGAATGTATGCATTTTCTAATCCCTTGTTATTTTTGGAACTAATACAATCCTCAAGGTGATTTTTACTGTTTATTGATATTTTAAATGGTTTCACGCTTGCTTAAAGAAGATGTATAGGAATCCATTCCCCCCCCCCCCCCATTTATACTTACAGTACCTAGGTTGATGCAGCATCGGTCTGAATCTGCATCTGTCTCCCAGCGCCTCTACACTGAGAACCGAGCCATTGAACACCGCCGATCGCTCGGATCTGACAGCTCCCCGAGCAGAGGGCTGTTTTCTGTCAGTCAGCAGCTCTCCGCTCTGCCCCTCCTCGCTCATTGGAGCGCTGGGCTGTGGAGGCGTGGGGAGCGGCCGGCTCAGACTCTCAGTGGCTCACGGAGAGGCTGAGCCAGGTGTCGGTCCAGGCACCTGGCAGATCCTGACTCCATGGTTGTGATGACGCAGTGCCTGGACCGACATCTGTGACATCAGCAGAGAGCGGATTTCAGCCCACTCTGCCAAAATGGGTCACAGGAGTGCAGAACGAACTATGGGCTGAACGAACAATACAGATTCCTACATCCACCCAAAGCAGTTGAATGGAGGAGTCCACCCACCAGGTCATTGTATTCTAAAGCCGACCATACATGGATCGAAAGTCAGCCAGTTTAGCAGGGACCGATGTATGAGAACCCTGTTTGTACAGAATCGCTTCTGTACAATCAGCCTATCAGGTTATTCTTGATTGATCAGTACCGCCCACTATAGCTATAGACAGCAGCACTGATCATTGTATTCTGACGGCGGGGAAGGCTCCCTGCTGTCACAACACAATAATACAGCAGGAGGATTCCCCCATCAACATCAAATCTGTGGATGAGGGAATCAGATAATTTTGTATTTGGTTTAACCTGCTGGTTGAAAGAAAAAAAAAAATGATTAATGTATGGGCTGCCTAACAGTGGAACCCGCTGCTTTCAGAATACACTGATCAGTAGGAATGGGAAAACGGTTCAGTCCGAGCATGAGTTTTGGTCGAACATTGGCTGTTCGCCTGTTTGAGGAACACCGAATTATCAGGGCGTTCGACCATTTGTTTGGCCTGCCGAATGACCACAATGCACTGCACCACTGCACAGTGCATCGGAAGCCCTGATAGGCTGAAGCAATGAAAGCTTTGCCCTATCAGGGCAGTATACGCAGTATATTTCTGTGCGTTATTGCACATTTATTGCAGTATATTTCAGTGTGTTAGTGCACGTTTAACACTGAATATTTCTGTGCATTACTGCATGTTTCAAGCAGTATATTTCAGTGCCCTATTGAATGTTTAACGCAATATATTTCTGTGCATTAGTGCAGGTTTAACACAGTATATTTCTGTGCGTTACTGCACATTTAAGGCATTATATTTCTGTGCGTTAGTGCATTACTGCACTTTTAATTAAATATATTTCTGTGCGTCACATGGCATTTAATGCAGGATATTGCAGAGCGTTACGTGCCGTTTAACGCAGTATATTTCTGTGCATTAATGCATGTTTAACCACTTAAGTAACGGAGGATTTGGCTGCTCACTGACCAGGGCCTATTTTGCAATTCGGCACTGCGTGAATTTAACGGACAATTGCGCAGTCGTGCGATGCTGTACCTAAACGAAATTGACGTCCTTTTTTTCCCACAAACAGAGCTTTCTTTTGGTGGTATTTGATCACCTGTGCAATGTTTATTTTTTGCGCTATAAACAAAAAAAGAACGACCATTTTGAAAAAAATAAAAATATTTTTCAAATTTTTTTATATGAAATTCCAAAAAAAAATGTAAAAATCGAAATTTTTTAACATTTTAGGCCAATTTGTTTTCTGCTACATATTTTTGGTAAAAAAAATCGCAATAAGCGTATTTTGATTTGTTTGCGCTAAAGTTATTGCGTTTACTAACTACGGGAAAGATTTATGTCATTTTTATTGTTTTTTTTTTTTAACTAGTAATGGCGGCGATCTGTGATTTTTATTGCGGGATTGCGACATTGTGGCGGACAGATCGGACCCTTGACAGACATTTTTGACACTTTTGGGGGTACCAGTGACATTACTACAGTAATCAGTGCTATAAATATGCACTGTTACTGTCAAAATGACACTGGCAGGGAAGGGGTTAACTTAATTGGTGATCAGTGGGTTAAATGTATCCCTAGGGGCATGTTTCTAACTGTGGGGGGGGGGGGGTGTGGCTAGTGATTTAACCACAGAGACATACGATCCTACATAGCAGGATCGTATAGTCTCTGCCTTTACATCAGGGAGAATGACAGACGGCTGTGTTTACATCAGCCGTCTGCCTTTCTCCCTCTCCTGAGTGGGATCGCGAGTGGCCGGTGGACATCGGAGCCGCGGGGATGCGGACATCGGTCACACGCACGGGGATGCCCGTAAACGAGCAGGGGCGGCGTGCGCTCGCCCCCTACAGGCTCCTGGGCGAGCGACATAGTACTACGTCGGTTTGCCCAGGAGCGGCTGACTGCCGCAGTAAATATACTGACGCGGTCGGCAAGTGGTTAATGCAGTATATTTCAGTGCGTTAGTGGATGTTTAACGCAGTAAATTTCTTTGCATTACTGCATGTTTATTGCAGTATATTTCAGTGCATTAGTGCACATTTAACACAGTATATTTCTGTGCGTTACTGCACGTTTAACGCAGTATATTTCAGTGCTCTACTGCATGTTTAACACAGTATATTTCTGTTCATTAGTGCCTATTTAACGCAGTATATTTCTGTGCATTACTGCACTTGTAACTCAGCATGCTTCTGTGCGTTAGTGCATGTTTAACGCAGTATATGTCTGTGCATTACATGCCGTTTAATGCAGTATATTTCAGTGCGTTACATGCCGTTTAGCGCAGTATATTTCTGTGCATTAGTGCATGTTTAATAAAGTATATTTCTGTGTGTTAATGCACATATAACGCAGTATATTGATGTGCATTATGTGCCAATTAATGCAGTATATTTCTGTGCATTACTGTATGTTTAACACAGTATATTTCAGTGCGTTGCGTGCCATTTAGCGCAGTATATTTTTGTGTGTTAGTGCACGTTTAATGCAGTATATTTCTGTGTGTTATGTGCTGTTGAACACCTTTAACGCAGTATATTTCAGTGCATTACGTGCTGTTTAATGCAGTATATCTCAGTGCGTTACGTGCTGTTTAACGCAGTATACTTAAGTGCGTTACATGCTGTGTAATGCAGTATAATTCAGTGAGTTAGTGCCCGTTTAACGCAGTATATTTCAGTGTGTTACTGCACCTTTAACACAGTATATATCTATGCATTAATCCACATTAGACGCAGTATATTTCAGTGCTTTACGTTTCATTTATTGCATTATATATTCACGCATTAATGCATGTATAACGCAGTATATTTCTAAGCATTATTGCACATTTAACGCAGTATTTTTCAGTGTTTTGTGTCGTTTAACGCAGTATATTTCTGTGTTTTAGTGCACGTTTAATGCAGCATTTTTCAGTGTGTTACGTGTCATTTAAGGCAGTATATTTCTGCGCGTTACTGCATGTTTAACACAGTATGTTTCTGTGTGTTAGTGAACGTTTAACGCAGTATATTTCTATGTGTTACTGTGGTTTTACTGCATTATATTGTAGTGTGCCAGTGCATCTGTGTAGTAAGCACTCAGGTTAAAGTGCACCAAACACCACTACCCATTGATTAAAGTGCATCCACATTCACATTTCCACACCTTTATTACATTTTGTTAATAAAAGCTGAATGTTTTGAACACAGCGTCAGCCACTTCCTCCTTGACGATGCATAGCCATTACTTAATTCAGATGTTGTTTCTGAGGTTGAGGAAGGTAGAAGTGAGCCAACAGAGAAGGGAGAACACTGGTACACAAATTGGCAGTCATGTTCCCCAAGTTGCAGCATATTACCAAGTTGCCTTCAGTGGTAATGAGGATGATGATGGGGTCACTGATGTGACTTGGGTCCCTGGATAGAGCAGAGGAGGGAAGTGAGGGTGAGTCACAACCCCAACGAGGCAGCCATCATGGAAGAGTGGAGAGCAGCCACCCTATTCCATCACATTGTGGAGCTGTTATCTCCCGGCACCCTTCCCATAACTCAGCGGTCTGGGCTTTTTTAGCACATGTGCAATCACACTGTTGCAATTTGCAAACTTTGTCTCAAGCACGTCAAGCATGGCAAAAACACCAGCCATTTGGGTACCACTTGAGAAGGCATTTAACCTTCTACCACTCAGTCCATTGGCAAGAGCACCTGAAAGCCAAAAAAAGGGATGCAATTCTGTTTCTCCTCCTTACTCATCCCAGTCTACCCCCACTATACCTTATGACCTCCCAGCAGCTTCCACTGACAGGGATGATAGTATAGCGCAGGGTGTCCCAGGTCCTTACAGCACATCTGCCAGTAGAAAACCACCAGCTGTAGACTATTGCCAGCAAATTTTTTCACCCAATCTGCAACAGCAAAAAAAAAAAAATAGAGTCACTGCCACCCATATGCCCAGCGTCTAAATGCAAGCTTGTCAAAGCTTCTGACTTTCAACTTCTGCCTTTCCGTCTTGTGGATTCTGCCCCTTCTGTGAATTAGCAGAATATGCTGTACCACAATGGCAGGTTCCCAGATGGTATTTATTTTCACCTTAGGCTCCATGTACACGGGACGTTGTTAAAAGTCCCTTTGAATGCTGGAATTTTTAGGATGTTTGAAACGTCCGTTCGGTCGCGTTTGTACCCGCGTTTAGCGGGCGTTTAGCAGCGTTTGCGGGCGTTTGCGTTTAGAAGCGTTCCTAGAGGTCAAAAAAAGTATTCCCCTTTAAAATGGATAAAACGCGAACGCTAAACGCGGGTCATCGCGTTCAGACGCGTTCGGATGCGTTCAGACGCGTTCGGACGCGTTTGTGCGTTTGAAACGCCGGGAAACACACGTTCAAACGCAAATAATTGCGTTCTAAAAACAGTCCCTGAACGCAACTGCCTGCAAATGACTGTAAACGACCTGGTGTACATGGACAGATAAGATAAAATGTAGATGGGTTCAGGGGCTTCTGAAAAAAACGCCCAACTGCTCCTAAACGGCCATTTCCAGCGTCCCGTGTACATGGAGCCTAAGGCCAGTTCAGCTCTGTACTATCACATGGAAAGCAATGTTGTGGCATTGTTGGGCAAGGCAGTCAGCTACAAAGTTACGTTACTGCTGACACATGGTCCAGCAAGCATGGTCAGGGACGCTATATTTCATTCACAGCATACTGGGTAACTCTGCTTACAATTTATCAGGATGCAGGGCAGGGTTCAGTGCTGCAGCTTGTTGTGTTGCCACGTCTCCATATAGCTAGTTGTGATAATGCAAGATTTGTTAGCTCTACCCCCTCCTCATCCTCCTCCTCCATTCCTTCCTCTGCTGGATGGTCCTACAAACAACAAGTACCCCCCAAGCTTTCAAGGGGCTATTCAATGAGTCAGGCTAAAAGGTGCCATGCAGTTTTTCAGTTGGTGTGTCTAGGGGATAGGAACCACATCGGAGCAGAGATTCTTGCAGCTCTGTAGGGGCAGGTCCAGAGGTGGTTCACAAAAGCCAAAAGTAACTCTCCTGTGCTCAGGTTCTATGCTTAAGAGAAGATACTTTTTGTCACTGCCTAGGATCTTGCTGCCCTCTCAGGACAATGGATATGAATGGCAAAGTTTTTTGCCTCTGAAGCAGCCAGCCTGAGTCCGGTGAAACTGGTCAGGCTTACCCACCATCCACCCCTCCTGCCAGCCCTTTTGGTGATTTGTTGGTATAGAACTATGGACTATGGACAATTGGGAGATGCATTCACCTGCATGAGAATGTTTGCTTCAATGTCTCTTGTGAAGTAGGTAAGTGACAGTATAATCAGATGGATGAGTATACTCTCACTTACCTACTTTACAAGCCTAGCCATCTAACTTTGTGACCTGAGGGTCTTGTTTGACTGTTTGGATGATACTTAATGGAACAATATACCTGGATGTGCGAGGGAGTCTTTTTGATCACACAGCTTTTTTTTAAATTATACATCAGATGCTTTGGTTTAGCCTGTGACATTGCTTTTTGGTGAACAATATACCTTCTCTGGACCCCATATAGCCAATTTCTTCACAACAGATGGGGTATACTCACTAATATGAGCTAACCAGGGGCATATGCTCACCATTCTATATCAAAAGTATCAATGCCAATGAGACTTTCCATCACTCTACTATTGATTAGCTAAAAAGCTTGTCTTTCATCAACATTGAACTTCTCCTTTTTCATAGCTCTATTTCCCATCCATGGGTACACCATCACCAATCTAAAAAAATTTTTTGTTTATTCATTCCTTGATTGTCCTACATACCAATGAACATGGGCTTAAATGGATAAATGGAGTGTTAGGGGTGGTTGTGTGTATGTTTTAGCTGTGTGTGATGTGAGTTCTGGTACCATTTTAATGTTTGCGTTTTTTGCACAGACTCTTTGTTTTGTGATATTTTTGATGCATTAAGATAGAAATTTACTGTAGCTCAATGTGTATTGTTTATATATCCTCCATGCAGTATATTTGTCGTGTTGGGTGGTGAAGTATAAATGAGGTTTTTATCTCAGTGTTTCCAGTATGTGAGGTTTTGTTACTGATAATAGAACGTGTCTGTCCACAGACTCAGTGGACCGTCTGACATTTATCAAAATGAATCAGTCCTGACATACCAGCAGCTATGAAGTCCCTGATGCCGATGTCACTAATTAGGTGTTTTTGGTATGTGGAATCTCTGCAAGACTTCTAGGCTGCCTAGTGTTGTAGGTGTTGATTTCATCTGCAAGAATTTTTTTAGTGTAGGTTTCATGGGCACAATTAACACCCAAACATCAATTTTTCAGCACCTGTTTGACCGGTGCAACTCTATAGGGTTACAGTGTGAAGGTGCCAAAGACAAAGACCAATTTTTCTGCACATGTTTGACAGGTGCATATCATTTCAATTTATGACAGCAAGGCCAATTCTTGCTTTTATCAAGAGTACCTCTATAGAGTTACGGTGTGAAGGCACCTTTGACACCCAAGGACCAATTTTTTCGCACCTGTTACTTCTATCCAAAGTCTGCAGAAGAGACACGAGAATTTATCCAAAAAGTCTAGTTTTGCAGCCACCTAAGAAGTTTTCCGGGGAGGTGACATACCGCCGGGACACGCCGAAGTGCAGACACGTAAGGAGAGGTAAGTATAATGCGAATTAGCGGGCACAGGATCAAGGAAACTGATACCGACCGGTAGAGCTCCACTCACCAATGCCTGTTCACATGCAGCTCCAGGCCATGCGCCCCTTCCTGTCATGCTTAAATTGCAGGTCATTCTGAATCCAAAGCTCAGACACTTCTGAGTAAAGTCAGAGCTTGCTGCTACCCCTATTTCCCTGCATTTCCACTGGTACATCATTATGATGGGCAACTTCACTGACAATGAGGAGCAGTTTTTCTATTATGAGGATCATACTAATGTAAAGCGTCCCTCTTCTTCTGCACAGCCAGGCAACACACATTTTCATCTGGCACACAAAGTCAGTAAACCAGTCCAAAGGCTTTGTTTTTTGTTTTTATTGGAGTAAACAACTTGGATGAGGTATAGAAAGTATGGAATGCCAGGAACTTGGACTTGGACAATTGTAGCTGCTCTGTCTTCTTAGTCCAACTCCAGACTGTTCCTATGGGAGACTACTTTCAAACAGACTGGCAACAACTGATCCCAGAACTGGTATTTCAGCAGCAAATCTTCCCAAACAGGGGGTAAATGTTTGACAATAGCTGTCCCTCCTAAATGGCTAGCTTCGTATTGCACTTGGCTGCCTTTCCCTATAGGCTGCAAGCGATGAACAGATTTTACTCACTCAGTCCCTAGAGTCCCGTGGCAGGGATGGTAACTTCTGGTCAGACCTCTTGCTGAACAGGTTCCGTATGCACCCAGGGTGTCTAAGTCAAGCCTGGCTGAGGCTGAAGGAGATGATTGGCAGAAATCCCTTGAAAATTCAGGCCCTGATTTCTGCCCTTCTGCCCACTAAGTTCTAGAACCTTCAGCAAGCTTCTAGAAACCAGGAGGAGGCAACAGAGACTCAGCCTGCAGAGCCTGCCAGCAAACAATTAATCCTGGTGACAGTGGAGGCCAATTAAATTTTAGGGTTGCACCAATACCGACAGTGGAATCAGTATCGATACTAAGCATTTGCACAATTTGTACTCATGCGAATGCTCTGATATCTGAAACCGACAGGCTTGATTCCCCCACTGACAGCTGTGTTCTTATAACCTATGATAAATGCTTGAGGGTTTCCGCTCAGGCTGTCAAAGTCCGGTTAGTTGGATGCTGCTGACCAGTGAGGGTGCAGGCTGAGGAAAGGTCCATCCAGACCCAAAGCATACTGCAAAAAATCAAAAGATAGCTCAACCACCGCACAATTCACTCGGCCCGTGGTAGGCAAGTAAGTAAAAGCAGCCTCAGCTCAATTTATCCAAACCACAGCTCCAACATCTTTTATCCCTCCCTGGGGCTTGATCATGGAGAGCAAATGCTCTAATACCTGAACTGATACTTTCAGGATCGGTTCTTTCAGCTGAAATGTAAAAATAAAAAATCTTGCAATTCTCAGTTGTTAAGCAGCGGGCTGCCTTGTCCTTAACAACCGGTGACTCATTCAGCTGTCAGTGGGGTTCCCCTGTTGACAACTGAAGTGTAACTTAAGTCCCAGAATTGGAGCTGTCAAAAAAAAAAAAAAAAAGCAGCCGCGCAATATTTATTACCAACATTGCTCAGCCGTTCATCCGAGAGATAAAAGAAACATTGTTTCTTTTTGTATTCCACTGTTTTTTCTTCATCTACAGATCAAAAGGGATGAACTTTGATCTGCAGATGAAGTCGGCTTAAAGCAACCTGTTAACTACAATAAATTTTTTTTAGTTTTTTTAATAAATGCGCCTCTGTTAAACCCTTATTAACCCCTAATTTACTGTAATCCGTCTTAATTAACTCCTTATTCCCCTCCATTTGATTATTATTTTACTGTTGATTTTTTTTTTTTTATTTTTACTTCTTTTTCATAAACTATTCATAATTAAAAGTTTTCTTTTTGTTTGTTTTGTTCTTGAATATTTTTACACATTTAACATATATTTATACGTTTCACATTGAAAAAAGCGCTAAATAAATAAATAAATGTATTTCCTTTGTAAATAGTTTTTTAATTCTTTGTACCATTGCTAACAGCTGAAATATAAACAAAACAGTTGTGGTAGGTATCGGTAATTGGTATCGGCGAGTACTAAAAAAAAGTATTAGTACTCGTAAAAAAAAAAAAAATGGTATTGGTGCGTCCCTATTTGAGGCTGGGTTCACACTTAACATGGATGCGGCTCACAGCAGGGGTCCAGTGCGTCCCTCTTTTCCATTTCAGGGACGAATCAGGCCTGAATTTTTGTCTGAAATCAGACCTGAAACTGAGCAAAAGACGCACAGGATGACTGTGCAATCTGCTCTCTGGCCGCCACGGAGATTGGAGATGTGTGAACCGGCTCCATTAGGAGCTGGGAACACTCTCCTGTCATGCGAATTGGATGCAGGGAAACCCTCATCCAATTCAAACTAGTATGAACCCAGCCTTATACTGTGCTGACCCCTGTAGGGTAATGAGTGTAGAACACCCTGTGTACATAGTTGTATAGGTAAATTTAGTGTCCCAAAGGTAGGCTGTACAGGGCCTTGCGATTTCTAACAGCCTCCTCTCATAGGCTTAAACATGACTAGTTGCCAAGGTGACCATTCACAAGTGAGACGCAGTGATAACATGGACAGCAGGACTCTAGCCGAGACATAGCATATCCAGTGAACAAAAAAAAAAAAACCTCCTGGTTGGGGATGGGATGTTTAACCTTTTTATGACTTTTATGACCGCCTGCTGCAGATGTACTGCTGCAGGCAGCCGCTCCTGTGCTAACCGCCGTAACTGTACATCGGTCGCGAGCAGGAGGCTAGGGGATGAGTGCACGCCATTGGCGGCACGCTCCCGCCCTCGCTCATCAGCAGGGTAGCCGATGCAGCGGGCAGGCGGCAGTGATTGCCGTCTGACACCCGCGATCGTTCCCCCGCTGAGAAAGAAGAACGGTCGGCTTTCGTAAACACAGCTGACCGTTCTTCTCCATGAAATGATCATAGAGCCCCTGTGATCATTCTATATAGGATCACAGGTCTCTATTGTCATTTCACAAGCCACACCCCCCCCACCCACAGTTAGAATCACTCCCCTAGGCTCACATTTAACCTCTTGATCACCCACAATTCCTTCCCTGCCAGTGTCATAATTACAGTAACAGTGCATATTTTTAGCACTGATCACTGTAGTAATGTCACTGGTCCCTCCAAAAGTCTGTCCACCACAATGTCGCAGTCCCGCAAAAAAACGCAGATCGCCGCCATTACTTGTAAAAAAAAAAAACAATAAAAATGACATAAATCTTTCCCATAGTTAGTAGACGCAATAACTTTTGTGCAAACCAATCAAAATACGCTTATTGTGATTTTTTTTTTTTTTTTTACCAAAAATATGTAGCAGAAAACAAATTGGCCTAAAATGTTAAAACATTTGGATTTTAATTTTTTTTTTTGGGAATGGTATATAGCAGAATGTAAAAAAAAAAGGATTTTTTTCAGAATTGTCGCACTTTTTTTTGTATAGCACATAAAATAAAAATCGCACAGGTGATCAAAAACCACCAAAAGAAAGCTCTATTTGTGGGAAAAAAAGGACGTAAATTTTGTTTGGGTACAGTGTCGCATGCCTGCGCAATTGTCAGGTAAAGTCACACAGTGCCAAGTTGAAAAAAGTGGCCGGGTCATTAAAGGGGCAAATCCTTCCGGTCTTAAAGTGGTTAAAGGCCAGTTTGTTTCCTGATGTCTCAAGTCAAGGTCATAGGATGCCACCATGCTTTGCTAGAACTGTGGATGCCCCATTAGACTGCATTCACACCTCGGCAAAAGCAGGTGTGAATGCAGACTTAATGCACAGCACTAAAAAGCAACAAAAAGAGGACGTACCAGCCTAGTGCATTACCCTAATACACCTTTTATTATTCTTTAAAAATAATATTTTACTTACAGACAAGTATGTTTGACAAGCCCATCAATGTATTCAAAGACAAAGATGCCAGATCTGCAAAATTCATTCATCATTATGGGAAGAAGCCATCCAGGTACAATATGGCTGACGCATTTCAAAGGGTAACCCCTCTTCAGCAGAGCCACTGGCTCTGATAATATTTAGTGCATAGCATATCCAGTGACTGGGCCAACATGGTGCAGAAATGACAGTATGTCGATTCTAAGGGTTTAACCATTTGTTCCGTGTAAACACAAACTTTCTATTGCAACATGATTGGCACGACCTATCTGGAGTGGGGTGGAATTAATAGGCATGGATAAACCATTGTGATTCAGTCATAAGGAGCATGGTAAATAAGCCAGGCTTCCCTTACTATTATGGTAACCAAAATGTTTTCTTTCATCTGGAAAGACAGCTTCTGTCTGAGAACTTTGGGAGTGTACTACCTCTCAGTATCCTCTTGCAAAGGTGCAAATGTTGTTCTGCATCTACGTTTCTGATCCAAAGCATTGTGAACATTTTTAGAAATGAAATAAAGCCCTTTTAAACATTTTGGTGAATTTTTCTAATGCACTGCTGCAAAAATGAAGGAACAAAATAAGCTAAAATAAAAGTTAAAAAAAGTTTACATATAAACACGAAAAAAAGTCTGCAATAAAAAAAATCAAATGATTAAAGAAGATAATAAGGCAGGGCCTGACCCTGACTGTCTACTACTTTTTTAAATTGAGATTTGCACATTGGATAGAACTACTGTGCACTTTGATCTGAACACAAATGTTAACTTTGCAACAGACATGTAAGGCCTGCAAATATAGTACAGTTCTACGAAACATCAATATATCAGCTGGAAGCAGTAAATAGATTATTTGTAGAAAATCTAGTATATTTCGTAATGTTTTGCCATTTTTCTGTTTGCTTAAACTTAGCAAACACAGCAGATAGTGTCTCGGGATATAATCATTACACAAGCATTTGTTAATAAGGTCAGAGAGCTAGGGAAACATGACACTTTACTGACTCTTCTGAAATCAGGCTGGACTCATTCACAAAACACTTGAACATAAAAAGGAAGAAATAGCATCTGTAATGGTATCGTATACTGCATATCCTGCGCTGGGATACGAAAGCAACCATTTTGTGTTTCAGAGCTCAGCTGACAGTTTTCAAAACCAAAAAGGTCATTCCTTTACCAGCCCCTCACCCCAGCTCCTTTTTGCAGTGTTAATTACCCCCTGGGTCCCTTTTGCATTAGTATGCAAGGCTTCAAACAACTCTTATCTAAGAAGCAGACCGACCTCCTAGCCGATATGTCTCTTCCTGCTCAGAGCTATGCTGTAATCTGAGCAAAGCCATATGGCTAATAGGTCGTATAACAAAGCATTCAAGAGCTCTGTTATTTGGGACACAGTTACCCACAAAAATTCCTAACTCTACACACAAACAAAATATGTCTCTAGAAAATATATATTTGAATGCCAAATAAAATACCGATCAAATTAAGATCAAACATGATCACATTCGTTCCTAGGGAAGACAAGCTAGTGATCAGATGCCTTACGGGTCAGGGGTTATTGCAAGATAACCCGTGTTTAGTGTCTGTGGATAATAGATTCAATGCCGTACCATAAAATATCAGTTTCAAGAATGTAACCATTACATATTTCGAGATATGACTTCTGTTAGAAATCTGTCTAAGCGGGAGGTCCCTTAGCAGTTTAGGAGCCTCCGGGGCCGCCCATGGCCCTAGTGTTTATTGGTCAAGTACATCTGGTGACACCCCCTGTGGGTCAGAGAAAAAAGACAGGAGCTGATGGAGCTCTCAATCCTCATTCTACCATCCAAGCAGTAACATCGCTCAAGGAACGAACCGATCGCCCCTGTTCAGCTTCTGAAACTAAGATACACTTGGGACATTTGAATGCAAGTATTTCATTTCTACTTCTTATCTATTCCTCTAAATTGCTGTATTGTGTCTCTATTTCTTTGTAACCCATTTTTCTGTAAATATTTTTATTTGCACCAATCTTAACCTTTCTTATAATCAAATCTTATTTTGAAAAGTGCTAATTTTGTCTCTAAGCTCTTAAACGCAAACTGACCCAAAGAACCTGCCTCCTGAAGAGCGCTACTGTTTAGGATAAATCCTCCGGACATTCCTGTCTGCAGCTGACAGCGCATGTTACGGATGATTATTCTAAAGTCATAATTGGTATTTCTAAAATTACAAGCGTCCGCTGGGCTCATTCAAACGTAGCGGTGGTGGCAGAGAAAGGGTTAATTGTTTAATTAGCCCAGTGACAATCGCTCTCAGTCTGCTGGCATCTAGATTGTGGTCCCGCAAGCTAGAACAATCTGTGTGCCGGGTGCAGCTGAGAGTGGCATTGTTACGCAAGTGACGGCAGGGTGTGAGATTGCCTGGTCTTTGGTCATGAGTTGGATGAGAAGGCCAGGGGTCTGATACCCGCCACCATAACAGCATCCTCCTAAAATCCCAGTGATTTGAAAGCTGAAACCCCCCCACTCCCGCCTTCCCCACCACCACAATACCAAAAATATTTTTTCAGCTTTGTATGGCTGCTGGGAAACTAGATTTCACATCAGCTTAGAATTTCTGAGGGACTTACTTTAATAGTGAGATACCTCCTCCTCCAGAATTCCAACTGCTGTACATCTGTCTTAGTTATTTCAAAGCCATCTGCTCCCCCTTCCAGCAGTGACCCAGCAGCCAACCAATATTGTAATCCATAAACTAGGCACAGAGTAGGCACTCTAGAAGGGAAAGAGACATACAGTAACTCTCAGGAAGCACTTGGGGTAATAATAAATAAGTCCACTGGGTTTGATGTAAAAATCTAAATAAGGACACTTTAATGAGTCAAAAATGTTCCAGAAGAGGTATAAAAAGGTATACAAGTATAAACCACTAGAAAATGGCTTAAGTTGTGAGTACATTACCCCAGAAGCCCACCTGGCTGACCCCAGAATAAAAGCCACATGCCTGGATAATTGTATAGAGCCAAATGGAGATCAATCCTGCAGCTGGTGTGTGGCACGTCAATGGCGTGTATTGGAGAGGATGGGGGAGATTGTTACCAGGCACTGCTAACCAGGGACGGGAACTCACTGCTGTTAGATCACCTGCTACTAATGATTAGGAGCAATAGACCCAACAGATCAGGTGGTGAGAGAAGCCACAGTAACCTGTCACGCCCACCATTCGACAGGGACAGGAGGAGGGAAGAAACCTCCGGCAGTTAGGCATTTTGTAATTTAGTTTTAATTTTTATGCATTCGCATGTTTATTGCTGTTGGAGTGTGGGTATTGTTCTCTGACTGTAAAGAAGTCTCACTTTAACCACTTACCGATCAGCCGACGTACATATACTGCGGCTCGTCCCCGCAAAACTACGTACCTGTACGTCGCTCCACGGGACTGTGAGTGGGGGCGTGGGCACGCGTCCATTCCCCACAGAGGAAACTGATCTGTGGGTCCGGTGGCCGCAATTGCCACCAGACACCCGCAATTGCTCCCCGTGGAGACATAACGACAGTTTGCTGTTGTAAACATGGCAGACGGCTGTTCTGTCAGCAATGAACACAGGGATACTGTGTTCCTCCTCCTTAGGAACACAGGCCCCTGTGTTCATTCCATAACCTTCCCCCCCTACACAGTTAAAAAGCACCCCCTAGGGACACATTTAACCCTTTGATCGCCCCTGGTGTTAACCCCTTCCCTGCCAGTGTCATTAGTACAGTATCAGTGGATATTTTTAGCACTGATTACTGTAGTAATGTCACTGGTACCCCCAAAAGTGTCAAAAATGTCAGTTAGGTGTCTGATCTGTCCGCTGCAATGTCACAGTCCCGCTAAAAATCACTGATCGCTGCCATTACTAGTAAAAAAAAAAAAAATTACATAAATCTTTCCCCTAGTTTGTAGACGCACTAACTTTTACGCAAACCAATAAATATACACTTATTGGAATTTTTTTACCAAAAGTATGTGGCAGAATACATATTGGCCTAAAATAATAAAAAAAATTGATTTTTAATTACATTTTTTTTATTGGGAATGTTATATAGCAGAAAGTAAAATATATGTATATATATTTTTTTTTCAGAATTGTCCCTCTTTTTTTGTTTATTGCACAAAAAAAAAAAACGCAGAGGTGATCAAATACCACTAAAAGAAAGCTCTATTTGTGGGGAAAAAAGGACATCAATTTTACTTGGCTATAGCGTTGCACGACCGCGCAATTGTCAGTTAAAGTAACGCAATGCCGAATCGCAGAAAATGGCCAGAAGTGGTTAAAGATATATATATATATATATTGTGACAGGAAGTCAGGTAAATCTGTGGATGTAGTCACAGACAGGAGATACATTTCCACCTGGTTTAGAGAATTCACCAATTACTATAGGGTGTCGGCTGTAGAGGTAGCCAGAACTGTCTAAGGACGTTGAACAGACTTCAGCTGTTCAGAATGAGGAAATTGAGGCCTCTATAATTTGTCCAGAGGAAGTCTAAGGATTGCTGCCTCCTGACGCTGTGTGAGCTGGGGAGAGGAGGACAGTCAGATGTGTGCCTCCCGACGCTGTGTGAAGCATGGGAGAAAAATTGCTGCCTCCTGACGCTGTGTGAGCTGGGGAGAGGAGGACAGTCAGATGAATGCCCCCTGAAGCTGTGTGAGCATGGGGAAGACCTCCTGGAGCGATGTGCGCTGAGGAGGGTAAAAAGTGTGAAGACCTCCTGGAGCGATGTGTGCTGAGGAGGGTAAAAAGGGTGAAGACTTCTCAAGGTGAAAAAATGAACTATTTCTATGTCAAGAGTGTGAAGAGAAAAACCAATGGATGTTTTCTATGTGAAAGGAAAGTCCAGTGAACATTTGCTGGGTAAAGAGAAAAGGGACATTCTCTATGTGAAGAGATAATAAATGGACTATTGATAGTCTGCTGTATGATCAGCCAAGTCTGCCCAACAGTAGGTTGGGGACAGACTTCCTTAGATAGGTTCCTGTGTGTGAGAAGGTAGCCGCCCACAGTGGCAAGGATTTATTTTGTGTTTTATTTTATTTTGGATGTTTTGACGCTTGCAGTCTGGTGAAGAAAATTGCATGAATAAACCAAACTGTTGTTTGCAACCACTTCTCGGCTATCTCCTTGTGTAACGAACCCCCCCAAGGGGTCATCCACACCCGCCACTGAGCTAATCCCTCACAATATATATATATATATATATATATATATATATATATATATATATATATATATATATATGGTCTGGTCCCACTTTCTCACTTTCTGTGTGTAGCTACATATATCTGGTGTGGTGCCTCCTGACACCACCATTGCTGGGCATTTTCTTTCCTCTTTTCACTGACCAGCATTGTAAGGGCACTGTACTACATAATCCTATTCACTATACTCTGTGTAATGGTTTCGATTTACTAAAGGCATAAAATGTGTATAAGTCAGGCTACCTCTAATTAATACCTTTCCATAATAGTGATAAATGAATAAAAAAAAAAAAAAGATAGAAAAGCTTTTGCTGTACCTTAATCAATGAACAAAAAAATTGTGAAAAAAATAGCTGCACTAT
The DNA here is from genome assembly GCF_965119305.1 of Pelophylax lessonae. Classification (NCBI taxonomy): domain Eukaryota; kingdom Metazoa; phylum Chordata; class Amphibia; order Anura; family Ranidae; genus Pelophylax; species Pelophylax lessonae. The sequence goes on from NC_138768.1 coordinate 111,974,233, forward strand.
CCTCTATAGTGAAAAAATATATCAAGATACAGTAATACAGTGATCAAAGTGCAAACAGTGCTCAAACAATATTAAAAAGTGCCGACGGTTCTTTAGCCTAGGTTCACACTGAGGCCGTTTTGAAATTGTGCGAGTTCAGCTGCACTCACACGATTTTAAGCCGGCATTTCAGTCTGACTTCGGGGGAGATTTCACAGATTTAAGATCTGTGTGGGTTCCTGCATAGATGTCTATGGAAATGGCTCCCCCAAATTGCCAAAAGTAGCACAGAAACTACTTTTGGCAATTGGCGCAGCGCCGCAAAGTCATGCTGGCAATTTGCTCCGATTTGACATGCGATTTAACAAAGTCAAATCGCAAGTCAAATCCGACCAATGTGAACGTGGACTTTAAGTGCAATAGTGCTAAGAAATAGTGCTCCTCTTTATTTTGGCCTGAGTAAAGTGCTGTGTCTTGTGCAAAAGCCCAATCTTTGTGCTTTGTAACCAATCAAGAGCCCTCCTAGGTCCACACTCACCATATGTTGTTGACCTCCTGAATTTACTCTGAGGCAGGTCAAAATGCACTTAATGTAGCTGGTCAGTCTCTCATATTATTCACCATCTGTATCATTATTTCCCATACAAAGAAACCAGAGAGGGTATCTTCGCATAACAGCGTTTGTTAATGTAAATCAGTCTGCAGCTTGTAAATCAGACCATGAAATCTCCCAACAGGTGGAACGCACACTGGATTTACACACCATTGAAGACACAGATTGGCTACGGCTTGGTTTATATTGATGGCAGATAATTCCTGGTGTCGGGGAGGCACCTGACTATGTGAGTGTACATTTTTATGATTTTATGGGTAATTTTATATTAATAAACGGTTTTATGCGATGATGCCCTCTCTGATTTCTTTGTATAGAAAATAATGATATGAATGATGAACAACATGAGAGACTGACCAGCTACAATAAAGTGATACTAAAGTCTAGTTTTTTTTTTTTAGTTAAAAACAACAAACATGTTATACTTACCTGCTCTGTGAAGTTGGTTTTGCACAGGGCAGCCCAGATCCTTCGCTTCTCGGTTCCCTCTTTGGTGCTTCTGGCCCCTCCCTCCTGTTGAGTGCCCCCACAGCAAGTAGCTTGCTATGGGGGCACCCGAGCCGCAGCTCCCTGTCTCTATTCAGACACAGAGCCGTGGCCCACCAAAATAGGCCCCCTTTCTCTCCTCATTGGCTGACTGACTTTGTTTGACAGCAGTGGGTTCTAACGGTGCTGCTCTCTCGGCCAATGAGGAGGGGAGTCCCGGACAGCCGAGACACTACTGCAACATCGCTGGATAGAGTTGGATGTCAAGTAAGTATTAGGGAGGTTGAGGGAGGCTGCTGCACACAGAAGGCGTTTTTTATCTTAATGCATAGAATAAGATGAAAAAACTTCTGCCTTTACAACCACATTAGGCGTATTTTGACCTGCCTCAGTGTAAACCCAGGAGGTCAACAATATATGGTGAGTTTGGACCTGGGAGGGCCCTTGATTGGTACAAGACACAGCACTTTACTCTGGCCAAAAGAAAGAGGAACACTTTTTCTTAGCACTATTGCACTTTAAAATGCGCTTCTGGAAGAATGGTCAAACATTCCCATGAACACACTCCTAAACCTTGTGGACAGCCTTCCCAGAAGAGTTGAAGCCGTTATAGCAGCAAAGGGTGGGCCAACTCAATATTGAACCCTACGGACTAAGACTGGGATGCTGTGAAAGTTCATGTGTGTAAAGGCATGCGTCCCAATACTTTTGGTAATATAGTGTATGTAGAATTGATCTATATTTAGTGTGGGGATTGTGCACTTTTGGTTATTTTTATTTATATCCAGTATTCAGATTGATTGTGTGCTGCATTCTCAAAACACAGAAAGACCGCAAACAGTTTGCTGAAGACAAGCATACTAAGGAAATAGATTACTGGAACCATGTCCTGTGGTCTGATAAGACCAACATAAACCTATTTGGTTCAGATGGTGTCAAGAGTGTGTGGCGGCAACCAGGGGAGGAGTACAAAGACAAATGTGTCTTGCCTACAGTCAAGCATGGTGGTGGGAGTGTCATGGTCTGGGGCTGCATGAGTGCTACAGGCACTGGGGAGCTACAGTTAATTGAGGAAACCATGAATGCCAACATGTACTGTGAAATACTGAAGAAGAGCATGATTCCCTTAATGCGGATACTGGCCTGCAGGGCAGTATTCCAACATGATAACGATCCCAAACACATCTCCAAGACGACCACTGCCTTGCTAAAAAAGCTGAGGGTAAAGGTGATGGACTGGCCGAACATGTCTCCAGACCTAAACCCTATTGAGCATCTGTGGGGCATCCTAAAATGGAAGGTGGAGGAGCGCAAGGTCTCTAACATCCACCAGCTCTGTGATGTCGTCATGGAGGAGTGGAAGAGGATTCCAGTGGCAACCTGTGAAGCTCTGGTGAAATCCATGCATATTGACACTTTGGGCCCAAATTGGACATTTTCAGTTAGGGGTGTACTCACTTTTGTTGCCAGCGGTTTAGATTAATGGCGGTGTGTTGAGGTATTTTGAGGGGGCAGCAAGTTTACACTGTTATACAAGCTGTACACTCACTACTTTACATTGTAGCAAAGTGTAATTTCTTCAATGTTGTCACATAAATAGATATTATAAAATATTTACAAAAATGTGAGGGGTGTACTTACTTTTGTGAGATACTGTCTTTCACTAAGCACATACATTGTTTTGTTTTATGATTTTTTTCTGAATACCTGGTTAAGCTGTCTGTTTTGGTCCTCATTTATTTGACCTTACATATTTGACCCGGTCACATTGTAGGATTCTTTCTGTGAGATTAAACCTTATCAAAATCTTCAATCATGTCTTTTACTGAGTTGCCTACCCGTGGATTATGCCAATTTGTAAGTTATTGCTATTCCATCACAATCATACATAGCCTCAGCAGCTGAAACAGAATACAGTGTTTAGGTTCTATTTAAAGCAGAGTTCCAGACACATTTTCAACTTCACATCATGCATACCTATATCCCTTTCTAAACTCGATTTGGCTATTTTTTTTATGTTCCCTTACCTTATTTTTAATGAAAAATAACTTCCATTCCTCCCACTTCCTCCTTCTGCGGCCAGAGACGTAATTTCCTGCTTTGCATTGACTCCTGGGAGATGAGTGTCATCAATCCCAGGAGTCAATGCGCCTGCAGCGGTGTCCCTTGTCACTTCCGATGCAGGCACGTCATTTTCTGCCGATGGATGGAGAACAGCTTCTGGGCATGCGCAATGACGCAGAAACAGCCATGGGATGACGCGCCTGCCCCGGAAGTGACGTGGGTATAGCATTCTGGGACTTGCGAAATCCAGGAAGAGGGACACTGCGGCTTCAGCTGCCCACACCGCAGGTTGCCGCGCTGGACAAAAACTTCACAAGGTAAGTAATTCATGCTGCATGTACACTAAACAGGGGACAGTTTAAAGGATATAATTGTTTAAATGCACTAGCCCTGACTATTCTAAGTGTATTTTTTGTTAAAAAAAAAAAAAAAAAAAATTTGGCCAGAACTCCACTTTAAGGACATGTAGATTTTAACGCACTCCTGCTATATGTTATGAATCATTGCTGGATGTGGCCTCAGCTTGCTGAACACGTGGATTTTATATGCAACAGATGTTTTGGCCCTGCGCTTTCTTGATAAAAGAGGAAACATTCTTCATTTATATTGTACTTGTTATCAATGTCCATTAGAGCCAGCTATTTTGTTAGCTGAACCAATATTTGGCCTGTCAGCCACAGTAGTGACATCATTCTAGTGTTAGACATTCATAAGAGGTGTATTAGCTAAAAGCCCAACAGTAGCCAAAACTTCTCTTTTTCGGTTTTGGATAGATTTTGGAAGAGTTAAAAATTCTATTAGGTTTTGTTGCTGCCTGGGTCCCTTTTTTCTTGTCACCTCCTGTCTATTTGACAAGTGTCAGAGAGAACAGGATGCATTGAAAATCTCCCCAATGAGGATGCAGACAACAATAAAAAATTATTTTAAAACAGCAGGAAGTGTTAAGGTCACACGATCTCCAATTTACGCCCTCCTGGGTCGTCATATCCCGCAGGTTTCTAAGCACACACAAGCCCTGATTACCTACATTTTTCTAGGAGCTAAAATTACCATAGCTAAGCAATGGAAGCAACCCACGGTTTCTTTTCTTTCCGTGAAATGTAAAGTCTCCTGGATCATGACCCAGGAGAAAATGTTTAGCATTTTGGATGACTCTAAGGCTAAATTTGAAGCAGTGTGGGAACCCTGGGTGACTTTTGTCAACACTACTCTTTGATTGAGGGCTCTTGTTGACATATTCCTCCCTCCCATCTAATCCATGGTGGGACTGGCTCAGACCGTGGGATGCTCTAGGTTCTGCCCTCCCCTTCTGGTCCCTCTCCCCAGTCCTTCTGGTTTTCCTCTCTTGCTTTACTTTCCTTCTCCCTCTTTCTCTCTTTTCCTTGACTTTTTCTCTTCCCGTTCACTTTTGTATCAGTCTGCAAGGATTGCTTCTTCTTTATTTCTTTCTCACTTTTTTTTCTTTACTCTTCCACTCATTTTTATGGTAGCTTTAGGCCTACTGATCCGCCTCACCTTTCTTCTTATTTTTTTTTGAACGAGATTATTTACTACATCTTTACTCCCAGTTCTTGGGGGACTGACATCATTCTCACTTCTATTACACCTCTTTTAGCTGCTTCAGTCTGGGGCACTGCATGATCCCCTTAGGGGTGCCCCGGTTGAACTGGCTCCCGCTCTTCCTCCTGGACGTCAGCCTCACTATCCCCCTCCCACTGGTTTGGCGTTCTGACCTTCACTACGTTTTCTTGTTAGGCCATTGCTACTGCCTCAATTGTGGGAAGAATGTGAGTTTGGAAATGCAATACTTTTGATATGTTGAACCTTTTTTATGCGAATCCTTGCTGTTTGTTTGATTGTTCTTATGCAGTTCTATTGTTATCTTCTCTGAAAACTCAATAAAAACCATTGGAAGTAAAACAGCAGGAAGGAGTTGAAACTTCTGTAAGATTTTGATTGCTTTCTGACTACCTACTGAGGTCATACAGAACAGGAAGTGAAGGGATGTTCCCCAGTGAGAATACAGTACTTAAAATCTGACAGAAATACTTGAGCATTCCCACTCAGTGCAAAACAAAAAGAATAAAACTTTGGCTAGAAGTGGGATTTACCATTATACATTAACTATTAAACATTGCAGCTAGGTAAACAAATGCTCAAGGTAGACCTCAGAACTCTGGCTGTACAGTTACTGATTCACTGTGGAAAAAATAAACCTTTTTCCACGAACATGCCCGCCAGTTAGGAATCCTCTCCCCAACCGATGCCTGTAATTCCTCCAGTGGTAAACTAATATGTAGAGACTTTAAACAATTCCCAAGAACAGGTAACTAAATCTACAGTGTTCCTGGTGGCTGGGAATGCAGTTGGAGCCACTTTTAGCTGGCGTTCAATCATGCCAGGTGTTGACTAAATATAAATGAGATTTGTTTTTTACAGCACTGTAAATGTGTTCACGCTGAGAATTCAGATGTAATATTATTAAAAAATAGGTCTGGCTGGATTTGTATAATCAAGTATTTCTTCACAATTTTAAACTAACTAAACCTTTAAGATGGGCATCGATGTAATAACAAAAATGGCATAAATAAATTGATTGTATTATGCATTAAATTTATGACGTGTAATTATTTTTAAAGTTTTCTATTCTACCAAAAGACTTATCCAAAACAATGAGTCGAACATGTCAGCAATTTTACGCATTTAGAGATATGCCCCTCGTTGCCTGCCAAATATGAAAAAAATGTCCTCCTTCCTTGTCTCAGTCCACTGATGCTGTCTGCCACAGATCTGTGTATTTGGAAAAAGAATGAATAGGATCTCAGGAAAAAGGCCATTTATTCCTTAGTTCTGCACAGATCTCTCAGTTGACATGCTATATTTCTAGAGAAGGCCTCCAGTGAGACCCTGGCTACAGTAACAGTGCTTCTACAGACCAAATGCATTTTTATCTTTCAAACATGGAAGATTTGATATCAGCATGCAGAGTTGCACACACCACTGATTTTGAAGTGCATTTTCACTTAGCTAAGTGAATAAGGAGAAGTTAGGCTGAGTGCAATCATCCAATCCTGTGCAAGCAAAAATCCTGTTTTTTTTTTTAATTATTCTTGCACATGATTAGATATTCTTAGCCTCATCTCATCCACTAAGATAAGTGAAAATGTACTTTAAAAAGTTAACATTCTCTATTCTTTTAGTTACTGTATACAGTTACATAATTGGTAAGGTTGAATAAAGACACTGGTCCTTTCATTTCAACTGGAGTGTGTGCCCGTATGTTCATGCCTCTACCATTTTCATATCCCTGTGCATTGTGCTTGCTAAGAAATGCATCTAAAAGTTTTTGGAATTTATCTACTCTCCCCGCTAACACCACCAACTGCGGAAAGGAGTTTCACATCCTTACTTTTGTAAAAGTAAAGAACTCCTTACACAGTTTAGGATTGAACTAATTTTCATCCAACTTCAGTGTGTGAGCATGTGTCTTAAGTCCTAAGATTAAACAGTTTTTTTCTAAATAATACAGTCACTGTTTAAAGCTTTGCATATTATAATCTTATCCCATCTTAATCATCTATTCTCCAGGGAGAATACGTTGAATGTTTGCAGCCCTTCTTCATAACTGAGGTTCTCCAGCCCTATTATTAGTTTCATTGCCCTTCTCTCTCTTGTTCAAGGATATCCTTCCTGAAGATCAGTGACCAAAATTGTATAGCATACCAGAGTTTTGTAAAGTGGTAGAATTACAGATTTATCTCTTGAATATATACTCTTTTTAATGCATGATAACAGTCTCTTAGCTACAGTCTTACCAGCTGCAGATTGGTGCTGCATGCAATGCTTAGTCTGTGATCTACTAGGACCCCCAGATCCTTTTCTATCCTCAATTTCCTCAGAGGTTCTTCCCCTAGCAAGTAACTTGCATTATTTTAGCCCCCAAGTGCATTACTTTTCATTTTTCAGTATTAAACCTCATCTGTCATTGCTGACTACCCTTCATTTTAACTAGGTCTTCTTGTAAAGTTGCTATATCCTGTTGTGCAGTTATTGCCCTGCTTAACTTCGTATCAACAACAAACACTGAGATTGAACTATTTATTCCAACCTCTATATCGTTTATGAACAAGTTAAACATAATTGGTCCGATGACAGAGCCCTGGGGAACAATGCTCACAACTCTAGATAATTCAGATCAGAAAATATGCCATTAATTACTACTCTCTGGATGTGCTCCTGAAACCAGTTTTCTATCCAGGTGAATACAATGTCATCATAGCCTTCGTTTGTAAATTAAGTGTTTGTGGGATACTGTATCAAATACCTTAGCAAAATCTAGGTATACTACCTCCACATGCCTTCCTTTATCTAAATTACAGTTTACTTCCTGATAGATTGTTAAAAGGCTAGTTTGGAAAAAATAGTTTCTCATAAATCCATGTTTCTACTAGGGATACTATGTTATCAGAAAATTATTGGACATGGTCCCTTATCATTCCTCCCAATAGTTTACATACTATTAATGTGAGGCTGACTGGTCCTTTTATGAATATTGCTACAACATTTACTATTGGCCAATCTGCTGGTTTCATTCCAGTCAGAAAGCTGTCCTTACAAATTAGGAACAATGGTCTGGCATAACATGGCTAAGTTCTTTGAGGATTCTTGGGTGTACGCTATCTGGTCTTGGTTATTTATTCACATTAAGTTTTTTAAATTGTCTTGAACACAGTTTTCTTCCAGCCACAAGGGTACATTCAATATTCTGGTATTAAAATTAGAGTCTTGTTTATTGTACCCCTCCTTTCATTTGTATAAACTTTGGAGAATAATGTTTTAATACAGTTGCCTTCTCCCTGTCACTTGTGACCAACTTCCCTGATCATATTTTTTGGGGTTTCATATGTTCTGACCTAGCCTTTGTACTATTAATATATATATTTTTCAAAAGTGTTTTTTTTTTTTAACTCTCCTTTGCAATCTGTCTTTCATAGTCTATTTTAGCTGCCCTGATCATGCTCTTGCATTTTGTCCTGCATTCTTTTTAGTTTTGGAATGCTGATGGTGACCCTTCAGTCTTGTATTTTTTAATGGACAGCTTTTTCAAGAATATCCTACAAATTTACCTAATTTTTTAGCCACCCAGGTTTACCTTTTTTTTTTATATATTTGTTGCCCAGTGGAATGCACTAATGAATGTTGTTGTTTCATATGCCCATACAGCACTCCCATATTTCTTCAGTGTTCTTTGTTGAAAGAATGTGATCCCATCTAGTATCACATAGTATAGAGCAGTGGTCCTCAACTCCGGTCCTCGGGGCCCACTAACAGGCCAGGTTTGCAAGATAACTAAATTACATCACAGGTGATCTCATTTGCTGCTCAGTGATTGCAGTATTCTAGTCTGCATCTCCCCAAGGTAATACTTAAAATCTGGCCTGTTAGTGGGCCCCGAGGACTGGAGTTGAGGACCACTGGTACAGAGCACAGCTTCTTAAAATTAGCTCTTTTGAAATTTAGTGTCCTTATTCTTCCCTCGTGTCTTTTTTCCTATAATTTATGGAAAACATAATTACTCTGTAAAAAATGGGGGTATTGCTGCGCTTAGAACATCAATTAAAATCGTTGCTTAAATAGATTTAAACATGGTGAATGCAAAATCCTGTATAAAAATGAGTCAATAGACTTAGTACAGCTGCCAACACCTGACCCTGAATTAGGAACTCCAGATCATAAAACAACATAAAATATATATGGTGTAGCGCTCGTAGTGATAAAATGAACTGCACAGTCCAATTAAATATTCATAAAATCAGATGGTGGAAATAAATCAAGTCCTTCCGAGAAGATGTGCTCCCAAAAGTAGATGAAAAAACACTCCACGTTCCAAAAGCCCAGTGCATAGAGACCACCACCGAAAGATAGAAATGGCCCCTTACCACAATTTCTTGGTTGGTTTCCAACCAAGAAAATGGCCGCCGTGTCCCCTCGTGTGTCCCAGTGTGGCGTGACGCAGGCTCCTGGAGGAGCCTGCGGCACACCTGGGTGGGACACACGGCCATTTTCTTGGTTGGAAACCAGGTCCCGGGAATACTCCAAAGAGTTACATGCTGTTTTGTCTCCACTAAAATGTGAGTTGCCACTTTTTAGTTCCTGTGTTAATAAAGTCAGTGACTATACTTCACTATGGGAGTTGTTCCCTTTTTTCACATATGCATATATTCCGAGCGGAGCTGATGTGGGGGAAACAAGGAGTTGGCTTATTATCTGCATGAGTCTCCTGATCTGATACACAGGCTGGAAACGATCTCTGTGGTGGGGATCATCACATTGTGGTAAGGGGCCATTTCTATCTTTCGGTGGTGGTCTCTCTGCACTGGGCTTTTGGAATGTGGAGTGTTTGGCATCTACTTTTGGGAACACATCATCTCGGAAGGACTTGATTTATTTCCAACATCTGATTTTATGAATATTTCATTGGACTGTGCAGTTCATTTTATCACTACAAGTGCTACACCATATATATTTTATAATTACTCTGTGGTTGCTATTACCTAAATCATCCCTTACTTCCACACCTGTAATCAGGTCTGTGTTGTTTGAACTTAGAAGGTCAAGCAGAGCAACATTTCTAGTTGGAACTTCCATGATTTGACTCATGAAATTGTCTTGCATTACATTCAAGAAATGACCAGCCTTAGTTGACTGTGCAGTTACATCTGCCCAGTCAGTATTAGAATAGTTGAAGTCCCCCATGATTATAACATTGCAAATCCAAGTGACAGGCCCAGCGAAACCTAAAGTGGTACTAAATTATAGTTTTTTTTTTACCTTAACGTACTCTGTCCCAGTACTATTCTGTGTCCCTGTCCCCAAACACTTACCTGTGGTCCCTTATCACCACTGCTGGCTCCAAGTTGATCTGCACCATTTCCCCATCTTCCGGGTTGTAGAGGAGGGTACTAAGTACAGGGGAATGATAGACTCCTATTGCCATCACCCACATTGCTAGAAAGAAGAAGGCGTAAAGAGTAAGGGCTTTGCTTGCTGGGCCAGGACAGGAGCACGCATGCATGGGTGTCATGTTAGCATCTGGTTAGTGAAGGAGATACCGGAAAACAGGCAGTGGGAGACAACAACTTGAGGACTGGCTGCAGGATAACAAAACTGGCAAGCTTTAAAAAGAAGACTCATTAAATCACGTAAATGTGAATCTCTTGAAAAAAAATTAGGGGTTTAATATTTATTGAAATACAAAAAAATCACCTGTGTGTAGCTAACATAATGGAAAGGGGGAAGACAATTACATTTTGCCCATCTTTTTGTTTGTGGTGCCCCTTTTCCCCCAAGATATACACACCTACACACTTCCCCAGTTTTCTTCCTCTCTCCTTTTTGTTTGTCATGTCACTTTTATTCCTGCCTGGACTGACCTGCCTTGTGAGACTGGTAGGAAGATCAGGTTTCCAGTACCATATCTGGAAGCTTCCCTATGCTTGTGCCTTCCCCTATATAAAAACCAGACTCTACATCAAGTGGACTGGATCTCACAGCTCAGTGGGCTTTCCTTCCCTCTCTATGTCATTGGTTTTCCTATGTGGTTTGTCACCCCTATAAAGGGTGGAATAAGTTATAATAAGTTTATTCTGGTATTTATTGTTCTTGTATTATTGACTGAATATTTATTATTTTTGGTGGTTTAATAAAGTTTGGCATTTGATGCTCAATTTTCTGTCAACCAATACAAATTTTGCAACAATTTTTATGCCTGTATTTGTCTTTTTTTATTTTATTGGGTGAGTTATGTTATGTTGTATGTTATGGTGTATGTGTACATATATATATATATATATATATATATATATATATATATATATATATATATATATATATATATATATAAGATAGACTGCTGCAACTCCTGCAACCCAGACACTGGGCCAGTAACAAATCTCAAAAACAAAACAAGTGCACTGTCCCTTTAAATTATGTGAACAAATATATGCAATAAATAAATCACTGATATATCGAATCATAAGGTCAATGCAAAATAGGCAAACAACGTGAAAAATGACCAAAATGTGAAAAAAAAGGTTAAAATGTGCAAATAAATGCAATAGTGCAAAATAAGCAATAAATAAATAAAGTCCATAATTTACAAATAAATATGATGCAATAACTCTAAATAATAAAAACACCACAACAAAAAGTCACTTAATGCAAAGTCCTTATGCGGTTGAAAGTTATTAAATTACTCGGTGCTGAAAAAATTCCTTTGAAAAGTGCTTAGGTGCTCAAAAATGCTCCTTCAGAGAAAAAAATGGCCACTTACCACACAGTATTGATCCCGAAATACAGGGATCAAAATTGCATAATCGCCATCTCCAGGCAAGAAGCTCCCATAGACAACTGAATCACGATACTATGTTTCCTCATTGGACTGCAATGGACCAAAGGAACCAGACCTTACAGCATCAGAGAATCATTCTCCACAAAAACATGCGTGAGAGACAAGCAGGAAAAGTGGCTTACCAAGGCGCCACTTGTAGGAAGGAGTGTACAGTGCCGGTGGGGGACCACCAAAAAGGAGGTAGGGGACCGTTCTGTGCAATAATCTTGCACAGAGAAGATAAGTATAACATATTTTTTATTTTAAAGGGGTAACTCCACTTTCGTGGGGAAAAAAATAGCAAATAAAGAAAAAAAAATATATAGCGTATACAATTGCGACACAAATCATATTGTAATTGAATGTTATTAAAAATGACCTTTCCTTTTCAATCTGCAGCTGTTGTAATTTCCTGAAAATGCAATGCAATATGGCTACCTGGAGGTGTTCTGTACATAGAATGTGTACTGGCCACACCCCAGAAACATCATTTCCTGCTTGTGTGATTGGCTCACCAATTTTCCCAGAAGTCTGCCCAAGATACAAATGTCATTTTTGGTAGGATACTCTCAAAAGGAACACGTCTAAAGTGATGCAGGCCCAGCAGCTTTCCTCATTAGAGCTCAGCAGCTGCCACAAGTGATAGATAATTATGAAACCGCTCCCATTTGACCCACTCACTACAGAGGAACAAACAATTATTTCTTCAGAATAACAAAAGGTAGGAATCTGCACAAACTTTGTTAAAATCCTTGTAATGTAGAGAGATCACCCAGAGGGGAATGTTTTTTTCTCAACAAAAATGGAGTTACGCTTTAAAGCAAAAAAGTTTGGCTTTTAGTATCAATAGGTATGCCTATGCAATATATTGTGTGTTCTTTGTTAAATAACAAGATCTTACTTTATCATCTTGACAAAGATAACAGTAAGATCTCACGAAGCACCAAAAAGAAAAGGCTAATTCTCAGAAAGTGATCTAATGGAATGTGCATTTTGTGTTCTAACCTTAAGTAGTCCATACACCCTATCTGCAGTTTTTTTTCTCTTTTTAGCAGTGAACAAAGTACTGTATTTTATCTGTTAATAATGGAAAATGATTTCATCAGTTTGCTCTGTCTTCCCGATACTACACTTCTCAGGAATTCCTTGGATAATTGTAGATCTTACAGCAGAATGTTTAATTTACAGCATTACCAGGAAAACTAAAAGGGTTTGTGGTATCCATTTAAATTAGTTTAACATTTCATTTTTCTTAAATTAAGAAAATATGTTTAAAAAACTTTACAATTACAGAAATATGCACAGATAAGATGCCACGATAAAAATACATTAAATAGATGGCTTATATTCCTTTAATTTTTTTCTTTAAAGGATAGTATAGATTTCAAATGCATTCACCTAAGGTGACTTTGGAAATTGGTGCAGGTTGGACCTTAAGACGTTTTTCCAAGATACCAATGACAGACCTGAAAAATGTCTAGCTTTTTAGTATTAGCTGATTTTTGGATTATCTTTAATTATGTTCACTAAGACTGTTAAATATTAATGCTGAAGTCAATAAATACAACACAGTTTCCATCCAGTGGAGGCATAATTGATATACAAACCCTATGATTGGCATCCTTGAAAAATACCTGTCTGTGCCCATCTTCTGTATGACACTGAGCAAATAAATACCGGAGCTCACACATTACTAAGTATGGTATGCATGTTTCTTAAATTTGCTAAGAAAGAGGACAAGTCACACAAAGGAGCTAAAATGGTAATTTATGCACATTTACTTGCCATTTCATAGGCACAGGGACATTATAACAAATAAGATTGTTTCCTCTCAGGAAGATTACTATTGAGAAGGAAAATGTGTTTTATTATGAGTTGTGCTGCAATGCTAATGAGGAGCATGCTGATAGGAGCAGAGGGACAGCCAGATAAGCTCATCAGTCTGCTGCTTAGATCGTAAAATATTTTAGTCACTAAAAATGTACTGTATGTGATTGTAATATTACCCACAATTACATATTAAAAATGTTGACTCTTCTGTGTCACTTATTGCCAAGAGTAATATAACACAACACTTTATAATTAGAATACTAAGTATTAAAGTCCTTTATTATACACTGGAATGTTCCAATTCTTATAATAACGGATATATACACACTTTTACAGCTGTAGTCAGATGTAACACAACATACCTTGACATTTCTGTACAATCTTTGGAGACTGTGTCGGCCTTTGCAGTGGTCATCCACACAGGGTCTCCTCTGATTGGGGAATTAAGCTGTCAATCTGACATTGGGTTCTGGAGTTGGGTGCATGCTAGGAGTGTACACCTGTTTTTTTAAAACCAAGTTAACAGTGGCTGCTTCTATATGTATATTCTTACAAGTTCACTTTAAACAATACAAGAATAAAGATATTGCATATGTATTTTTCTTCTCACGCAGTGAAGGTAATCAGAATAATTCCAAGAATATGAGGTCAGCTCGGAACTGAATTAATTTTCTCTCAATTTATTAAGATGAGATCAATGCATTGTCTAATTTAGCAATTCTGTGCAGGTTGTACTGAGCACATGGCCCCATGTTATGTCTTCAAATGATTTTCAATTGTGTGTAAACAGTGGACTAGAACCAACTTTAAATACATTTATTCTTATAGCTAGTACCTATTATATTAGGTTTATACTTAAAGCGGAGTTCCACCCTCAAAAATAACTTTTCCCCATCCGCTTGCTCTAAATTACCTGAAAAAGAATTGGATAATTAAAAATTTTTTTTCATTCACTTACCTTGTTTTTAAAGAAAATATACTTACCTTCCTTCCTCTTCCTCCCTCTGTGGACACGGCCGCCGCCGCCACTTCCTGCTTGCATTGACTCCTGGGAGATAAGTGTCATCGATCCCAGGAGTCAATGCACCTGTACCAATTTCCCTCGTCACTTCCTGGGCAGTCACGTCATTCCCTGCTAAACAGCGTCAGAAACTGTGCAGGGATGATGCGCCTGCCCCGGAAGTGATGAGCAGGGCCGGTGCAGGGGATTCTGGGACTCCGACGTCACCGAAGAGGACACCGAAGAGGACGCTTCAGCTTCAGCTGCCCACGCCTGAGATGGCAGCGCTGGACAAGACATTTTCAAGGTAAGTATTTCTTCTAAAGGGTAAGTGAAACAGGGGACAGTTCAGAGGCTATCGTTGCTTAAATGCACTAGCCCTGACTGTCCTGGGGGTATTTTTATCTAAAAAAAATTTTTCAGGCTGGAACTCCGCTTTAAAGCTGAAGTTTAGCTAAATTAAAACATTCTCTAGAGTCACTAGTTAGTGTCCCATGTTGTTCAAGCAGCTGGATCTTGTAGAACTCTTTTGTACAGGGTGTCCTGTCCTCTTCCTGCTGCTGAACTTCTGACATTGAGGGAGTTAATAGCTCAGAGTCTTCTGTAAAGCTGCAGTGAACAAGCTCCCAACAAGGACCTACCCTTCCTACTTCCTCCACTGGAAAAAGTTGCTGCCTAAAGCATTATCTGTAAATGGGGAAAAAGGTCATGTGATTCATCTGACTCTCTCCCATTCACAGATTGTAGTATATATCATGAAAGAACTTTTCACAATTGAGGAGGATAAAGGAGGGAGGAGGGGGTAGGTCTCTGTCGGGAGGTTGTTCACTGCAATTTCACAGAAATCTCAATGCTATTAGCTGCCTCAGCACCAGAAGTTCAGCAACAGGAAGAGGACAGTGCACCCTGCTCAGAAGATTTCTACAGGATATAGCTGCTTGCACAGCATTGGACATACTGTAGTTCACTAAAGGTAAGTTAGGTCGCTAAGGGTATTAAAAAGCTTTTTGGGCTAAACTTCAGCTTTGAAATCATGCTTTATTTGGTGGGATTAAAGTGATTGTAAAGCCTCGTTTTTTCGCCTATAAAAATAACAAACATGTTATACTTGTCCTCTGTGCAGTTGGTTTTGAACAGAGTGGCCCAGATCCTCCTCTTTCTGGGTCCCTCTTCTGTGATGCTGGCCCCTCCCTCCTGTTCAGTGCCCCCACAGCAAGCAGCTTGCTATGGGTGCAACCAAGCCGAGTCACAGCTTCCTTTGTCCATTCAGACACGGAGCCCGCCCCCTCTCTCTCCTAAGTGGCTAGCTGACTTTCATTGACAGCAGTGTCAGCCAATGGCACTGCTGCTGTGTCTCACCCAATCAGGAGGGAGAATCTGGGACGGCTGAGATACTTGTGGACATCGTTGAACAAAGAAGGACCTCAGGTAAGGTTAGTGGGGCCGTAGGGGGCTGCTACATTCAGAAGGTTTTTTTTTTTTTGCTAATGCATAGAATGTATCAAGATAAAAAAACTTCTGGCTTTGCAAATTCTTTAAATAGTGGGTGCAATAAGCTAACAAGAGCTAAAAAGCTAGCAAGCAAAGTGAAGTTTTTTTTAGCTAATAACAGTTACAGTAAAGACCTTTTGTAAGAGATATGAAACAGCAGATTTTCCAACATTGTAAAAAAAAAAAAAATCACGCTTATAAAAATGGGCAATTTAGCAACTGGCTATTCTCATTATTCCTCTTGGTTTGCAATACTTTAACCTGTCACAAATATTGGCCTCTGATTGATTGCTGTATAGGTGGGAATATTATGCACTATTACATGCATTGATTTATGTGATATACATGTACTAGTAAGTATATTATTATTAAAACAAACAAGGAAATACTAAAGTGATACATAGAGTATATTATTAATATATATTCTGTTTATACAATATATGTATATAGCATATATATGTCACATTGGTTTATACATATAGCATATATATGTCACATTGAAATTTGACTAATTTCAGCAGTGGAGCCTATTTAAATTGCAGTAATATAACTTTATACTTTAAAATAAAGTAAAAGAATTTCTTCAGAAGGAAACCAGTAAAGTTATAATTCTTTTAAAATACTTTTGTTCCTGTCTTGCGTAGGAGATTTACAGAGCATGTACCGAGCAGCGCAGCAAAGCACATCAATATTTTAACAGTTCAGTTTTTCTTTTTGTAGAATCTGTTGATGATGTCTGCTTTGAACATTATGCTGTACATTTGTAAAAAAAAAACCAGCCAGAGGCAACTCTCTATATCCCAAAAGAGGGGGTTCATGTGGTTGAGAGAAAATTATTCTGAAATATATCTGCTGCAAGGTGATTTAGGGAATAGGCTGCTTAGAATACCAGCTTTAAAGTGAACCAATACTTTTCCTATTCAGAATAAAGCAATGGGGCTTCTTGATAGCAAAACACCTCCACTACTTATGCTTACATTACTCATGGTCCCTCAACCACCCCCTTCCCCTGTCAGAGCCATGTGAAATACCTGGTACCTCCATAAATGGGGGTGCCTCATTACCTGAGCAACCAATCACCCGAGTGCTGTCATGTACGGGCAAGGTGGGGGTCTTTAGCCAACTGGGTACTTCAGCCCAGACGAACCCAGAACATACAAAGAGCTTTTTCATTGGGTTTCAGCCTTTGAACAAGGTAGAGGGAAAACACAAGTTTGATTCAAGTTAGACTTTCACCCACAGCCATTCAAATCTATTCAACATATATTTGAGAGAACATTCTAAATGTAAAACTGTAGGCAGCTGTAAAAGACCAACATTTAATCTAATTATACAATCTTTAACCATTTCTGGACCAGAAGGATTTGCCCCCTAAATGACCAGGCTATTTTTATCCTGCGTTAACTTAATGGACAATTGCGTGGTCATGCGATGCTGTACCTAAATAAAATAGATGTCCTTTTTTTCCCCACAAATAGAGCTTTCTTTTGGTGGTATTTGATCATCTGTGCGATTTTTATTTTTTGCACTATAAAAAACAAAGAGCGACAATTCTGAAAAAAATAAATAAAAAACAATTTCACTTTCTGCTATATAACATTCCCCCCAAAAAAAAAAAAACTTAAAATCTATTTTTTTCATCCTTTTAGGCCAATTTGTATTCTGCTACATATTTTTGGTAAGAAAAAGCGCAATAACCGTATTTTGATTGGTTTGCGCAAAAAATATGGTGTCTAAAAACTAGGGGAAAGATTTATGTCATTTTTTATTTATTTTTACTAGTAATGGCGGCGATCTGCGATTTTTAGCAGGACTGCGACATTGCGGCGGACAGATTGGACCCCTAACTGACATTAGGGGGACTAGTAACATTACTACAGTAATCAGTGCTAAAAATATTGCACTTTTACTGTAATGACACTGGCAGGGAAGGGGTTGACCTGGGGGTTATCAAAGGGTTAATTGTGAGCCTAGGAGAGTGTTTTCCAACTGTGGGGGGAGGGACTTGTGAAATGATCATAGAGACCTGTTTTCCTATATAGAAGGATCACAGGCGCTCTGTGATAATTTCAGAGAGAACAACGGTTGGCTGTATTTACAACAGCTGACCGTTGTTTTCTCTCAGCGGGGAGCGATCACGGGTGCCTAGTGGCAATCACAGCCACCGGCCCCATGGATCCGCTTTTTCGCTGCCTAGTGGCTCACCCCCAGCACCCATACGTTGATTCGCGCAGCCGAGCCAACCTGCTGCAATATATATGTGCCGGGCGGTCGGCAAGCAGTTAAACAGCTTCATGTATTGTTGAATACTATCTGTCTTTTTACTAAATTCCTGTAGTTCCTAGATCATCAGCATTCAAACTGAAGGAGGAAGGGTTGTCACTGAAAAAACAATCAAAGGTATTGCACAGAGTTGGGTATCTAACAAGGAAATATGCTGATTTGAGCCTGAGCAGAATCCAAAGTGATGAGTGGAGACAGAGTGACCTGGGTGCCAAGGGAGAGAGTGGATTAATCGCTGTGTGTGACTGGATAGTGAGCTTCTGCTGTGGGGATTTACTATCTGCTGCTAGAGCAAGAGCTTGATCCATCCTTCTGAGAACAGACCATACAGCCATCTAGTAGACATATTTTTTGCTTGCAGGTGTGACTGGGACTGTACTCATGTGCACCAATGGTACAATTGGACCCCAAAGTAGCCGGCTAAAGAGTTATGACTAAAAACTGCCCCTTTACAGCTGGTACACAGAGACCTTAAGCTATTGCTTATGCTCAGAGAACATTGCACAATATACTAGCCATTCTCTTAGAGTGCATTCTAGATTAGTTATAGTATTTTTATCCACATGACAATAAAGCTTATAGCTGACAGAGCTTGAGCTATTTTGCAAAGAAGAATGAACAAAAATTTCACTCTCTAGATGTGCAAAGCTGGTAGAGACATACCCAAAAAGACTTGCAGCTGTAATTGCAGCGAAAGGTGGTTCCACAAAATTTTGACTCAGGGGAGCTGAATACAAATGCACACCACACTTTTTATATATTTATTTGTAAAAAAATGTTCTTGGAGTGAAGGAGCAGAACAGAGAACTCAAATTACTAAGAGGCTTCTGTGGGGTTGGCCCTCTATTTGTATCGAAGGGGATTTTCAGTGCTTATTCATAAAATACAGTTGAATGAGCTGACCCATTAATCAGAGAGTCCATTATCTTTCTTTTCTTTATATGGGTTTTCCCACAAATATATCACTTTTGATAAACAATATGGAATTTGCCAACTAGGGGTCTTTTATTTACAGTTATTTTTATCAAGTATTGTCTCTAACCCTTGGTATTAAAAATAGTATATTGCCAATGTATGCAGGATATAGGTCTGTGTGCTATATATTTCCTTGAAAATAACTCATCATCATCAAGTTCTTTGCATAAACTAATTACTTTCATTGTTTCTCTCACTCACCTCATTATAAGGGGGATCTGTAACTGTTGAGATCATTTAAATAATATTTTTTTTTATTACAGTATGATAGCTATGACCCTATATTGTGTGAAAACAACTTAGTATAGGATGCATTCTCTTTAATATAGAAAAGACAATGATATAATTCAATGCTAATTTATAGACAAGTCATTATAATTCAGTGTAATCTTTCTGTATACACTTCATTTGTCGTTTACCTGTTGGTATGTGGTTAAGAGAGTTTGACACTTGCTTGACCCGGTTTTATGCAAAACAAAACCCAACATTTTGTTTGTTAAGTTAGGGGGTGTTTGATACCTTGGAATTTTCCATCAACCACAAAACTTGCCATTCAAATGACACCAATAAAGAAAAGCAATGTACATTGTGCATTTTATTACAGAAAAATGTACTGTAGGTACTTTAGAAGTTGTAGCTTATTTGCAAAAGGTTTTATTTTACAAGCTCTAAACTAAAAAAACAGTAAATGCATCTTTAGAAATGTACAGGGTGTACACGTGATGTGACATAATGTATGTTTTTATCAGTTTTCTTGTTTAAAGATTTTATCAAAAGGTTTTAACATACCGAAAATATAAAGGGGAACATAAACCCCCAGAACCAGTTATTGTGAAGTCAACCTTCTACATAGGGAGGACAAGCAAGTTATATATAACCGTGGAGTATGAGTTGCCACAAATAATTTAACATTTGGCAAGATATATTTGTTTTCTACTAATATGGGGTT
The DNA here is from genome assembly GCF_965119305.1 of Pelophylax lessonae. Classification (NCBI taxonomy): domain Eukaryota; kingdom Metazoa; phylum Chordata; class Amphibia; order Anura; family Ranidae; genus Pelophylax; species Pelophylax lessonae. Next base: position 111,994,292 of record NC_138768.1, read on the forward strand.
CGGAAGAATACGCATTTATAAGGGTATCACACATTTTAAGTGGGGGAAAGGAGAGAACACTATGGATTCCAGTATTCAGAGATTGTTGATTGATTGGGGGGGAATAAGTAAAAAAAAAAAAAAAAAAAGGGAAAGGAGAAGAGTATGGGAGAAAGGGGGAAGAGGAAGGAGGCCATTGCAGGGGGTGTGTATACTACAGCCTGTGGCCCAGATGTCATCAACTATTGATATCGTAGCATTGAAATTTGGTGGAAGACAATGGTTCACCTAAGATTTCCAAATCTTTGTGTACTTGCGTATTCTGTCTTGTAAGGTTGCTTCAATCTTGGCTTGGAGTCTGGCTTGTGTGACTATTCTTTGTGACAGTAGACAAAGAAAGGGAGACCCCCTAGGTGGGACTATAGCGGGCAACCACTCATAAATGTGTAAAAATTGTGAACATTTTATTAATGCATATAGAAAAAAACATTGTAGAAACAACATACATAAACGTGTATATACTAATAAATGTTAAAAAACAAGATTAGCGACTGAACATTTATGCCTATATTTGAATATCCTTTTTCTCACTTCAGATACTCTTCAGTGGAACTATGGTCTAAGACCCCTGAGGAAGAGACAATATATGCCAATTCAAAACGCGTAGGGTCTCTATGGCCTTTTAAGGTTCCCGCATGCCATGCATGGTCCCATTAGATAAATGTTCAGTCGCTAATCTTGTTTTTAACATTTATTAGTATATGCATCGTTTATGTATGTTGTTTCTACAATGTTTTTTTCTATATGCATTAAATAAAATTTTCATAATTTTTACACATTTATGAGTGGTTGCCCGCTATAGTCCCACCTAGGGGGTCCCCCTTTCTTTGTCTACTGTTCTATACAGGGATAAGGGCCACCTAACTCATAAAATCTTTATATAAGACCCCACTTCCCCAAGCAGTGCCTATTCTTTGTGACAAAGATACATAGGAAAGGTGTCATCCATGCTAGCAAATGTAGTAACTTGGAGTAGCAACTGAAACTGCTCCGGTGGATGCATATTAGGGAGAGCAACCTGGCGGTCTGGTTGAATCTCAAAATCGAACAACTATGAGAGAAGGCTAAAAATGTTGGTCAAGAATGCATTAAAGTGATTGTAAGGTCTCGTTTTTTTTTTCAATTAAAATAACAAAAATGTCACACTTACCAGCTCTGTGAAATGGTTTTGCACAGGGCAGGTCGGATCTTCCTCTTCTTGGGTCCCTGGCTGGAGCTTCTGGCTTCTCTCCTGTTGAGTGCCCCCACAGCAAGCAGCTTTCTATGGAGGCAGCCAAGCCGCAGCTCTGTGTATCCATTCAGACATTGAGCTGCAGTTCAACCCCGCCCCTCTCTCTCCTCATTTGCTACCTGAGTTTGATTGACAGCAGCGGAAGCCAATGTGGCTGCTTCTGTGGCTCAGCCAATTAGGAGGGAGAGTCCTGGACGGCTGAGGCATTAGTGGACATCTCTGGATTGAGAGGGGCTTAGATAAGTATTAGGGGGGCTGAGGGGAGCTGCTGCTCACTGAAGGCTTTTTATCTTAATGCATTGAAAGCATTAAGATAAAAAACCTTCTCGCTTTACAACCACTTTAACTATTTGACAGGTCCACCAGATATGGTAGTGGGTTCCCAGGACTCCCCAGTTACTAAAGCAAGTTGTGGGTTGTTGGGGACATATTTAGCTATCCTAGCACACTAGGTACACTAGTACCATCATGACAGGACTGTAGGTGGTTTCAAGAGCCAATATATTCTGCAAGACTGTGTGTGCAGTTTTCCAAATCTCCATCCAGTCTTCTGCCTCCAGCGCTGAATCCAAATTAGTGGACTAATGCTCAACATATGCTGCAGAGGATTTGGAGAGTAAATGTCAATATAACCAGTTTTGCTCAAATATAGTCTTCCGATTCAGATCATCAGATGAATGGACTTGCACACTATAAAAATGCTTGACCTGTAGGTAATAAAACACCATAGGCATAACAAAAGCTGGGTGACAATCTCAGTGGTGGTTTGACAATACAGTATCAGAATTCAGGAATATACTGGAGTATCTAGACTGATTGTTGCATTACTAATCCACTAGGGGTTTTAGGCTCTTTTCCAGATGACTATGAAACAACATATCCTTTTATTTGCTCCCTCTCATATATGTAGTTAGAGGATAGTTCGGGAGGAATGTATTTAGGTCCTTAGCGTCTATTAAAACGTGCCAATATTTTTTAATGATGTTATAAATGTGCCCTGATTGATGGAAGTATGTACCAATTATCCATCTTAAAATAAATCTCTCAAAGAGTACTTTACATTTGTATTTAAATTCTCTCGATGTGGAGCAATTTTATCTTGCCCTCAAGAATTGACCTGTGGGGATTCCCCTCTTATGGAATTTAAGATGGTGGCTTGTCCAGTCAAGTAGGTTATTTTTTAATGCTGGCTTGGGATAGATGGTGGCAAATATTGCTCGATCTTCATCCCTACTAATTTTCAGATCTAAAAATGTATTGGTCTTCCAATGTATTTCACAAGTGAAATACATCCCAATGGTGTTGTCATTAAGACACTCCACAAATTGTTATAAGGATTCTTTTGTACTTTTCCACAGGGTGTTCACATCATCATTGAACCTTGTGGATAGCAAGATGCATGATGACTACTAAGGCATACTTTCTGTGAACACAATAGTCTCCTCCCACCAGTCTAAATATAAATTAGCGTAGGTGGATGCACAGGCAGTACTCATTGCTGTCCTCATGCATTGTCTATACATGTTACCACTAAATAGGAAATCATTGTGTTGAAGTATGAACTGAAGGAGCCTCAGTACAAACTGAGAATGGGTAATAAAGACTTCTCCACCATTGGGATGCATTTCACTTGTGAAAAACATTGGAAGACCAATATTTATTTTGATCTGAAAATTAGAAGGGATGAAGATGGAACTATATACAGTATACCACCATCTATTGCAAGCTGACATCAACAAATAGCCTTTTTCAGTGGACAACCCTAAATTCCTCAAGAGGATCACCACAGGTCAGTTTATGAGAGCTAGACTAAATTGCTCAAAATCCAGAGAATTTGAACGACAATGTGGAGTACTCTTTAAGAGATTTATCCAAAGAGGGTATCCCAGAAAGGATCTGTATAGATTGTATAAGAAGGCAAAAGTGGTGCCGGGAGAATCTTTATTTGATCGTAGAAAACAACATAAATATGGGATAGACATGCAAAATTTGTACATGCTCCCACCAACTGGGGCACATTTATAACAATGTTAAAAAACATTGGCAAGTTCTACTAGGCAATAAGGACCTAAATATTTTCCTCCCCAAGTATTCTCTAATTACATGTAAGAGGGAGAGGAGTTTAACCACTTTACGACTGCCCACCGCATATATAATGCGGCAGGCAGCCGCTCCTGGGCAGCGGGGAAGCCGATGTGTGTGTCAGACGGCTCCGATTGCCGCCTGACACCCGCGTTCTTTCCCCCCGCTGAGAGAGAAGAATGGTCAGCTGTTGTAAACATAGCTGACTGTTCTTCTCCCTGCAATGATCATAGAGCCCATGTGATCCTTATATATAGGATTACATGTCTCTATGGTCATTTCAGAAGCCCCGCCCCCCCACAGTTAGAATCACTCCCCTAGGCACACATTTAACTCCTTGATCACCCAAAATGTTAACCCCATCCCTGCCAGTGTCATTATTACAGTAACAGTGCATATTTTTAGCACTGATTACTGTAGTAATGTCACTGGTCCCCCCAAAAGTGTCAAAAATATCAGTCAGGGGTCCAATCTGTCCACTGAAATGTCGCAGTCCCGCAAAAAATCACATATTGCCGCCATTGCTAGTAAAAAGAAAAAAAACAATAAAAATGACATAAATCTTTCCCGTAGTTAGTAGACGTGATAACTTTCATGCAAACCAATCAAAATACACTTATTGCGATTTTTTTACCAAAAAATATGTAGCAGAAAAAAATTGGCCTAAAATGTTAAAATATTTAGATTTTTAAATTTTTTTGTTAAGAATGTCATATAGCAGAATGTGAAAAATATTGTTTTTTTTTTTTCAAAATTGTCGCTCTTTTTTTGTTTATAGCGCAAAAAATAAAAATCGCACAGGTGATCAAATACCACCAAAAGAGAGCTCTATTTGTGGAAAAAAAAGGACATCAATTTTATTTGGGTACAGCTTCGCACGACTACACAATTGTCCGTTAAAGTAACACAGTGCCGAATTGCAAAATAGGGCCTAGTCATTAAGGGGGCAAACCCTTTCGGTCTTAAAGTGGTTAAGGGATATGTTGGTCCATCGTCATCTAAAATAGAAATTAGTAACTCCTAGAAATCCAACATGGCTCTTGATGAGACCCAATGGGTCATATCATTGCGGGCAATGCAAGGCATGCATGTGTTAAGCAACCACAAAACATTTTGTGAATCCTAAAAATGGATGTAGAGATGTAGAGATTCGAGCATTCCATAATTGTAGCTCAAGTGGGGTGGTCTATGTGGCCAACTTTCCGCCTCTCCTCTTATATGTTGGGAAGACAATCTGGCAATTTAGATGGAGGGTGTTTAAGCAAATTACCAATGTCCTCTGCATGTTATAGAGTTTTGAATAATGTATGTAAATAAATTTATATGATATTGAGAAGTCTCATGATTGTCAGGCAATAATTCTATGATATGTGCACAATTATCCTTCAGTTTTAAACAGATTTAATGGGAGGAACAGAGTTACTATGTTATTCTATTTGTTCCCACAAGGAGGCATGTGATTATATCCATTAATGATGGTGATGGAGTTCACAGGAAACAAATGGGCGTGGATAACACACATGTGCAGTGCGGAATGCAGTGATATCATGACATGCGTGGCGTCATGACGCACATGACTTCAAGATGTAGGATGTCAGCACTCACACTGTGCATGCAGGTGGATTGAGGGTCTTACATTTTATTTATTTTCACTTTTTTTTATGTGCAACAATTTACTGGGTCAAGTGTGGGTAACTGTGCAGGAAGCCAATAAGGAGATATATGATCACTGGCGGAGGTAGAATTGAGCAGTACAGTGTTGTTATCAGACTGGAATTGGGGACTGTGGCATGCTGGGCTTTAGGAAGACAGTCAAGTTCTTCTGTAGCTGCAGTACCCTTTAGCCTAGTCCAAGCCTGTAGGTAGTGAGGTGAGGTTATTATGCTGATTGCCCTAAGTGTACCCCCTCTAGGAGATAAATTGTCTAAAAAACTCCTGCTAATCGGATCATAGCTCCTGCAGGGAACTTTCACTTCCCTATGAGTGAGGCTTTACACTTGGCAGTATTTTTGACTTCAGTATAATGACAATTATTTTATAGTTTATTTAATAAAAGTACTGTAATGTTTTAGGCCAAGAGAGGATTAAGGCACATGTTTAGCGCATTCTTGCTTTTTGTCTTTAAAAACAATAAAAGCTTTTTAGTGGGAGCTATAGTTGGTAACTCTATTGTAAAACAAACGCTAAAAACAATTAATATTGATTCCAATTATTTGCCACAATGCTGTGAATAAATTTCATAAGCTCTTTTTGCTTAGTTATGTCCCCCAACATTACATAAATTAGTTGACTTCCTTATGTCATGTGATTGGATTTTTAATTTTTTTTTTTACAAAGGGACAGTGGGCTCTATTCACAAAATAAACTTGAATTAGTATTTAGGTGTCAGGACATATTTTGTGTGGTATTTACCAAAAAACTCTGAAAACGCTTGGTAAAAACCACATGAACAGGTGCTAAAATCCATTCACAGAAGGAAAACAAATAAATTAATACATGCGAAAATTAAGTAGTGGGCTAGGCATGTGATATTTGACGAGTCATTAGCTGATCGCCACTGACAGCTACATTTTAACATAAAAAATAGCTGGCAATTAAAAAAAAAAGAAAAAAAAATCGGAAAAATATAGCGTACAGACCTTTATACGAGCATGCAGACCGGCAGGTCAGGAAAGGGAGGGGGTGAGCGGCCCCCTCCTCCTGAACCATACCAGGCCACATGCCCCCAACATTGGGTGGTGCTTTGGGGCAGGGGGGCTCTGGTTCCCAAAGCACCTTGCCCCCATGTTGATGAGGACAAGGGCCTCTTCCCCACAACCCTAGCCGGTGGTTGTGCTGGTATGCAAGTGGAAGGCTTTTCGGAATTTGGAAGTAATTTATTTAAAAATAATAATTAAAAAAATGTCCTCCAGTGTAGATCCATCGTCAATCATGACGCCCGCCGCCACCGCCGACCCGAAAAATGGCAGGCGTTAAATTGCTGCATGTTTTTCACTACTAAAATATTGCAAGACTTTATAAAATAACTAATGTATTTTAGTAGCGTTTTTTGTGAATGACAAAAAACTTTTTGAAAAATGCTGAGCAGTATTTTACCACATTTTTTAAGGGGCAACATACCGCTTTTTGAATGGAGCCCAATGTATTAAATATTAGTTGCTATTAAAAAAAAAAAAAACAAACCCAGAAGCTCGCATTTTACTTTTTTAAAATGTGATTTACTTTTTTTTTTTTTGATACATTTTCAGCTTTCAAAGTCAGTTTACCACACTGTGCAGAGCTTTTGTAAAATAACCTTTTCTTTATTTCTCATCTGTCCTTCATCAAATTCAAAACGCTTCTTGATAATAGATAATGTACAGCAATTATCTCTCTTGTCTTTCTGCAATCTTGCCTTAATTGCTAGTTGATTATGAGAGTATGGAGCATGTATATTTCATAGGAGAGGTGGACTTCTGTTCATCAAATATGACCCCACTTAACTTCTAAATTTCATGACAGTATCCTGTTTCATTGTAATCAGTTGTGCTTTTTTTTTATTTATTTATATATATATAATTTATGCATAAAAGATTACTTGCATTGAACAAGCATTTTAATAACTGTCTTCAATAGAATCCTAGCAAAAGTGCGCCTGTTCATTGAACTGAAGGAAATACCAAATTCCTACAAAAAAATTCCAGTGTAATGTATAGCACAGCATGCAAAGTACAGCAGTTGGTGGTATTTCGATTCAGTAAAGAATTGCATCCTTACAATGGCCATGCATTGAACAATAATGCTGTGACAGGACAGGACAGTGGAAAAGTGCATTGGTACAATGGAAGTCAAGTGCACTGTACAGTGGTGGTAAGGGGAGACGTGCTCAAATGGGGTAAAGTTGTAAGTGCAGAAGTGTGTAGAATACATTAAATGGCCAAAAGTATGTGGACATCCCTCTAAATTAAGTTAGTTGTTTCCAGTAAAGGATACTACAGCATACAAACACATTTCAGACAACTTTGTGCTTCCAATCTTTTGGAAACAATTTGGGGAATGTCCTTTTCTGTTCCTACATGACTGTACCCTGTGCACAATCCCAGCACTATATATTTAGTATTTACTATACATTTAGGAAAGCGTTTTTAACATATCTTTATGGTCTTCCCAGAAAACAAATGCATATACAGCCGTGGCCAAAAGTTTTGAGAATGACACAAATATTATGTAGCACTGTCCCTGTAGGGCTTGCTCTGTGATGACTTTTGGGCACCCTCTGATTATCTGCAAAAAGTCACTAAGGGACACACAAATCCTTACTCCCAGTTGCTTGTTACTCAATAAACAGTCCAGGGGATTTGGTTTTATATTTATTGTGGAACTTGGATGGGAGAAGGGAATAGTGGGATATTCTAACTTGAACTATTCACAGTAGATGAGGACAACTCTTACTTGGCCTCACCTGGAGCTGCTGGCGCCACTTTCACAAGATACCCTTCTACCGGGCTAGGAAAGTTTCCTAGCCCGGTAGAAGGGTATCTTGTGAAAGTGGCGCCAGCAGCTCCAGGTCCTCTGATTTTGGAAGAATATAGTTCTTTGTTTGAGGGTCCAGAATAAAGCATCTTAAAAGGTAAACTAGACACAGGAAGTTACAGCAGCCATCCAGATTCCAGCGATTCCTGGCAGGATCATCTCCTATCACCATTCCAGGCTCTTTGTTTGGCTTTGTCCGGTAAGAGTCTAGGGATCACGAGTGTGCTAGAGTGTCACCTGAGTTTCTGGGAATTCCTTCACCAGCTGCATGACCCCCGGAGCAGTAATATCCATATATGCCCTTTAATTTCCAGTCTTTGGTAAGAGGCTAAGCTGGTGGCGGGACCCTGAACTTTCCTAACACAGTTTTGCACCTTCCAGAGTTTTATGTTCACAGCACGACATTTGCATCTTCACTTTATGGACTGTTTGATTTATTGTCATGGACGTTCATATTGTTGTTCACTGGTGACCCACTAGTTTGAATTTTGGATTTGCATTTTGTTTTCACCGTTTTGAATTGATTTTTAGTATACTTTACCTTGTTATAGGTGATTTGTCTTACACATTTTTTGTATGTTGCATCACTCCATTTGGGTTAGCGCACCTGATTTTCTCATACACATGTTCTCCAGAATGCTGGAGTGATGAGTGATGAAGAGTGATCAGAAGAATTGCAATTAATTGCAAAGTCCCTCTTTGCCATGAAATTACATTCCCACTGTATTTGTAAGGAAAGGTTCAGGATGCCCAAGAAAGTCCACCAAGTATCCATGACCGTCTCCTACAGTTGATTCAGCTGCGGGATCAGGTAACCAGTGCAGAGCTTGCTCAGGAATGGTAGCAGGCAGGTGTGAGTGCATCTGCAAACACTTTAAGAAGAAGACTTTTGGAGGATGGCCTGGTGTCAAGAAGGGCAGCAAAGAAGCCACTTCTCTCCAGGAAAAACTTCAGGGACAGACTGATATTCTGCAAAAGATACAGGGATTGGACTGCTGAGGACTGGTAAAGTTATTTTCTCTGATGAATCCCCTTTCTGATTGTTTGGGGCATCCAGAAAAAAACTTTGCCTGGAAAAGAAAAGGTGAGCGCTACCATTAGTCCTGTATCATGCCAACAGTAAAGCATCCTGGGATCATTCATGTGTGGGGGTTGCATCTCAGCCAAAAAAGTGGGCTCACTCACAATTTTGATAACTGCAACAAAAGGAACCTCGCGCTAATGGATAAATATATAGAATGTAAAGTGCATGTGCAACAAAATCTAAATAAATATGAGCTGCTGCTAACAAAAAAGTGTCTGTGCCTTTAAATAGAAATACCAAAAAAGTGTCAGCGCTGCTATAAATACATATAAAGTGCCAATAGTGCTGAATCTTTGTAGTGCAATGAACAGTGCAATCCTCTAGGATATTAAATAACATATACTCATATCTGTGCAAATATATAGAAAATAGATGTCAATCAATAATCAAATTCAGCAAATCTAATTCAGCAAATAAAAGTCCATGTAAAGTGCTCTGAGTGCTTTAAGTGCTGGGTAAACGCTGTTGAAAGAGCTGCAAACGTGCTCCAATTAGTGCTCCCCTTTGGTGACCCCACTCACCAGAAAGGTGCAGATCATAAGCCTGGGAATGAATACTGGTCCTGGTCCCATATGAGTGGCAGCTGGCGGGGCTGCGTTTCTTCAGTATAGAATGCTTTGGGTTGCCGTGTGGCACCGTGACTCAAAAATAAAGAGAGGGGATCTCCATCGTGAAGTATGTAAAACAATTTATTGAAAAACAAAATATCCACTCACATTAACATCCAGGTGTCCGCTCAACTCTAGTCTTGACTGTCAATTATTGGTATCTTTTTGGTAAGGAGCCATCCACATTGCATGCCCCACCCTGTCCTTGGGTGAAGATACAAGTGTTTCGGACACATTCACTCTTCACAGGAAATGTAATTTGAAGAAACCAATGGACTTGTGTCCGAAAGCACTTTCTTTCCCTTTTAGTGCAAACTTTGTGGAAAGTTTTTGCCATTTGTTTCTTCTCAGTGTGGGATATCTACACTTTATGGGGTGTTGTTACACTAATTGTCACCAAACACAGCTTTTGTGATAGTAGTTTTTTCTTTGGTGGATTTAAGTTACTTACACCTTGCTATTTCTTATATAGCATTTTCTTTTTTGTCACTTGCACAAATTTCTGGAGAGCATGCTTATTTTATTCCCATTTATTGCATTCTCTAGTTCTTAGAGTTTAAGTGCTGCCTTCCCAACACACAGGTTAGCGCACTCATACACTATGGAATATTTTTATGGAATTTTTATTTATTTATTTATTTTACTAGTAATGGTGGCAATCACTGTACTAATGACACTGGCAGGGAAGGGGTTACCATCAGGGACGATCAAAGGGTTAAATGTGTTCCTAGGAAGTGCTTGCTAACTGTGTGGGGGAGGTGCTTTAATTGTGAGAAGACAGAGATCCATGTTCCTGCTTAGCATAAACACAGGATCTCTATCTTCCCTTGTCACAGAATGGCAATCTGCCTTGTTTACATAGGCAGCCTGCCATTCTGCCTCTCTTGGGAATGATCAGTGGGTCCCAGTGGACATCGGGTCTGGCTGCTGTGTCCAATCACAGTGGGAGTGGGTCGCCAAGGCTAGTGCAGAATCACGCATCTGTATGTGATTCTTCGTACAGGAGCCACCACCCCGGAGTAAATATTTGTGGGGCAGTTGGCAAGGGGTTCATGTAGAGAATGCATTAAGGTAAAAAAAAAACCTTCTGCCTTTAGAGGCACTTTATTCTGACCCAGCCAGGGCTAATTCACAGCAGCCCGTCCTTCTGCTGCTGAGAATTAGCCAGGCGGCTTATGTTTTGCCAATGTAATTTTAAAGTAATTTAGGTGTAAGTGCAATCTTTTCTGTTGATTAAAGTTTTAAGGATTTTTTTACACTATGGCGAGTTTTATATATTTTTTGGAACCTCTGTAGGTGCGTCATCCTGAGGGTGGACCTCCATGCCCCATATGTTCCTTGGAAGGCCCTGGCTGGGTTGAACCATTTTGTCACTTGCCTTCTCTGATAAAAGGACCGTGCAGGTTGTATTTTTCGTGCTCGTGCCATACTGAGTACGGATCTTAATGCCCCTGGAATCCCTCTGGATGAATAAAAGGCCGTGACTGGGTTTGAGCCACAAGTGTCACTGACCTTCCATAATAGAAGGTCCGTGCAAGCTGGTAAGTAAACACTTTTTATGGTGGAGGTCGTGCTTTAAGGATCATGCACTTTTCAGTGTTGGTTGGTGTGGATACTACTGAAAGAATTCTCACTTTTCACCACACTTTGGAATATTCATTTAATTTGCATTTTTTTTAGTAATTTTTCACTGGTGTTCTTAGTACAGCTCCATATAGGTTGGTTTATTGAGGACTGTGTATATCACACAGCCGGGTTTCTGCTTTCCAAGGACAATATTATTATTATTTTTCACTTTTGTTAATACAATAGGCTGTTGCAAACTACTTCCAATCGTGCTCTTTAAAGCGGAGTTCCGGGCACAGATGTCATTTTTTAATGAACATACCCCCGGGACAGTCAAGGCTAGCACATTCCACAATGGCTAGCCTCTGATCTGTCCCGGTTCGCACTTACCTTTTAGAAGAAATACTTACTTATAAAATTTCTTCCACAGCTTTTCCATCTCTCTTGTGGGCAGCTGAAGCCGGCGCGGTCCTCTTCTGCGTCTTCTTCCGCGTCTTCTTCTCCCAGAATGCGCCGCACCGGCCCCTCTCGTCACTTCCGGTGCGGTGCCGCATTCCTAAACAGCTTAGGGGCATGCCCAGAAGCTGTTTAGCAGGGGAATGCGGCGTCGCCCGGAAGTGACGAGCGGGGCCGGTGCCGTCACATTGATTCCTGGGAGCGATGACGTTTAGCTCCCAGGAATCATCGCAGCGCAGGAAGTGACAGCGGAGCCGCGGCGCTGAGGGAGGAAGTACCCTGAGGTGAGTGTTTACGATCGTCAATTACAAGGTGAGTTTTTTTTAAAAAAAAAATCTAACTATCCAATTCCTTTTCAGGTTAGGCTGAACTAGCGGACGGGCACAAAAAAAAATATTGTTTTTGTGCCCGGAACTCCGCTTTAAACTACTGCCTTGTTACATGAGACAGTTGCCATATATATGACTACAGTAATATTATAATTTACTCAGCAAAGCATGCATGCCTGCTTGCAATGCTTGACTACACTACACGTTAGGTAAGCAGAACTAAGCCTAGATCCCGAACTGGTGTGCAGCAATACTGTGATGCAACCCAACCAGTGGTCCAATTTATATAAGTTGTTCAGCTTGATACTTTTTCTGCACTGCAGAAAACCACCTGGCACCTAAATTGTAGCAGGATTCTAGATGGCATTGTATAAATAAGTTATAATAGTAACAATAATATATTTTTATACACTGATTGAAATAAACCCATGAAATCAACCCATGGAGCGGAAAAAATTATTTAAACACGTTCGGGATGAGTTATCTGCTCCACAGAGTCCTTAGCTGATTCTGAAGTATGCTTGCTTGCAGTTGCAGATTTCATCACTTTAGTGGTTTATTAAATTATTGTATTCTTGCATGTCTCTAAATAATGTTTATACTACCTCGTTAAAAGCTTTGAAGAATTTCTGTAGTGTATTGATTGTGGAAGTCAAGGCAAGGGGAGACACTAAAACTGTGATATAAAATAAATGCTTGTATAAGGCTTCACAACAAAAAAGTAACAGAATCACAACATGGAGACATAATGCATGTCCCAAAACAGCATAAGAGATGGACTAGTGCTGTCTGAAATTTAAAGTGGCAGCATAATGTAGCAAGAGCAATTATCCAAAGCTGCTGGAGAATTTAAATATATCTAAACAGACATCTCTGCCTCAACTAATGGGATTGTATTTACAATGTACAGAAGTTTGCTATTTCTGCCCTTTTACAAGTTTCTGCCCTTATAGAAGTTAGGTATTCTAAAATACCTAAGTGTGGAGTGGATTGTTATAACTGTGGAATTTCTGTGTGTAAGTGGGATCTGAGAGATGGACAAAGAATTTTACCCTAATCCCCTTGAAACTAAAGCCTCATACACACTACAAATTTTGGGTTGAATGAAAAAAAAAAATGACAGCTCAGGTTGGAGCCGCTATACTAACAATCCAATGTTAGTACAGCGATCTCCCCTGCTGTGCTATTGTGTTCTGAAAGAGGGACTGCCCCACCCCCCCCCCCCCCCACCAGAACACACCGGTCAGTGCTCTCAGCCATTGGCTTTAAATTGGCCCTGAACCTGTATGTCGAAAAGCACTAACTCTAGAAATAACTGTAACTGTAACCCTGACACTAGCACTAACATTAACCACAGTCCCAACAGGCTAACGCTAATGGTAGCCCTAATGGTAACTATTTTGACTCCAAACCAATCAGTACAGAGGATCCCTTGCGCTACCAATTTCATTCAGTTAATTAGATAACATTATAGTGATGTCGTTTAAGCAGCTGCTCACATCAATTTAAATGTGTCCCCACATGTGCAAAAAAAGCTTATATGGTTATAATGTGGCACTTTGCTTGTATATATTGTGAATAATACTCAATAACAATTTGAATAAAGTTAAAGTTTTGGTAAGTGTGGTTAATTACTCCTTTAGTGTGATTCAATACAATTCCACTATACATAGTGCATGTAATCATATATATTAAATCTCCAAAAAAAGGGCAGTGCAAAAAAAAAAAAAAAAATTATATAAAAGTATGTATTTTACAAATGACCCTACTGGGTACCTAATCCTAGATCAGCAATGCTGTAATTAATTCTACATTCTGCAAAAAATGGTAAATATAGAAAACATCTATTTCATAAATATGATTATGAGTTATCCCTACTGGGTAGTAAGCTCATAAACATCAGTGCAAAGCAAGCAAATAAGTTGTGCAAAACAAGCAATATCTAAATAAACCAATTTTATATATAAAAAAATAAAATGGTGAAGTTCATCAAACAATTTAAAATGTAAATTCCACTTTAATCCTTAAAGTTGCAAGATAGAGGGGTTGATTTACTAGGCAAAAAGACTGTGCACTTTGCAAAGAGCATTAGTAAATGAGGTAAAGCTTTACTTTGTAATGGGTACCTAATCCCATGTAAGGAAATGAATATAAAGACAGCATTTTTGCTTGCACATGAATGGATGATGGAAGTTAGCAGAGCTTCTGTTCATTAAATAAGCTCTGGAGAAGCTGCACTTGCCAAATTTTACTGCACTTTGTGAAGTACACAGTCTATTTTCCTTTAATAAATCAACCCCAATGTGTGTGACAATATAATCCAGTGAAGGTAAAAAACCTTCAGTGTGCAGCTCCCCCCTCCCCCCTCGACCCCCCTAATACCCCCCCCCCCCCCCTAATACTTCACCAAATACAGAGTTGTATAAAGTACTCGAAACCCATACTTGAGTAAAAGTACAAGTGCTCGATCAAAAAGTGACTTGAGTAGAAGTGGAAGTGCTCGATCAAAAAGTGACTTGAGTAGAAGTACTAAAGTATTCAACATTTTTTGTACTTAAGTATTGCAAGTAGTTTTTTTAAAAAATTTTGCTACTCAAGTACTGAAAGTAAAAGTACAAGTACTGTGTTATGTAGTTATTAAAGAAAGAAGTCAAAAGTTTGAACATCATATTGTTTTTTATTATTTCAAATGCAGCTTTTATTTATACATACAGTAGCATTTATTTTCGTATGCGCTGATAATACACATGTTTTGAGCTTCATGAAACCTGCCATCTACTGTTCTGGCAGTGGTAATTTTTATAATAGTAACGAGTAACTATGCAGCACAAAAAAAAAAAAATATTGGAGTAGAAGTATTGAAATCATCGAAAAAATGTAGTGAAGTAAAAGTAGAAGTAGGAGAAAAAAATTATACTCTAGGAAAGTACAGATACCGCCTTTCGGTACTTAAGTACAGTAGTTAAGTAGTTCTACTTAGTTACTATACATCTCTGCCCAAATCTGATCTTGATCCAGCGATGTGCCTGGGACCCGAGGGATGCAGCAGCAGGAGCCATTGCCTCCCACTGCTGTCAATCACAGCCAGCGAGGCGGGAGTGGAGGACAGGGCTGAGCCGCACTCTCTGTGTCTTATGGACGCAGAAAGCTGGCTTGGGAGCAAACACGCATGAGTGCCCCCACAGCAAGGGGCATGCTATGGGGGCACTTGGCAAGGGGGAGGGGCCCAGAGGAGAAGGATCTGGGCTGCTCTGTGCAAAACCACTGCACAGAGCAGGTAAGTATAACATGTTATATTATTATTTTAAATTAATATATTTTCTTTAGAATCACTTGAAGGTTTGAAGTGGACTTTACACTTTAATTTGTTTGATGGGCTTAAGAGCCGCCCGTGCAGCACGACTTTATCGCGGCTTGCAAACGACTTCTCTAATAGAAGTCAATGCAAGCCGCTCCGACTTCGCCCCTAAGAAGTGCAGGAACCTTTTTCTAAGTAGGAGCAACGTGAGTCGCTCTGATTAGAACGGTTCCATTGCACAGAATGGAGCGCCACTTGTCAGGCTACCAAGTCCCCTGACAAGTCGTGACAGTGTGAACCGGCTCTCACCTTCTTATTAATTTATATATGAAATCGGTTTAGTTACAGTGCCTCGCGAAAGTATTCGGCCCCCTTGAACTTTTTGACCTTTTGTCACATTTCAGGCTTCAAACATAAAGATATAAAACTGTAATTTTTTGTGAAGAATCAACAACAAGTGGGACACAATCATGAAGTGGAACGAAATTTATTGGATATTTCAAACTTTTTTAACAAATAAAAAACTGAAAAATTGGACGTGCAAAATGATTCAGCCCCCTTAAGTTAATACTTTGTAGCGCCACCTTTTGCTGCGATTACAGCTGTAAGTCGCTTGGGGTATGTCTCTATCAGTTTTGCACATCGAGAGACTGAAATTTTTGCCCATTCCTCCTTGCAAAACAGCTCAAGCTCAGTGAGGTTGGATGGAGAGCGTTTGTGAACAGCAGTTTTCAGTTCTTTCCACAGATTCTCAATTGGATTCAGGTCTGGACTTTGACTTGGCCATTCTAACAGCTGGATATGTTTATTTGTGAACCATTCCATTGTAGATTTTGCTTTGTTTTGAATCATTGTCTTGTTGGAAGACAAATCTCCGTCCCAGTCTCAGGTCTTTTGCAGACTCCATCATGTTTTCTTCCAGAATGGTCCTGTATTTGGCTCGATCCATCTTCCCATCAATTTTAACCATCTTCCCTGTCCCTGCTGAAGAAAAGCAGGCCCAAACCATGATGCTGCCACCACCATGTTTGACAGTGGGGAAGGTGTGTTCAGGGTGATGAGCTGTGTTGCTTTTACACCAAACATAAAGTTTTGCATTGTTGCCAAAAAGTTTGATTTTGGTTTCATCTGACCAGAGCACCTTCTTCCACATGCTTGGTGTGTCTCCCTGGTGGCTTGTGGCAAACTTTAAACGACACTTTTTATGGATATCTTTAAGAAATGGCTTTCTTCTTGCCACTCTTCCATAAAGGCCAGATTTGTGCAGTATACGACTGATTGTTGTCCTATGGACAGAGTCTCCCACCTCAGCTGTAGATCTCTGCAGTTCATCCAGAGTGATCATCGGCCTCTTGGCTGCATCTCTGATCAGTCTTCTCCTTGTATGAGCTGAAAGTGTAGAGGGACAGCCAGGTCTTCATAGATTTGCAGTGGTCTGATACTCCTTCCATTTCAATATTATCGCTTGCACAGTGCTCCTTGGGATGTTTAAAGCTTGGGAAATCTTTTTGTATCCAAATCCAGCTTTAAACTTCTCCACAACAGTATCTCGGACCTGCCTGGTGGGTTCCTTGTTCTTCATGATGCTCTCTGAGCTTTAAACGGACCTCTGAGACTATCACAGTGAAGGTGCATTTATATGGAGACTTGATTACACACAGGTGGATTCTATTTATCATCATTAGTCATTTAGGTCAACACTGGATCATTCAGAGACCCTCACTGAACTTCTGGAGAGAGTTTGCTGCACTGAAAGTAAAGGGGCTGAATAATTTTGCATGCCCAATTTTTCAGTTTTTTATTTGTTAACAAAGTTTGAAATATCCAATAAATTTCGTTCCACTTCATGATTGTGTCCTACTTCTTGTAGATTCTTCACAAAAAAATACAGTTATATCTTTATGTTTGAAGCCTGAAATGTGGCAAAAGGTTGCAAAGTTCAAGGGGGCCGAATACTTTCGCAATGCACTGTATATATTGCTTGTTTTTCACAACTTATTTGCTTGCTTTGCACTAGTGTTTATGAGCTTATCACTCATAATCATATTTATGAAATAGATGTTTTATATATTTACCATCTATTGCAGAATGTTGAATTACTTACATCGCTGCTGATCTAGGATTAAGTACCCAGTAGGGTCATTTGTAAAATACATATTTCAATTTTAGTTTTATTTATACACCGTATTTTTTTTTTAGATTTAAATATAAGATTACGCTTACTATATATATATGATTAAATTGTATTGCATCACACTAAAGGAGTAAACAGAACACAATCAGAGGGCTGTGCTAACTTTGGACTTGATAAAACACAGTGGAACAATACCAGTAGATGACATGGCTCCCCAAATCATCACTGACTTTGGAAAATTTTGCATTTCATTTAGAAATCAAGGTCCCAGAGTCTGGAGGAGGAGTGGAAAGGCACACAACCCAAGTTGCATGAGGTCCAGTGTGAAGTTTTCACAATCAGTGTTGATTTGGGGGAGCCATGTCATCTGCTTGTTTTGGTCCACTGTGCTTTTTTTCTTTAATTTTTTTTATTAGGTTATTAAAAGTGGAACACAAGTTATACAATTGCAGATCAACCCATTAGTGTCATAATAAACATACAATGGGTTCCTAATAAGAAATATAAATGTTACAAGTATAAGCTTTAATAAACTATAATCATTATTATAATCCCTGTTTACCCCAAAGGGAACACGTTGTAAACAAGGGAATTATGCTTAATAAAGTAGAAAGGGGTAAAAGAAAGAATTGATGGAAGTTACTGAACTAATCGCAAAAACCTTGGAGGAATTGCAAAACAATAACAGGTTGGATAGTTTCTAGAATCTTTCAAATAGTTCAAAGCTCTGGGATGAGCAGTCCAAGCTTGCCAGGCTTTAATAAATTTAGCTGTAGAACAATTTTTGTGGGCTAACATTAGCTTGAGAATTTAATCTCAGAATTACATCAGACAGGTTAGGAGCTAAGGTAGATTTCCATAATTTAGCTATGGTGAGTCTCGTGGCTATTAAAATGTTGGCTACAATAGTTCTGTAAGTTAGTGGGCATAGGTCTAGATTTATTCCTAGTATGGCCAATGCTGTGTAAGGGCAGTTAAATTCCCTGTATGGGACGCAATAAAGGATGAGATTTAGTTCCAGAAGCTATTTAGAGCTTTACATCCCCATAATGTATGTAATAGTTTGCCAGTATAGGTATTATATCTCCAACATGTGGGAGGGGAGGTCGGAAATATTTTGGATAATCCGTACTTAATGCATGATGATGCCGAGCTGTTAATCATTATGGCTAGTGTTGAGCGAACACGGACTTCAATGGGGTTCGGGATCGGGGTCTAGTTTGGGTTAAGTCCGGGTCACGAACCAGGACTTTTTTTTCAAGTTCGGCCGGACCCGCCGAACCCGGACATCCTTTTCCCACTTAATCATATTGTTGGTTTTGGTTTTATGGGGCAAGGAGGAGAAAAGATTATAGAAAAGGGAAATGCCTCTTACTCTTAGTTTTGTTGGAGGTGAAGTAGTCCCAAGGTTATGATGGGAATTTCTATATTCACTTCAGGTCTAAAGTTCTTGAGATGAGTTTTATTATTAGGTTTCTTAGAGATTTGGGTTTTATGGGTATCGGGCAAATTACTATAAAAGTTGAATCGCTGTTTGGCCCAAGACGATGCATTGCAGTATTCTATAATTCTATAATTCTTATCGGTATTGATATAGATATTGGGTCCTGTAAAGGTTGTAGTTCAAATAAAACATATTTCCGGGCCGTTAATGTAGCTTTAAATGTTAGGTAGTTGGGTATATTCACCTTGGAATTGGATAGTAAGCCACAGCCAAAGAAAATTGGTCAATACCCTTAACTATTTCACGTTCTATATTGAGCCAGAGTTTATCATTAGTATATGCTAACCAGTAGTTCATTTGGTCTAACAATAAAACATAGTAGTACAAGGGTTCGTGCCTCCTTTAAACTTGACCGTAGTCATAATCAGAACGCAACCCTGGATTTTTTCCCTTGCCAGATAAAGTTTCTTAGTTTAGAGTTGACTTGCATGAAAAATTTGGTTGATACTGGGATAGGAAGGGACCGAAAGTAACATAGAATCGTAGGTAATGTCTGCATTTTAAATGCTGCAATTTTTCCGATCCAAGATAAGTGAGTTTTTTTGATAGATTGAAGGTCTTAGTTGATTTGGTCCAACAACTTAGGATAATTGACCTTGTATAATTTGGCTGTAGGATAGGAAAGCTGATTTCCCAAATAGGAAATAGAGGGGTTATCCCAGTTTTACGCATATTTTTGAGGCTAGACATCAACTTGTTCCTTTAGAATATTCATTGGTAAGGTGTAGCATTTATTAGGGTTGATCTTGTAATATGAGATTAATCCCAAAATGTTCAAAGTCTTTTTAACTACATTAAGGGAGGTATCCAGGTTAGAGAGTGTTAGAATTATGTCATCTGCAAAAAGACCAAATTTGTGTTCTATTTTGTCAATTTATACCATTAATATTGGGGTTAGATCTAATTGATGCTAAAAGGGGTTTGATTACTAGATAAAATATAATGGGTGATGAGGGGCATCCTTGTCTAGTTCCATTAGACAGAGTAAAGCTTTTGGAAATATTGCCTGATGCATATACTTTGGCTTATGCTGTCATATATAGGGATGTTATGGCTTCAAAAATGAAGCCAGAGAAACCAAACTTTTTGAGAGTCTCTGCAATGTATCCCCAATGAACCCTGTTGAAAGCTTTCTCTGCGTCCAAACCAAGGAGCAAAGAAGGAGTCTAGTTGTGTTCTATATGAATAATCAAGTTAATCATTCTTCTAGTACTGTCAGGGCTTTTACCCAATCCTATTTGATCTGTTTCAGTGAGATAAGGTGTTATTTCTAGTAAATGGTTGGTTAGAATCTTAGAATAAATTTTTAGGTCAGAATTTAGTAGTGAAATGGGCCTGTAGTTGATAGGTGATAATGGGTCTTTTCCTTGTTTTGGGATTGTAATAATGACTGGAGATGCTGATTTCATTTTCCAGCAGGACTTGGCACCTGACCACACTGCCAAAAATACCAATACCTGGTTTAATCATCATGGTATCACTGTGCTTGATTGGCCAGGAAACTTGCCTGACCTAAACCCCATAGAGAATATGTGGGGTATTGTCAAAAGGAAGATGAGAGACACCAGACCCAAAAATTCAGAGGAGCTGAAGGCCGATATCAAAGCAACCTGGGTGTCACAACACCTCAGCAGTGCCACAGGCTGGTCGACTCCATGCCGCTCCGCATTGATGCAGTAATTCATGCAAAATCAGCCCCGACCAAGTATTAAGTGCATATTATACAGTACATGGACATACTTTTCAGTAAGCCAACATTTCTGTAATAAAAATCTTTTTTTTATTGGTCTTATGTAATATTCTAAATTTCTGAGATTCTAAATGTTGGGTTTTCACTAGCTGTAAGCCATAATCATCAAAAATATAGGAAAGAAATGCTTGAAATATATCACTATGTGGGGTTGAATTACTAAAGGCAAAAAGACTGTGCACTTTGCTAAAGACTTGCACTATCAAGCTCTGGAGCAACTGCACTCTCACTCTCACACATTTTCCACATATTGCGGGGCAGCATAGTAATTTTCTGGTCCTAGTCACACCTTTCCTTTCGGGGACAGTAAAACACATGCCCTAATATGTGTTAAAGCAGCCAATTTATTTGACTCTGCTACTAAATCACCAAAATAGACAAGAAAGCATGCCTGCGCTATTTTTCCTGTTTTAGCACATGGTAGTGTGTTGTGTGCTGCGGCGTGCTGCAATGCAGGTGCATCAGAGGTGCATTCCTTTACTACTGTTTTGCCATCAAAAGCTGTGCACCTTACTGCAATGACTAATTATGAATTGGGTCGGTTGCCACTTGTTTGCATAGCTTGTTTGCTGAATTTGGTGCGGGGAAATGCTGAATGACTTTAGCTGCCATTGTACACTTGCTGGGTGTCCCTGTACCTTTAAAGAGGAATGGACTCTCTCCAGAAAAACCTGCCCTTAGTCCAGGGCTTGACAAATTGTCTTTGAATCTAGGAGCCAGCTAAAAAAGTTAGGAGACATTTTTTTAATCAGCTGCCCGGCGTCCAGAAAAAAAGAAAGCAAGAAAGAGAAATAAAAAGAGAGAAATGGAAAGAGGAAAAAAAAAAAGAGACAAAGAAAAAGAGAAGAGAGAAGGAGAGTGGAGGAAGAGAAGGGGGGTAGGAGTAGGAGAGTGCAAGAGGGGGGTAGAAGGGGAGAGTGAGAGAGGGGTTGAAGGGGGGAGAGAAAGAGAGAAGTAAAGAGAGGGGGAGAGGGTCGGAGAGGGAGAGAGAGAGGGGGAGAGAGGGGGAGGGGGAGAGAAGGGGAGGGAGAGAGAGAGAGGGAGGGGAAGGGAAAGGGAGGTAAGGAGGGAGGGGAGAGATAGAGTTGGGGGAGAGGGAGAGAGAGAAAGGGAGGGAGGAGAGAGAGAGGGCGGAGAGGGGGGAGATAGAGGGTGGGAGGGACAGAGAGTAAAAGTCTCAGGCAGATGTGTATATATACAGTGAGGTCCCCTCAGCTCTATGGTGTGTACAGAGGAATCCTTCTGAAGTGTGGCACTCTCCCACCTCCACCTTCCTCACATACACCCAGAAAATGACCCACTCTGCTCCCCCACTCACATGTCTATGGGGGGGAGTCTCCCACACCTGGCCAGTTAAAGGTAAACAGTGCCCCCTAACTATTTGTAGGTGGTGTCCTTCCCTCAGCCAAGGTAGGATGGGCTCAGTCTGCACTCCCTCCTCCCCCAGGGACTGAGGAAGCAGTGACATCTAGGCAGGCAGGCTGGAGCAGTGGGACAGGGAGCGGCTGACACAGGATATTCTGTGCAGAGCCCAGGCTCGGCGCACCATTCCCCCACCTCACTCACCTGATGTCAGATAGATGTGTGCTGGGTGACTGCAATGAGGAGTATTCAGTCACAGCGGGAGTCGAGCGGGAGTCGGGCCAGGGGAAGAGAGGCGGTGATCACCGCCACTCTTCCCCGATCGTCGGGGATCGAGTGTGGAAATCCGCCCGATTGTGTAAACAAAGCGGGCGGATCTCCTAAGTGACAGGCAGGGACAGATTACAGGATTCAGCATAGCTGAACCTGCGATCTGTCCCTGTGTCACTCAGTCCCCTCCCCCCACACACGTTTGTAAGCACCAGGCGTACATTATCCCCTTGATCACCAATAAAAGTTAACCCCTTCCCTGCCAGTGTCATTTTTACAGTAACAGTGCATATTTATAGCACTGATTACTGTAGTAATGTCACTGGTACCCCCAAAAGTGTCAAAAATGTCAGTCAAGGGTCCAATCTGTCCGCTGCAATGTCGCAGTCCCGCAAAAAAAATTGCAGATCGCCGCCAGATCGCCGCCATTACTAGTTAAAAAAAAAACAATAAAAATGACATAAATTTCCTGTAGTTAGTAGCTGCGATAACTTTTGCGCAAACCAATCAAAATACACTTATTGCAATTTTTTTTACCAAAAATATGTAGCAGAAAACAAATTGGCCTAGAATGTTAAAAAATTTTGATTTTGACATTTTTTTTTGGGGGGGGGGGGGGAATTTCATATAAAAAAATATGAAAAATATTGTTATTTTTTCAAAATTGTCGCTCTTTTTTTGTTTATAGCGCAAAAAGTAAAAATCACACAGGTGATCAAATACCACCAAAAGAAAGCTCTATTTGTGGGGAAAAAAACATAAATTTAATTTTGGGTACAGCATCGCACGACCGCGCAATTGTCCGTTAAAGTAACGCAGTGCCGAATCGCAAAATATGGCCTGGTCAGGAATGGGGTAAAATCTTCCAGTCTTAAAGCGGTTAAAAATACGCTCATTGGGAATTTTTTTTGTCAAAGACATGTAGATAAATACATTTTGGCCTAAATATATGACAAAAATTGAATATATTGGATATTTTTTAACTGTCAAAGTAGAAAAATATTGTTATTTTTTCAAAATTTTCAAATTTTTTAAATTAATATCGCAAAAAATAAAAAGCGCAGAGGTGATCAAATACCACCAAAAGAAAGCTCTGTTTGTGGGAAAAAAGGACGTAAATTTTGTTTGGGTACGGCGTTGCATGACCGCGCAATTGTTAGTTAAAGTCGCACAGTGCCGAATCGCATAAAGTGGCCTGGAAGTAAGACAGCAAAATCCTCTGGTGGTAAAGTGGTTAAGGGCCCTGCTTTGTGCACTGGTGCATAGTGATGTTGGAACAGAAAGAGGCCATCCCCAAACTGTTCCCACAAAGTTGGGAGCATGAAATTGTCCAAAATGTCTTGGTATGCTGACACCTTAGGAGTTCCATTCACTGAAATTAAGGGGCCAAGCCCAACCCCTGAAAAACAACCCCACACCATAATCCCCCCCTCCACAAAATGATTTGGACCAGTGCACAAAGCAAGGTCCATAAATACATGGATGAGTGAGTTTGGGGTGGAGGAACTTGACTGTAGTCATATAGTGTATATTTACAAATGTGTGTAACTAACCCTCTTTCTCTAATGTGAATTAGACAGGGTAATTTTTTTGCAGGCTAGCTGATGTGTGCTAGAATCACAATGCTTTATTGCTTGCATGATGTGTTTCCGTATGTTGTAGTAATGCATGTGTAACCTCAAATCATTAGTTTGAAGCTGGGTTAATGATAATTCTAACCCTAATGTTAACATGAGCCCCTTTATCCTTTTATTAATTCTCCTGGCATTTAAAGGCAACATTTTTAACCAGTACCCCAAACCAATATTAGAGACTAATTTTATCAAAATTTTGGCTATGGCAAAATCAGTAATTTTGATGAAAAATTTTTGTTTGGTAAAATCAGCTGCCTATTCCTTACCTCTGTGGGAAAAAGCTATGGTGGAAATTTTGGAATGATGTGTCACGTCTGAGACAAACTAGGATCAGACAATTGGTATAGGTAACAGATGTTTTGGAACTGAAATTTCCTTGTTATGCATAGTGGCAAAAACTGCTTAATTTGGCAATAATTGATAACTTTTTTGTGCTTTAACTGCAAATTTTGCTAATGAGCTATTTATGTTTTATAGGGCATCTGTCTTCTTAGAAAGTGCTTTTAGTGCATGAGAATGATTGCATCATATTGCTTCATCAAGTGGTCTTCTGCTAGGTGTTAATGGTTTCCCGGAGTTTAGTGTTCAAGGCACATTGCAGGCTGAAAGGTTCTGTTTAACTGTTGTTTTGTTGCTTAGGAACAAGCATGGAAGGGTCAACTGTAACTGCTGTCTGAATGTTAGTGAGAAGCTGCTGAGTATGCAAATACTGAAAGTCAGGGAGCTCTGATCTCTGGAGTCAACTACTAGGAAACCTTCCACGGCCTTTCATGCTGTCTGAGGAATTAAAAAAAACAGTAGTTTGAAAAATAAAGGTGGGGTAAAAAAAAACACAAACTATTCTTTTGAAAGTAAAATTGTGTGTGTTTATGAGTTAGGTATGTATGGAACTATTTTATGTTTTTTCATATGCTGATTTTTAATTTGAACCTGTGTGTTTCTCATGCAAAACAAAGCAACAGATTTATTTTAATACAGACAAATATACTGTACTTACCTTCCTTTTGCTCCCCTTCCACATCAATTAACTACAGGTGGTAAAAAAATAAACCCATTTGGTAAGCTTTGAGTTGTTGCATTCATAGCTTACACAGGGCTATGAACACAGTGCTGTCACATTGCCATATTACATGCTTCAGCAGTATTTCTTTTGGCTCCTGGCACTGAACAGAATGGTGGGATAGCAATGGAAAGGTAATTGTAGCTCATACTCCCAAAGGAGATAAATGGAATGGAGGATGAGGGGAACATTGTTCCACTGCAGCCTCTGTAGGTGTCACAAAGGAAGCAGTAGTCCAATTGGATGCTGCCTCATTTGATGATCTCAGCAGCCATCTTTAATGGGGGCAATGCTAGCAAATAGTAGTACTCCACTGCAGTTGATGAATGCAGGGCTGCTGTTAGAAATCAAGGTGGCTAAGATAGAACACGAAAGTCACATAGCAGCAGTCTTCACAAAAGAAACAGGGATACAGTAACCTAGACTGTAATGTTAATAACACCATCATGGTTAACAGAAGACAGACTCAGAACCAGAGTTGAAAAACTTAACATAAATAAGTCACCGGGACCAGATGGCTTACACCCGAGGGACCTTAAGGAACTCAGCCAGGTGATAGCCAGACCAAAGTTCCTAATTTTTATGGACAGTTCACTGACGGGAATGGTACCAGCTTATTGGAGAAAGGCCAATGTGGCATCAATATTTAAAAGAGGGCAGAGATATATCCCTGGAAACTACAGGCCGGTTAGCCTAACATCAATAGTCTGCAAGCTATTGGAGGGGATGGTAAAATATTATATACAATAAGATTTTATTTTTTTTTAGTAATGATTAGTATCATTAGTAGTAATCAGCATGGATTCATGAAGAATCCTTTGTACCAGACCAATCTATTAACCTTTTATGAAGAAGTGAGCTGCCATCAAGCTAAAGAAAGGCCTGTGGATGTAGTGAATCTGGACTTTTCAAAGGTATTTGATACAGTTCCCTACAAACGTTTACTGTACAAATTAAAGTACGTAGGTATGGACCATAGGGTTAGTACCTGGACTGAAAACTGGCTTCTGGGGCGAGTCTAGAGGGTGGTGATAAATGGCGAGTACTCAAAATGGTCTGGCGTGAAAAGTAGGGTCCCCCAAAGATCTGTCCTGGGACCAATCCTGTTTATATTTATTCATAAACGATCTAGAGGATGGGATAAACAGCTCAATCTCAGTATTTGCGGACGATACTAAATCAACCAGGGCAATAACTTCTACACAGGATGTGGAAACCCTACCAAAAGATCTGAACAAAATAATGGATTGGGCATCTAAATGGCAAATGAGGTTTAATGTTGGAAAATGTAAGGTAATGCATTTGGGTACCAGTATCACGACTGCAAGTTACTCAGTAGGGGGAGAACCTTTGGGGGAATCTAAGATGGAAAAAGACCTGGGGGTCCTAGTAGATGACAAGCTCAGCAAAGGCATGCAATGTCAAGCTGCTGCAAGCAAAGCCAACAGAATACTGGCATGTTTAAAAAAGGGGATTTAGATATCCAGAGATAAAACGATAATTCTCCCAATCTACAAGACTTTGGTCCGGCTGCATCTTGAGTATGCCGCCCAATTCTGGGCACCGGTCCTCAGGACAGATGGGCTGGAACTGGAGAGAGTCAAGAGAAGGGCAACAAAGCTATTAAAGGGAATGGAGGACTTCAGCTATGAGGAAAGACTACAAGCATTGAACTTATTCTCTCTGAGGAGAAGCTTGAGAGGGGATATGATATCAATGTACAAATACCGTACTAGCGACCCTAGCATAGAGAACAAACTTTTCAGCAAAAGGAAATATAAAAAGATGCACAGCCATTCACTAAACTTAGAAGAGAAGTGGTTTAACCTTAAACTGCGTATAGGGTTCTTCACCATCAAAGCGGTAAGGATGTGGAATTCTCTTCCACAAGCAGTGGTATCAGCAGAGAGCATAGATAGTTTCAAAAAATGATTAGATGGACACCCTAATGACCACAACATACAGGGGTATACGATGTGCTATTGCAAGCAAACACACACACACTCGTCATAGGTTGAACTGGATGGACTGGTGCCTTTTTTCAAACTCACTAAATATGTAACTATGTAAGTAATCACTGGGCCCTATACAGCCTGCCTGACGGAAGCCCCCTGATCCAAAAGTGACTGAGGACATAGATTTATCAGTCCCTTTTTCTGCAGCCTCAGCTGCACAAATGAATGAATAGAAAGTGCTCTGAGGCTGCCTGCTCATTCACAAACAGATGCATAGTAAACACAGTTTACTATGCTTCAGTGACGAATGGGCACAGGAGTAATTGTTAACAATTGCTCTCTGTGTTCATTCAGGAAAGGAAGGGGCCAGTAAATTACATATTTACTGACCCCTTCCCCTGCTCTCCATCCAGAAATATCCCCTGTGTTCCTGCAGCAGCTGAAGAGGGAAGCCGGCAGCACTGCAGGGGAAAGTGGGCACACAGGGGTGCCCGGACAGCAGATGGAAGGGGCGCACATGCAAGAACCTATCCCCCTGCAGTGCAGCCGGAGGAAGGGAGAGAGGGAGAGGAGGAAAAGCTGGCAATGCTGCAGGGGGAGGCAGAAGAAGGGAGGCCAGAATCCCAGGTCCTAACCACATCTCTGTGACATTTTGGGGCCTCAGCCAAGAGGCAATGGGTGTTAACTTCATGGGATCAGTGGCCATTCCCTTTGCAGAGATTACATGCCCTAGAAAGGTGACAGATTCCTGTGCTGGATGCCTATTCATGTCCATTACTATGAGACAGAAAGATCTTGGACAATCCCCTTGCGTAGCTTATTTACCTAAAGTAGCTGCTGATATGTTTTATTCTTCTGCCCTTCATAGTGGTTACTCATCCAAACTGAGCCTGAAACTAACCGGCACACCGATAGCATTAAACAGGCTTTATTAAAAAAGGAAAGAAGGTTTAAGACAGTATAGCAATAACAAGGCAAACTCAGAATTCTCTAAAGGAAATATTGTTATAATAGGATATATGGGACAACAATGTGGCCTATCTTTGGTTCTGCCACCCTAACTATTCCACTGGGCAGTGTCGAGTCTAACAACACAAATGTCTGCTGGCATTGGGTTTGTGAACTCTAGTTGGAGCACTCACTCTCTCTCACGAGAGTATCTTTAACCCAAGAGCACGCTTCAAACATCCTCCAAGTAGCAGAAAATGTTATGCAACCTCTAAGGCCTTTATTTACTGCTTGTTTGTAAGTGCATTTTATATGTATTTATTAAAATTACTTCATATGGAATTACACTATGAGATGCTTCTCATTTGTTTAAACCCGTGTTGGGAGCCCCCTATGGCTGGTATATTTAGGTGGAAAAGGAGACATATCGCTGTTCTGGTTATCTTTTTGGTGTCTGTGACCCCTGCAGGGGTTTTACCTTCTGGTGAGTGCGGACCAGGAAAGGAGGGAGCACGAGTGGATCCACCTTCACTGTTTATCACCAGAAACTGTTTTATTTGCACTGGCTTTGCACTTGCCACTTTACAAGGACTTCTGAATTTTTTGGATTGAATTATAAATGAGATATATTGTTTACTGATCTTTTGGCACTTTACACTGAGAGCACTTTATTATTGGATTTCTAAGCCATAGTATGCATACTGGAATTGGTTATATACTTACTGCATTGTATTATTGTATTGCACACGCATCACTCATTTTTTTTGCACACATGAGTTTAAAGAAATAGCTCTTTTTTATTTTCACTTGTAGTTTTTTTCAGGCAGTGCCACCCCATCCCTCTCTTAGATCTATTTTTATGCAACCTGCAAACAATTTCAGTAACAATACAGGTGGCCAAAAAGCCTTTCACAACAAAAAGTCTGCACTCTGGAGGCCAGATAAGAGGTCATGCCACATACACAAACGTCTCTCTCATTCCTGTGCCAACTGGATCTTCTCCCTCTCGGAGCTCACAGTCCTCAACCCAGGTGGTCCCTCTGGGTTTCTCACTTCTCTGTAGCACTGTACAGCAATCTCTCTCTCTCTCTCGTCTCGGTCTCAAAATCTCAGAACAGCACAGCACTATGCAGCACCTCAGTTCTCTCTCTCACCTTCAGCAGAAAATTCTGTAGAATACTCTATCCTTGAAGCAGGTGAGCAGCCCTTCTCTCTCTGCAGCTCCTTGTGGCTCTGTGTACTGTAGCCCTCTCCACAGCACAGCCCCAGTCTCTCTAGAAGCACCCGCTCTCTCTTCTGCTGGTTTCAGAATCAAAGTTTCCAACAAAATGTCAGCTGTTTCTGCAATGACGACACTTCTTCCTATAGCTGGCTCTAGAGGGTTAAAACAAACCTGTTCTTTTGATATGAATATGGGGATGTAAAGCAAACCTGTTGCTTTGCTCTGAATGTGAAAAATAGGAATTATACTTTAAAGGGGGCTATGACTAATAATTAAAAATAGATTCTGAAGATCGCATGAAAAGTACTAGCTTATAATTGAGTAGGGCTATATTTACCTAAATGCACTGTTAGACATTTCCCTAGGATAGCAGGGTTATTTGGGGCTGTAATATGTTAGTGTAGTGTTTCTAATGCATCTGGAGACAATCAGGTCACTGGACACCTATTTGCGCATGCATAACAATTCCTTGTCCTTGGCAGCTTCTGTGCAGCAGCCCAGACTACACAGGCAGAGAATATGGTTTTCAGATATACACTAACAGTAAACTCTGTGAAAACTGTAATGTGCAGCTATCTATATGTAGCGCTACCCCCGCAAGAGCCTCGAGAATATTTTAGGTTCTCTGTTCATCACTGAGAACTTGGCAGAGCACCACCCCAGCTGACACCACAAAAGTACCCTGGCCCGGTAGTTCCCTGGCTGTTACACAAAGGAAAAATATGCACACACCAGTAAAATAAATGTTTAGCTTGTATTAAGATCAAAGAATAGTATGGCATGCAAAGAAAACAGTTACCCAAAACTATCAATAAACAAGGTAGTACAGCAAAGGGACAACGCAACACAGTACAATAAAATTTTGGGACATTCCCACCCAGTCTGCAGGGCTGAAGATGTAAACGATAGCTCTCAGACTTAGAGATTTTCCTTGAGTGAGCAAAGAGGGGTAACAAAAACACAAGGATAACTCACTTGTAGACCCTTAGTCAAAAGATCTAAGTTTAAGCGACAATAAGTTTGTCAGAGCTACCATCCACAACTAAACTATAAACATATTTTGGAGTCTTCTGCCAGCTTAGTTGGGGCCCATAAGTTGGTGCACAATGAAGGATGCAGTCTCTTTAAGTTGAGAAGAAAACAGAATAATCTCTATAAATAAGTGTAGTTAGCCAAGCTCCCCTTTAATATGTGAAGTTAGTGGGGAAGATCACTTTAAGAATATTGAATGGTAAGAAAAAGTCACCTTAAGAGACGGAGAGAGAGGGGGGGGGGTTTAAGATATATGTCCTTTTAAATGGAGAAGTTGAACTTGAGCTGTGTCAGGGGCACAGCCGTACTGGCATTTCTGCCAGTACTAGTCATGGAAGCTCCTGGCTCAATCGACACAGCCCTCTGCTGGCCCGTCAGGGAAATGGCCGTAGGAGAACTGGCAACATTGCCAGTAATAGCAATGGTCGTTCCTGCCTCAATTGACACTGCCCTCTGCTGGCCTATAATAGGTGGCCATAGGAGCAGACTCATTGCTGGATTATCTCTCAGCTTCATGTGTTCCTGTGCTTCCTGTTTCCTGTTTGGACTTCCTGTTGTGACCCGGCTTGTTTCTGAACCATCTGATCTCCTCCTGGTGTTTGACCCTCGGCTTGCCTCTCGGACTTTGCTCTTGCTATTACCTGCCTGTTTTCCCAGTGTATAACCCCGGCTTGCTTAAGAACTCTGCTTCTGCCTGCTCACCTGTGTATGACCCCGGCTCATCCCTGTTCTGCTACTTACCTTGCTCTTGGACTGATCACCGGTGTTTGACCCTCGGCCTGGCTTTTACTACTGCTCTAGTTGCCTGCCTTACCCAGAGTTCCTGAAATCATCTGGTGCTCACCACAGGCGACCTGTGCTACTTGGGATGCTTCACCTCCTGTACCACTTCCAGGGGTGACTCGCACTGAGCTGCAAGGGAATCCCTCTCTGCACTTCGGCCTCCATCCAGACCGTGACAAGCTGCTAATTCCTTCCTTGGATGGCTTGAACTTGAATTGGAGCAGGGAGTGTTAGGGTTAACCGCAGCAATAGATGGGCTCTGGCACATGTGCTGATGGCATAAGCCTGTACTGTACAGTGTCTTTAAACTTGAAATAACTTGAAGAGCAGACACACTTGCAACAAGGGAAGTATTAAATGTGTTAGGAAGCCTCTCACCCGGTCCTTAGACAAAGAAGAGTGAAGCGATGAGCGTCCTGCTGGGGGTCCCCTATTGTTGTTTGAATAGGTGGCTTTGATGATAATGATAATCTCTCTCCCCCCCCCCCTTCATGTTCCCAGGCTTTCCATTTTATGTTGTCTCGCCCTTGTCAATTGCTTCTGAGTGGTGTAGTTTGGGCTCAGCTAAACTGTAGGAGACGTTCTGGAGGGGGTGGGGGTAGGGGAGAAAGAGAGAGCCCAGACCACGCCATGTACTCACTGTTCTGGTGTGTCTCCGATGTGAAGTGATTTTCGCGCCAGATCCAGTGTTATGATGCTAGACTCCGCCTAATCGTGTCATTTCTGGCCTGCAAATAACGCGATATTTCGTTCCTAGGCGATTCGCAAGGAGTCATGGGATACATTACAGTGCTATCCCAGGGACCCTTGCAATCGCCGAATGACGTAATCGCTGAAGCATCCGGCGGAAAAAAATAGAAAAAAAAAGGTATTTACATTGAAAAAAAAAAAAAAATGACTACGATTGGGATATCTATTTGTAATATCTGAAAATAAAGAAACTTAAAAAAATGGGTGGAACTCCGCTTTAAGGGAGCAAGGAACATCAGTTATTCGGGTAAGAATGCTCTCTATAAAGCACTGCAGCATTTCTTAAAGAGAAACTATCACCTTCAGGGCAAAGTGACAGTCCACCCTTGTAAAAAAATAAATAAAAATATGGCACGTTTTTGTGCCAGTGGGGAAGCACATGCGGGAAGATGGCCTTAATCCCTGAGCATCGATAAAGTAGTAAAGGGCATATTTTCTTAAAAAGTAAAAATAACCCAAAACAATGCTTCTTTTAGGATAGAGCCACCACATATCTGTCTTTAGGTCCACAATCTTGAACATATGTCTTCTGGCCATACGCCCTCTGATGGCATCCCTGACCATAGGCCCATGTTGAAATAAAGGAATGTCCACTCTTAGATGTGTTTCCAGCACTTTACTGCAAACAGACTCCTTTCACAGCTTGCTATGTAATAGGTTGCACTGCTGGGGACCAGGGAGGGATGGTAGCAACACCAGAAATGTCCTGAATGGCCAGGAGAGCTCTAGCCAGAGGGAACACTAAAAGGCCTGGAGACCCAGCAGAAACACTGAAACACTGAGTGAAACACTGAGTCACTGGGCGAAATCAAAAGAGTTCCGAGCTATGCTGATTTACATATTGGGACAGAAAATAACATTTTCATAAAAAAGGAAGTAATTACATTTTTCTAAAATATAATACCAACTAAAAAGATCATATTGGCCTGTATAATCACTAGATTATGTGTATTTTTGCAAGCATGTGCTCATTCGCCCCTCATTGGGTATACATGGACTTGCATGCATGGTTGTTGCTGACACTGGGGCCAAATGGGCCATTGAAGGCTTAGTCCTGCCAAGGACCCTTATTAAATGGTCTGACCTGTTTTCCTCCTCAACTTGTCTGTGGTTCATCTTTGTCTTTTCAGTGGCTTTGAACCTTGCCTTCCCAAGCTGATACATCACTACTCACATGTCACTGACCTTGTCTCTTCCCGACTTTACCTCTGCCTACTGATTTGGCACATCTCCATTTGACCGTTGCTGACCTCAGCATGTTCATAGATCATGATCCCATGTGGCCTTTACTTACCTAGTGTCCTGAGCCGTTCATTTGACATTGTTTTTAGAGTTCTAGCAACAATGATATCATATCAGAGGCACTCATGCCACACCTTTGTTGCTACGTTCCCTAGTCTCCAACCCAGGGATGGGCATCCTTGTCATATGGGGCTCATATATATGACAGTATATAAAAGAGAACTGTGATTACAATTTTCTGTATCCTAATTTTAACAAACAAATCTCTACAGCATCCAATACAAACTGTTTATTTTAACCAACTTTTTAAGTTATTGCTTATCTTCTTGCCACTCACATAACCCATATGTATGGTGACAAAGAGTGTGGGCTTTAACGGTCACATAAAACACATATACGTCATGGAGGCTGAGGTTTCTCTGCTGAGAGCTTGCCCACTGTGCGCTCCCAGAACAGTGACTGAGCTGTCATAGAGAGCTCTCAGTCTCTATTAATGATTGGGAGTTGGCAGGACCGGCTCATGGTCATGTGACCACTGTGACAGCCAATGGTCATGGTAGAGCAGAATGGACATTATTCTGGTGACAGATAGACACCTACTCCTAAAGCATGTCCCTGTTTTTCTGCCTAGAGTGTGCAAAATGTCCTTCTTTGGAGCAAAAGGTATGTATAATCTAACATTAACGGCAGTTCCCTGACATATTGACATTATTACTGCTGTGTGCAGCAATAAACATATAGAGTTCCTCTGAAAAGCGACTTGCCCCATGTCACTACACACTGTAACTTAGGTACTGTATGTTGCATTAGGATGGACTTGCTGAGCCTGCGCCCACTCCACCAGTCATCTGTTACCTCACTCCCAGTAACAGAATGGGGTCCCACCAAGCATCTAGCCCAGACCTCATGTGTGCTCTCACTTAAGTCTTTCCATCCCATACCATAGATCTCCGCAACACTAGTCTGCTCCCGGTTGCTATGGGAGACAGATCACTAGGAAGAAAACCAGAATATCAGCCCCCTCGCTACCAAAGTACCTGCTACCTTATCAGGTACCATGCCTAATGACTGATTGCTTGTAGACTGAACTTGTACTGGGTTACTCTTAGTAGCTGCACTCCTTCTCCTTGTCTTGCTGAGTTAACCCTTTTTGTAGTAGCTGAGCTTCATATCCCATAGTGCAATTACAGACCCAGGTTCTATTGGAATACGCTAAAACCAACATACAACCCTTTGAAAAACTTCAAACCAGGCTCATAACGGTAATGCAACTTTACTGTAAAAATGCAGTACGACAGTAGAAAACCAATAACATCCTGTCCCTAATCCCAGCTAAGATAGCATAGTGGCCCAAGCATACCTCTTTGAGGAGAGAGTCCATACTGGCAATGTCCATGACTTAGATGCTGTTTGTGATCCCCAGCGACACATTGTTTTTTTTGTCTTTTGTGACCAGAGTGCTATTACATCAATTGCTATTTGACTTCTCTAGCATAGAGGGTCAAATTTTTAATTTCTCTAGCATAGAAGGTCAATAATTAAGCATGTGGTGGAGGAATACAGTGGTGAGGTGCTTCAGCGTTTGAAGAGTTGTACATCTTTGCTGCACTTTTTGGAAGAATATACTGCAAAGATCGGTTGCATCGCTGATTTTGGATGGTGGACCTTCACTGTGGACAGTTTTTCAGGAGGATTATTTTTTCATGTGTATTTTGTATGGACAAATGATTTATTTTTGATTCTGTTTTGTTATAACTTATTGGGTACTGCATGAAGTGTTCAGAGCACAGCACTTATTTATGTGAATCTTTTTACCAATATATATCTATTTGTGTGCTAGCAGCTGTAACCTATTAAACCCTTTTAAAGCGATTACATTTTTTTGCGTTTTTTGGGAGAGGTTAGCATATTGTATATGGCGAAAATTTTTATTTTTTTTTACCTGGAGATATGTTGATAAATGCATACATTTAAATTGTACAATAAATATATGTGTTTTCTTAAATATATAGTTGTAAAGATGAAATAACACAACTGCAGAGATTGTATGCTTTTGAATGTTTTCCTGATTACTTTTTCTGTGGAAAATGCCACTTACAATTGGGTAAATGAGCTTTAGTCAGTTTCAAAGTTATCTAGCATTTATCATTGATTCCAAGCAGACCATTAATAATACATGAGCTCTGTTACTTGCTTTAGGGTCTGAAATGCTTTCAGTAACTGATGTGTTTAAGACATTATAATCTTGTATTTTATTTTTTTAAGTCGTCCTGTGTATTTATTTCCTGAAGATCATGTTTACCTATAGAAGAACCTGGGGAATCTTTAACTGATTGTCGGACTTGTTTCATTGATTTCAGAGCTAAAGGATGAGGTAATGCATCTTGCAAGCTTATCGAGAAGTCCTCATACAGAAAATGTCTTGGAACAATCCATATTCATGGATTTGACTGTCTGCTTTATTACATTTCATATTCACTTTTCACTGATCTGTGTATCTTCTGACAGTGCTGTGTGCGTGTGAGAGATACATCCAGCTTCTTGTGAGGAGTCAAATCTTCACATGAACTAAGAAACCTGTCAGCATTATAGATTTCTCTGGTAACCAATCGATCATTAGATGCCAGGAACGTTAATCCGATTAAAGGCAGCAAAACAGATTTCTATCTGTGCTGCCTGTCTCAGATTTCAGAACACAAGAGAATGAGAGCGGGAGAGAAGGAACAGAGAAGTATGACATCATCCCTTGTCTGCATCTGCATCAGCTAATGAAATTACGCAATGGGCTTCAACATTATTAATGTCAATGTGATTCCACGCTCTTAATAAGAGCACTTTCAAATTTACTCTGCCACATGGAAAGCTTGAAAGCCCTATTATTCAAAGGTGTGCACTTCTGTCCCTCTGGCGTGCAAAGAATAAGCTGTCTGGAAAGAGGTTTGCCAACTGTGCCTTTAATCCAAGCACCATGGATGACAATGAAGGTCATTTTAAAAAAAAAAAAAAAATCACGCTTAGCCAATTTCAGTGTTTCTCAAACTTTTCTTAGTCAAGTCACCCTTTAAAATTATAGGCAATCTCCAGGCACCCTTTAAAATTATGAACAGTCTCAAGGCACCCCATTCTAAAATGTAAAAAAAACCTATTCTAATAGTTTTACATAATGCAGCAACATCCACACAAGTAGGACACCCACATTATAGGTGATTTGTTTTCTTCCAAAGCAAATACACTTTAACGTACTGGTACTGACTAGTATTCCAATGTTTCTCTTCTCCCTCAATTTCTCTCCATCAGTCAGCTAATGGGACCCCAGTGTTGAGGGAGAGAGGGACACAGGAGGGTCAAACAAGGATGCTGTGGAGGCGACAGACATACTCCTTATCAACTGATGACATCATTGGTTGTTAGGATGCCAGTGTCTAGAAAGTCCTAATGGTGCATAATGAAAATCTGCAGCTTTGGCACCCTGGTTTAAAAAGACTGGCCTATTTCATCATTAGAATCTATCTATCTATCTATCTATCTATCTATCTATCTATCTATCTATCTATCTATCTATCTATCTATCTATCTATCTATCTATCTATCTATCTATCTATCTATCTATCTATCTATCTATCTATCTATCTATCTATCTATCTATCTATCTATCTGTCTATCTGTCTATCTGTCTATCTGTCTATCTGTCTATCTATCTATCTATCTATCTATCTATCTATCTATCTATCTATCTATCTATCTATCTATCTATCTATCTATCTATCTATCTATCTATCTATCTATCTATCTATCTACCCTATTTTTGCTCTCAACACGTTCTTTCAGGTGCAAAAGGTTTGCATGGAATCATTAAGGTCAGACATTGCTTCCATTCAACCTGAGGACTTACTGCCCTTGGCGGATTAAAAGCATGCTAATTTACATATCCCCCTTTTTGGAGCATCAGTGCATCCTGTGTTTTCCTTTGGACAAAGAAACATTACCAATTTGTTGTCCTTGGACCTTGCCCCCGGGTGCTAGCCCCTTGTTCTTCGTTTTAAGGGCATTCCCATAGTGGCAGAACTGGATGACCTCTTACTCAGGCATGAGGCAGTGTAGACTTTGTAAGCAGAAAAAGACAATGCTTCCACCGAGATCCCACATAGAAGCTAAGAAAAACTGGCTGTATCCTATTTTTGCATCTAGACACAGGACACTGGACCTTTCAGACCCCATGGAGATTTGCGTGGATTTAGAATTTCCAGAAGTTGGTGCTGAAGTGACGGATTTCAGCATCTGATCTCCAGAGAGTCGTCTCTTCACCCCAATGTATTTAAAAAACGTTGTCGCAAGGGGATGCTGAATGTGAACCTCTTGATCTCCAGGTTCAAAAAACCTTTGTATTGTTTGCATTGGAGCAATGCTCGGTTTTATCGCCAGGAAGACAAATTGGTAACCTCTCTTGCGAGCAGACCTACACCTAAAAGCCGCACACATGCTTTACCCAAGATTAAGATAGCAGGAGGCACATTATCACAAAATTCTAGGCGAGCCTTCTCAACCTTCCAGAATTTCTACCATAAACTCTACAACCCTAATTTGAACCAATCCCAATCTGAATTGGACTTTTTCCTGGACTCAATTCAGGTCCCCAAGTTAGAAGATCGTCACCGTCAGAGACTTGAACAATCAAGTTTGGTCAAGGAAATCACTCAAGTGATTCAAAACCTAAGGAGTCGCTCTACCCCGGGGCCAGACGGATTCTCTGTTCCGTACTATAAAACCTTTTCTAACACCCTGTCCCCCTATCTCGCCCGCTTCTTTAACCATTTGCCGACCGCCCGCCGGCTTTTTACTGTGGAAGGGCAGCTCGGGTGAGTCCAGTCATGTAGTACTACGTGACTGGAGTGCATGTAGTCTAGACACAGCGGGAGGCAGGCCACGGGAGGAGAGGCATCGATCGCCGCCTTCCTCCCACGATTGTCCGCAAAACGGAGAGAAGACCCGCCTGCTTATGTAAACAAAGCAGGCAGATCTTCTCTCAGACAGGCAGTGACAGATCAGCAGTTTCAGATAAGCTGAAACTCTGATCTGTCTGTGCCTGTCACAGAACCTCCACACACAGTCAGTAAGCACAGAGGCATACATTTAACCCCTTTGATCACCCCCAGTATTAACCCCTTTCCTGCCAGTGTCAGTTATACGGTAACGGTGCATATTATTTAGCACTGATTACTGTATTAGTGTCACTGGTCCCCAAAAAAGTGTCAAAAATGTCAGTTAGGGGTCCGATCTATCTGCCACAATGTCACAGTCCCGCTAAAAATAGGGACTTAGGGAATAGATTGAGAAATAGGACCTCCAAGGTGGTTTTCTCTGAAATACTGCTGGTACC
Source organism: Pelophylax lessonae (assembly GCF_965119305.1). NCBI lineage: Eukaryota > Metazoa > Chordata > Amphibia > Anura > Ranidae > Pelophylax > Pelophylax lessonae. The sequence goes on from NC_138768.1 coordinate 112,032,520, forward strand.
TCGAGCCACACCAGAGAGGCAGAAGGAGATTAGGGAACTTAACAAGTGGCTGAGGAACTGGTGTAGGAAGGAGGGGTTCGGGTTCCTGGAGAACTAAGCTGACTTCTCAGTCGGCTACCGGCTCTTTAGTAAGGATGGGCTGCACCTTAATGGAGATGGTACAGCTCTTTTGGGGAGAAAGATGGCCACCAAGTTGGAGGGGCTTTTAAACTAGGAGACCGGGGGGGAGGGCTCAGAAGTAGAGTCAGTCAGGAGAGAACAAAGGACAGAAGGCTGTATTAGAGTCAGCAGCGACAGAAGTTCCATAACGTCAATTGGGGGGTCTGTGTGGGGTCAGACCAAACAGGAATAAAAATAATCACCATTCACTATCAACTTCCACAAAACTAAGAGGGGGTATATGCAAATGCCAGGAGCCTAGCTAATAAAATGGATGAGTTGGAAATGTTAGTACATGAGGAGGACATAGACCTTGTGGGAATAACGGAAACTTGGTTCGACCCCTCACATGACTGGCTGGCCAATATCCAAGCGTATTCGGTGTACCGGAAGGACAGGGTAGGAAAAAGAGGGGGAGGGGTATGTCTTTATGTCAAGAATAATGTAAGGGTGATAGAGAGGAGTGATATTATGGAAGGGATGAGTATGGAGTTAGAATGCGTGGGGGTAGAACTCCATAGGGAAGAAGTAAAGGGAAAAGTAATTGTGGGGGTTTGCTATAGGCCACCCAACCAAAGGGAGGAGGTAGAGCTGGAATTTATATCACTGTTGGGTAAAGTGGCAAAACTGGGATGAGTCATCATATTGGGGGACTTCAATTATCCCAACATTGACTGGGAAGAGGGGACTACACACTCACAGAAGGCCTGTCTCTTTATGGAAACCTTACAGGACAACTACATGTCTCAGTTGGTGGATTCTCCTACTAGAGAAAATGCAGCGCTGGATCTATTGATCTCTAATGACCCAGACCTAATCTCGGAGGTAGGAGTCAGAGACAACCTGGATTCTAGCGATCACAGGATGATCACATTTAGCCTAAATAACAATATAACAACGCAAGAGGGGAACATAAGAACCCTAAACTTCAGAAGGGCAAACTTTCCCAAATTGTGCTCAATGATGGAAAGGGTAAACTGGGACCAAACCTTAAGAACACTGACCACGGAGGAAAAATGGGAATGCTTTAGGAACATATTAAACAAATGCATCTAGCAGTGCATTCCTATGGGAAATAAATTTAGAAGAGACCAGGCCAAACCTGGCTGGCTAAACCGTAATGTTAAAAAACTTATTAGGGGTAAAAAAATGGCATTCAAGAAATATAAATCAGATGGCAAAGTATCGGCTTTCGAGCAACACAAGGAGGCAAATAAGAAAAGTAAATAGGAAATCAAAATTGCTAAAATCAACTTTGAGAGACAAATAGCGGAGGATAGTAAAAAGAACCCAAAGAAATTCTTAAAATATATCAACAGAAAAGAAACTAGGGCAGAGCATATTGCACACATAATTAACGATGATGGGAGGATGGTTACAGAGGACACTGAAAAAGCAACCATGCTGAATGCTTTTTTCTCCTCAGTCTTTACACAGGAAAAGGAAAGGTACACTGACCATGACTGTATGGTTAGTAGTAATACATAGGACTTGCATCTATGGCTAACAGAGTGTGAAATCAGGGAAAGGCTGGATAAAATTAACACAAACAAATCACCAGGCCCGGATGGCGTACATCCGAGAGTACTCAAAGAACTTAGTAAAACTATATCTAGACCACTGTTCCTGATCTTTGCTGACAGTATTATGACAGGAAATGTGCCAGGGGATTGAAGGAAAGCTAACGTGATACCTATTTTCAAAAAGGGCAGAGGCATGTCCCGGGAAATTATAGGCCTGTCAGTCTGACCTCGATAGTATGTAAACTTCTGGAGGGGATGATAAGGGACTATATCATAGAGTTTGCTAAAGACAACAACATCATCAGCAGTAATCAGCACGGGTTTACAAATGGGCATTCTTGTCAAACCAATCTCTTAACATTCTATAAGGAGGTGAGCTGTGAGCTAGATAGGGGGAGACCAGTGGATGTGGTGTACCAGGATTTCGCTAAGGCGTTTGATACAGTTCCCCACAAGCACTTAATTTATCAAATAAGGTCTGCAGGCATCGACCGCAAGGTTTGCTCTTGGATACGGAACTGACTACAAGGGTGGTAATAAATAGCGCATACTCAGACTGGTCTGAGGTGGTAAGTGGGGTCCCCCAAGGCTCAGTCCTGGGACCAACCCTGTTCAATTTATTCATAAACAGCATTGAGGACGGGATCAGTAGTTCTATATCAGTTTTTACAGATGACACAAAATTGGGCAGGGCAATAACTGCACGGCGTGAAGCAGATATCCTACAGAATGACCTGGACAAAATAACAGAGTGGGCAACGACATGGCAAATGAGGTTTAATGTGGAGAAGTGTAAGGTTTTGCACTTGGGGACTAAAAACATAAAAGCACAATACACTTTAGGGGGGGAACCTTTAGGGGAATCAAAAATGGAGAAAGATCTGGGAGTCTTGGTAGAGGATAGACTAAGCAATAGCATGCAATGTCAAGCGGCAGCTGCCAAAGCCGGCAGAATATTAGCATGCATAAAGAAAGGGATGTATTCCAGAGATAAAACTATAATCCTACCACTTTATAAAACTCTGGCCTGACAGCATCTGGAGTATTCTGTAGTGAACAAATGGGGATGTAGCGCTCGACAGAAATATATAAAATAAATACAAACATGTGAACCATAGAAACCATATAGGATGATTCGTGCAATAAAGTCTCTGGTGTACAAAGCAATTAGATAATTGACAGCCAATATGGAAGACACAGACTTGATAGGGTGGTTTCCTTAGCAAAGCCTTCACCTTCACACGATCACCCAGTGGAATAACTATATGAGCCGCTTACCAGATTTAATGGATCCCTTGATTATAGGGGGTCAAATGCGCTGTGTACTCCAGTAAGGAACTCTAATGCATCTTGCTCCCATAAGTAGAGGTCATCACAGCCAGAGTCAGTGCCATAATCAGAAAGCCAAGCCATATGCAGGGATGAAAAAATAGTCTCATGGTGCAGTATCTCTTATCAATCAAGCATTTATTTAAGACAAATTGCACTTACTAGACAAAAAGCAGATAAAAGCCTTCAATAAAATCGTTTGCTGGGGATGGGAGACGCCGCTCCACGCTGCGCTCCTCAGACCTCAGACCCGGATGTGTATGGTCTCACGTTCCCGACGTTTCGTCAGTCAAGGCTGACATCATCAGGGGATCATGGTTTGATGATTGATTGATGATCCCCTGATGATGTCAGCCTTGACTGACGAAACGTCAGGAACGTGAGACCATATTATTCAACCGCAACTACTATGTAACTATGTAACTATGTAACTATGAATTCCCTAGAGTTTTCTTGGTTAGGATGCATAGACTTGCTTCCACAAGTTCTATATTGTTTTTAGATCGCTCCCTATTCCACTTTCTAGGGATTTTCTGAGATTCCTGCAGACAAAAATTGTTAAATTCACATGGGGATCGAAAGGCCATCGCCTATCCAAAACTGTTCTCTTTTGCTCACATAAACAAGGAGGTCTTGGCTTGCCAAACATGCATTGGTATTACCAGGCTGCCCATTTAGCTCAATTATCAACAGGCGCTCAGATACCCCCAACTGGATTTCTGTGGAACAGCAAGCAGTTCCCCGCCATACTTTAAATGATCTTTTATGGTGCTTTTCTAAATTAGGGCTTCCGATTCTAGGTCCGACACTCTCTCTTTCATTTTCCCTATGGGACTCCCGTAGGAACCACAAGCAACTTGTATCCCCCATCAAACCATTAGCTCATATCTTCAAAAATCCTCACTTCCCCCCAGGTATGGAAATCCAGACCTTTAAATGGTGGCTAGACAAAGGGCTGTATAGAATTGGTCACTTTTTTTCCTCCAACTGGCCCAATCTCTAAACTATACTGTGTTAGCAAACTTAACATGCCATCTTCCGAGAACTTCAGGTTCTCTCAAATTTCCCATTACCTACATAAACTTTGGAGCAAAAAATCTAGTCCTCCACATGTCACTCCATACGAACAATGGTGTGGTCAAGCCATGGAGCGGAAGGAGGGAATTTCAGTGATATACAGCACGCTGTCCTCTAGCCAGACCAAAACTCCTTATATGTTAGCTTGGGAAAGGGGTTTAGGCTTTACATGGTCTATTGAAGATTGGAAAAAGTACCCCCTCAGGGCCACCAAGGGTATTGCTAGCTCCTGGAAACAACCCCATGTGTCCTTAATTAGAACTAAGCGAAAGATATCCTGGATCATGACTCAGGAGAAGATGGTTAGCAAGCTTTTAATAATATCTCAGAGAAGTTTGAAGCAACCTGGGAACCCTGGGCAAAATTTATGAAAATTCCACCCCCTTAATAATCTCATCACTACATCATATTCAAAATTTCCTGCTCTCCTCTGGTCTCTGCTCCTTATGTCACAGTCTCTTTTCTTTTCATTCTTTTCAGCTTTCCTAATTTTCCCTTTTTCTCTCTTGTCACTTACATTGTTTCTTTCCATAATCTCCCCTGCAATCTCTAGGCTCTGATTAGTAGTTCTCACATAATATCTTGATCCTGACTACTTTCCTCCTTCCACTTATTCCTTGTACTTCTCCGGGTAATTCTACCGATGTAATATGCTATTTTTCTTTTTGGTTGGCCTTGTACAGGAGTTTTCCCTTTTTTCTTTGTTTTTTACCCTCATGTATGATGGGGTAACTGGGGAGCTCTGTCGACTCCCTCTTGATACAACATGTTCTCATTTGGGGTGTCAGGAGGCGAACAATAGTTCCCAGAACTTCACAACTAAACTGTTCTATAGCTTATATTGTTTATGTTGACACTCTGATTGGCTAACCTCTATGCAATCATACTTACATCCATTATTAATGCATGTTGAGGACCAATGTCCATACCTTTTCCCTTAACTGTTCTGTTCTTTACATTTTGTTGTCTGAAATACCTTTTTCAATAAAAATTATTGAAAGAAAAAAAAAACACAAAAATAGAGTTTACTACTACTTTAACCTGTAAAAATACCATAATTTCAAAAACACACAAATTATGACTTTTTGGGCATTCAATTTAATAAATATGTAGAGAGAATATAGTCTCGGCATGATATATGTTACATTACCCTATTTGGTCAAGTATGAAAATAAGAGAGACTGTAGGGTCAAATTGTTTTCCTCATATTTATATGCTACAATATATGACCTATATGATTTATTTAGTCTATGTATACACATATATTTCTTACCTTGTATAAAAACATGTATGATTTTTTCATTTGAAACTGATATAGTAAATCTTTATTGAGTGCCCAGAATATCCCAATATGTTTTTTTTTTTAATTTTGATATTAGTAACAGGGGTGATGGCACTCTTCAAATGACAGTAAAAATATGCTGTAATATAATTTATTAACCACTTGCCTACAGTGCACTTTCACACCCTTCCTGCCCAGACCGATTTTCAGCTTTCAGCGCTCTCACACTTTGACTATGAATTACTCAGTCATGCAACACTGTACCCATACAAAAATTGTGTCCTTTTTTTCACACAAATAGAGCTTTCTTTTGATGGTATTTGATCAATACTGGGTTTTTTATTTTTTGTGCTATAAATAAAAAAAGACTGAAAATATCGTGAAAAAACGCATTTTTCTTTGTTTCTGCCATAAGATTTTGCAAATTAGTCATTTTTCTTCACAAATTTTGGCCAAAATTTATACTGCTACTTATCTTTGGTAAAAATAACCCAAGTAAGTGTATATTATTTGGTCTTTGTGAAAGTTATAGAGTCCACAAGCTATGGTGCAAATCATTGAAAATTGATCACACTTGCTCACACCTGATGTACTGAAGGCCTATCTCATTTCTTGAGACACTAAAAAGTCAGGAAAGTACAAATACCCCCCAAATGACCCCTTTTTGGAAAGTAGACATTCCAATGTATTTAATAAGGGGCATGGTGAGTTTTTTGAAGTTGTAAGTTTTTTCCCACAATGCTTTGCAAAATGAAGATTTTTTTTTTTTTTTTTTTTACAAATTGCCATATTAACAGGTTATTTCTCTCACACAGCACATGTATACTTGCAACTACACCCCAAAACACATTCTACTACTCCTCCTGAGTATGGCGATACCACATGTGTGAGACTTTTTCACAGCCTGGCCACATACAGAGGCCTAACATCCAAGTAGCAGCGTTCGGCATTCTAGGAGCATAAATTACACATATAATTTCCTGACAACCTATCGCACTTTTGAAGGCCCTGGAGCACCAGGACAATGGAAACCCCCATAAAATGACCCCATTTTGGAAAGCAAACAGCCCAATGTATAATTTTTGAGGCATAATGAGTCTTTTGAATATGTCATTTTTTTCCACAAGTTTTTGGAAAATGTGGAAAGAAAATGAAAACACATTTTTTTTACACAAAGCTGTCCATTTATGCAATATTTCTAACACATAGCATGTACATAGCAAAAATTGCACCCTAAAATACATTCTGCTATTCCTCCTGAGTATGGCGATACCACATGTGTAACACTTTTTCACAGCCTGGCCACATACATAGGCCTAACATCCAAGTAGCGCTTTACACAAAGTTGTCCATTTATCCACTTTAAGACTGGGCCTATTTTTGACACTTGGTGTTTACAAGCTAAAATAATTTTTTTTGCTAGAAAACTACTTGGAACCCCCAAACATTATATATTTTTTTTAGCAGAGACCCTAGAGAATAAAATGGAGATCGTTGCAATATTTTTTATCAGACCATATTTGCGCAGCAGTCTTCCAAATGCGATTTTTTTGAAAAAAATTCACTTTTTTGAACTAAAAAATAAGAAAACAGTAAATTTAGCACAATTTTTTTCCATAATGTGAAAGATAATGTTACGCCGAGTAATTAGATACCCAACATGTCATGCTTCAAAATTGCGCATGCTCACAGAATGGCGCCAAACATTGGTACTTAAAAATCCCCATAGGCAACATTTTAAAAATTTCTGCAGGTTACTAGCTTAGAGTTACAGAGGAGGTCTAGGGCTCAAATTATTGCTCTCGCTCTTACGATCGCGGTGATACCTCACATGTATGGTTTGAACACCGTTTACATATGTGGGCGGGACTTGCGTATGCGTTTGCTTCTGCGCGCGAGCTAACGGGGACAGGGCGCTTTAATTTTTTTTTTTTTCCTATTTATTTTATTTATTATTTTTTTATTTTTACACAGTTTAAAAAAAAAATGTTTTGATCATTTTTATTCCTATTACAAGGAATGTAAACATCCCTTGTAATAGAAATAGGCATGACAGGTCCTATTTATTGTGAGATCTGGGGTCAAAAAGACCTCACACCTCACAACTACACTAAAAAAGAAAAAAAAAAAAAAAAGTTGAAATAGGAAAAAAAAAAAAGAAAAAAAAAAAGCGGCCCTTTAAACCGGTTGCTAGGCAATGTCTTTTGACGTAGCTCCGGTCCTCCAAGACCATAGAGTTGAGTGAGGGCCATCTTGCCCTCACTCGACTTCCTGTCTCTGAGGATCCGGGACCGGATAGTTTTCCCCACTGCCAGCGGGTCCGGTAAGCTGGGAAAACATCTGGGACGCGGCAGAAGGGGGGGGGGCACCTCTTCCCCTGCACCGTAATCTGAAAGCCGACCGCCCGCCGTTTTAAAAAATACCGGGGTTATGGGGGCTATCTGCTGCCATAACCCCAGTATTTAGCTTTTAATGGCCGACGCATATAGTCATTAGGCGGTCAGTAAGTGATTGCATGTATATGGCAAACAGGTGACGATGACTGATGGGGTGACAGGTGACGATGACTGATGGGGTGACAGGTGACGATGACTGATGGGGTGACAGGTGATGATGATTGATGAGGTGACAGGTGACAATGATTGATGAGGTGACAAGTGACGATGATTGATGGGGTGACAGATGACAATCACTGACGGGGTGACATGTGACGATGATTAATGGGGTGACAAGTGATGATCACTGATGGGGTGTCAAGTGACGATGATTGATAGGGTGACAGATGACGATGACTGATGGGGTGACAGGTGACGATGACTGATGGGGTGACAGGTGATGGTGATTGATGGGGTGACAGGTGACGGGCGATGGTCACTGATGGGTGACAGGTGACGGGCGATGGTGCACGGCGGTACTGATGGCAGTCTCTGGTGACCGGTGAACTTTAGGCTATGTTCACATGTGAGCGTAGCGATCGCGGGCAGAATCACTGCGATTCTGCCCGTGATCCAGAAATCATTGCAAATTGAGGGACGCCTGTGCGTTGCCTGTTTTTTGCAATAGCACCCCAAATGCTGTGCGATGTTGCTGCGATTTCCGCCTGCCGAAAACATCACGCAAACAACGCATGATGCCCCAAAGAAGCTCTTGTACCTTTTTTGGGCGTCATGCGATGTTTGCGCGATGTTACCGCGATTCGGCAGGCGGAAATGGCGGCAACATCGCACAGCGTTTGGGGTGCTATTGCAAAAAACGGGCAACGCATAGGCGTCCCGCAATTTGCAATGATTTCCGGATTGCGGGCAGAATCGCGGTGATTCTGCCCGCGATCGCTGCGCTCACATTTGAACGTTATGGGTGTCAATTTCTGGGCACTGATGAGGTGACTGTTGGGTGACAGGTGACATTGGGGGGGGGGCTGAGGACTGTGTGGGGACCTTTATTAGTGTGATTTTACTTTTGCAGGTACACAGAGCAGTAACTCACTATTTCTAGCTCTTCTCCCCTCACACTGGAAACTGTATGAGGGGAGAAGAGCTAGTAACAGTGAGTTACTGCTCTTTGTTTACATTTTCTGATCGGCTGTGAATGGATTCACAGCCGATCACATAATAAACAGTCACTATCAGTGACTGTTTACTACTGCCGGTGACAGCTGTGTTCCTATGGAACACAGTGCCACCGACATGACCGCGCTGCGCGCTCCCGATCGCGCATGCACGGTCATCTCCCGGGCGCCTCTATTGTGATCGGCTGTGTCATTGGAACACAGCCGATCACGTGGGAAACAGCCATGCCTATTGGCTGTTTCCCCCCTGCCGGTGACCGGCTGTGTCCCGGGGACACGCCGACACCGGCAGTGCACGGCGGCGTGCCCGCGATTGTGCGCCTGCCCTGCATTTCCTGGGTCACGTCATATGACGTCCGCCCAGGATAATAGCCGCACCGTCCCGCCGTCATATGACGGCGGGCGGGCGGTAAGTGGTTAACCTGTAAAAAAACTTTCTTTGTGTTCAGGAACAGCGCCTCCTTTCTTTCCAAGGTGGTTCCTTCCTTCCATCTATACCAGGACATTGTTCTTTTATCTCTCTTTCCGTGTTTGAAACATCCTAGAAAGAGTTCCCTCTATTGTCTCAATGTAGTACATGCTATTCAAGTCTTTCTCTTAGCCACAACCCCTTTTTGATAATCGGACTCTCTATTCCTCATTCCTAAGGCAGGTCATAAATTTTGTCCTTTTCTTTCTTTCCACCTGTGGTGGAGGGAAAGAAAATTGCCTGATTCCTCCCACAGTGCTATTGTGTTCTGCTGGCAGAGAGCCTTTCCTACTGGCAGAACACAATGATCAGTGTTGCTGGCTGTAGCTCGCTGCTATCTGGTCTTTTGTTGACACTTTCATTAAGTTTTACCATATTAAGGTTCAGGCCTCTGCTGATGTCGACTTCAGTTGCATAGTTCTTCAGACAGCTCTAAAGGTTCTGTGGAGCCATCTCCATAATTTCTGTGAGCCTGTTAGCTATTGTTTTGCTGTGTTTTCCACCCCTCAGTTGGACTCCATTTGGACATTACTAGAGATATGAAAATGTAGCTGGTATTTTCCAGCATCCCATAAATCTCTATAGATAGAAAACCCTCATGTGTGGGATTTTAAGCGGCAACAAGCAAAAATTGTTAAATAAATTGTAACTTAGATAAATTCGAAAATTGGACAAATATCTTTATTAATAACATAAAGTATAGAAAACATATTACACAATGTTAAAAAAAGTGCTATTTGCATATAGCTTGTGTTTGTACAGTATACTAAAATTTCCATTAACGCGTTTCGAAATTTGCTTTTATAATCTTCTTCAGGGGTGCATAGAAAATAGGAAAGGGAATTACTTTCCACAATGAGAATATAACATTAGAGATATTGCTTATAATAGAGGTTTAGATTTGCTCCATTTTACAGTAATCAGAGAGTGTCACTCAGATATGGTGAATGTTCCACCGTCTATAACAGAAAAGTAAGGTATTGACCAGTAACATTAAATTTCAAGTTCAGTAATATCGATATAAAATTTTTAGGTCTCAAAGAAGGGATATATAGATATATACCTGTTCAATCCAACTCACACTTTGATGAAGCAGATCTAAAGTTAATTAGAGCTGTCCAAAAGTATGGCAAATGGGTGAAATGGGGGAAGGAAGATCTTCCTAAGGGGAGGACTTCCCTTTCTGCAAAAACAAATGGGATATATATATATATATATATATATGAAAAACTGAACCGGTCAATGCCTGTTGGAACTGTCTACATGCTGGCATTTATTGACATGGTCATGAGAAAGTTGAGCTTACCCGAAATGCAGAAGGTGTAGATGCACTCAGGCTGATGTAGTGGTCGAAGGGCAAATAGACAGCGCAATAATGTAATGTTACTGGTCAATTCCTTACTTTTCTGTTATGGACAGTGGAACATTCACCATATCTGAGTGATACCCTCTGATTTCTAATTACTGTAAAATGGAGCATATCTAAAACCCACTAACATTGCATGGACATTTTGAATGTAGGTATTTGCACCCTTACGCTAATGCATCCCCAGCTATAGGACATAGAGGTTTATTGGTGGTCATTTTGCTTCAAAAGTGACAATTGTACAACTTTTTGCTGTGACCCAGCCGACCCCAGTGACTCACAGGTTGGACTTCTGGGCCCCTGGCTGATGTCTGGAGGACAATATATATAGATGTTTTCTTTTTAACCGTGGCTTTTTTCTAATACCTAAGCATCCCTAAACAGTATTTCGAAACGCCGTAAAGGAAGCTGGAGTATACTGTACAAACACAAGCTATATGGAAATAGCCTTTCTAGCACCTCAGGTGGCTCAGCAAGAAAGGTTATTGCCAAACACAGCAGATGACAGAAGTGTTCCTAGAAATGTCCTTTATTACTCTAGTTCACTGTCATTTGACCTGTAACTTCTTTCAGCAGCAGAGACTGGAGTATCAAAGCTACATCCAGACCAGGCCCATCTTGTTGCCGCTCTTTGCTTTATGAACTCATGATATTCCTGCTTGAAGTCTTCAGGAATCTTTGAGTTTTTTTATTTTTTATTAATTTAGTGGTTAGTGAGAGGTGGGTGGGGATGGTAAAGGGTATTGAGGAGGGGTTAACCCAGAGATGAGCTTTAATATATTTCCCCTTCCATCTGTACAGAACAGAAGGAAGGGGTAATTGTTGTGGCTGCTCAGAATTTTGATTTTACTGCAGTAAGCTCTGTGCATCCAGTGTATAAACATTCTTCTTCATTCATCTCTAGACCAGAGATGAATTTGTTGTGTTGACTTGTGATGTTCAATGAATGCTTTTCCCAGAGCTGTTAAACAAGTATTTTTTTATTGTTAGGGCACCCTTTACAATTAGGCACATTCTCGAAGCACCCCATTCTAAAATGAATATTTTTACATAACCCACCAATATCAACATACATTAGACACCCAAAGTTGAAGGTGATTTATTATTTCAAACACACCTTGCACACTGGTACTGACTAGTATCCCAATGTTTCTCTTCTCCTTCAGTTTCTCTCCTTCACTTAGCTAATGTGACCCCAGTGCTGATGGAGAGGGGCAGGGAAGGGGAAAACAAGGATGCTATGCAGGGGCCTGATGTCCTAGGAGGCCTGGTGGCTAGAAAGTTGTAATGGTGTACAATGGAAACCTGTGGCTTTGTGTAACTAAAAGGCAGGCGTGATCTCCCCACTGGCTTATATATAGTTTTTGTGCCATTTTTAGGCATTTCTCCAAGGCACCCCTGAAGAAACCTGAAGACATCCCAGGGTGCCTGGGCACCCTGGCTGAAAAAGGCTGACATAGGCACATCTGACATAATTTTAGTAAGTGCCAGTCCTCATTGTAGTTACACATTACAGGATATGTATGAATGTGCTAAGGACATTAGATTTTCAGGTCCTCCTGAGGGCAGGAACTAATTTGAATGAGTTCATGGACTCTATAAAGTGCTGCATAATATGATGGTGCTATATATATATATATATATATATACAGTGGGTACGGAAAGTATTCAGACCCCCTTACATTTTTCACTCTTTGTTATATTGCAGCCATTTGCTGAAATCATTTAAGTTCATTCTTCTTCCTCATGAATGTACACATAGCACCCCATACTGACAGAAAAACACAGAATTGTTGACATTGTTGCAGATTTATTAAAAAAGAAAAACTGAAATATCACATGGTCCTAAGTATTCAGACCCTTTGCTCAGTATTTAGTAGAAGCCCCCTTTTGATCTAATACAGCCAGGAGTCTTTTTGGGAAAGATGCAACAAGTCTTTCACACCTGGATTTGGGGATCCTCTGCCATTCCTCCTTGCAGATCCTCTCCAGTTCTGTCAGGTTGGATGGTAAACGTTGGTGGACAGCCATTTTTAGGTCTCTCCAGAGATGCTCAATTGGGTTTAAGTCAGGGCTCTGGCTGGTCCATTCAACAGTCACGGAGTTGTTGTGAAGCCACTCCTTCATTATTTTAGCTGTGTGCTTAGGGTCATTGTCTTGTTGGAAGGTAAACCTTCGGCCCAGTCTGAGGTCCAGAGCACTCTGGAGAAGGTTTTTGTCCAGGATATCCCTGCACTTGGCCCCATTCATCTTTCCCTCAATTGCAACCAGTTGTCCTGTCCCTGCAGCTGAAAAACACCCCCACAGCATGATGCTGCCACCACCATGCTTCACTGTTGGGACTGTATTGGACAGGTGATGAGCAGTGCCTGGTTTTCTCCACACATACCGCTTAGAATTAAGGCCAAAAAGTTCTATTTTGGTCTCATCAGACCAGAGAATCTTATTTCTCACCATCTTGAAGTCCTTCAGGTGTTTTTTAGCAAACTCCATGGGGGCTTTCATGTGTCTTACACTGAGGAGAGGCTTCCGTCGGGCCACTCTGCCATAAAGCCCCGACTGGTGGAGGGCTGCAGTGATGGTTGACTTTCTACAACTTTCTCCCATCTCCTGACTGCATCTCTGGAGCTCAGCCACAGTGATCTTTGGCTTCTTCTTTACCTCTCTCACCAAGGCTCTTCTCCCCCGATAGCTCAGTTTGGCCGGACGGCCAGCTCTAGGAAGGGTTCTGGTCGTCCCAAACGTCTTCCATTTGAGGATTATGGAGGCCACTGTGCTCTTAGGAACCTTAAGTGCAGCAGAAATCTTTTTGTAACCTTGGCCAGATCTGTGCCTTGCCACAATTCTGTCTCTGAGCTCTTCAGGCAGTTCCTTTGACCTCATGATTCTCATTTGCTCTGACATGCATTGTGATCTGGAAGGTCTTATATAGACAGGTGTGTGGCTTTCCTAATCAAGTCCAATCAGTATAATCAAACACAGCTGGACTCAAATGAAGGTGTAGAACCATCTTAAGGATGATCAGAAGAAATGGGAAGCACCTGAGTTAAATATATGAGTGTCACAGCAAAGGGTCTGAATACTTAGGACCATGTGATATTTCAGTTTTTCTTTTTTAATAAATCTGCAACAATGTCAACAATTCTGTGTTTTTCAGTCAGTATGGGGTGCTATGTGTACATTCATGAGGAAGAAGAATGAACTTAAATGATTTTAGCAAATGGCTGCAATATAACAAAGAGTGAAAAATTTAAGGGGGTCTGAATACTTTCCGTACCCACTGTATATATATATATATATATATATATATATATATATATATATATAGATAGATAGATATAAAAAAATACAGTTCCTATATGGTATTGTAGGTCTTACTCCCAAAGAATTAATGATTCTGAAGAAATAGGTATTCTTTTTGTTACTAAATGCAAAAAATCCCCTATCTTTCCTAGAAACTCCCTTAAATTTAAGTAGCATATGAGCTATGGAAAGTACATGAAGAATATCATAGACATTTTAGTGGCAAAGTCCATTTTGCTGAACTCCAGTTTTCTAGATAATAATTACAATATTTAAATAGACGTTCACCCCTTGTCAATAAATACACAAGAGTATTTGAGCTATCAAGGACAAATCGAATGTCCATTGAAAGCAATCCTTGACTATCATGTGGCTCCATCGAGCTAAGTCACATAAGCATGAATCAGAACTTGTGACTTTGCTTTTTAGAATGACTCAGTCACAGCACTGCCAACACATCCTTACACATACTGTCATGTTTAAGTTACATCAATAAATATGTAAAAGTTTGCCAGTTACTTCTTTGCACCATGCCTACAGAAAACGAACTTATTAGTCATTTAGTCATTATGTAGGTACTAGAGGTACCAGGACATGTGGACCTGCACCTACATAACAAGCATGATTGTGAGATTTACCAACAGACTCATTTAACAAATGGATTTCAGTTTTTATTGAAAAATTTGACGTTATTCCAAGTCAGTTGAAGTCAATTTACAAACCTGAAAATATTCTTTGATTTATGGTGACTCTCAAGGTGTTGTGACTACACCCAACAGCCAAGGGCAGTTTCTAAAAATAAATATAAATGATGGTTACAAATCATGATAAGGCATTTATATGCTGATTATTTCTTCCTGCACGTTCCATGATCCAAAAAATCATTGAGAAATGCAAATGAAAGAAAAATGAAAAGAAAAAGTTTGAGCAAGGTCTTAAGACCAAGAACATTTGACATAGAACTGGTTGTAGTATGGATAGGCATACAAAACCTCCATATCACTGCAAAGGACCTGCAGCAAGTTTGACTTTCAGGGGAGTAGCAGTTGAATGTTTGGGGGGGGGGGGCTCTCCCAGAGGACTTTCCTGTGCCACTATCTCAATTAATTTAGAAAGTAGTATTACTATTTTGTTTGAAAGCATTGAAACCTTACATTTACACAGTTTTAGAAACACTCCATAGAGCGACTGGAAAAGGGAAAGGAGTGTCATTGCTTGTGTTATGGAATTCTGTAGCCAAAATTGGGCAGCTGTATGGCAGAATAAAAATGCTTTACCCTGCAGTGAACACCAATGCTAAATCTACCCTATGTTGGGGTAATGGCAGGATGAACAATAAAGGTGATGTGTTACTCTGTTCTAATTTAGGTTGACACAAACACCAATAAGGCAAAAGACACATTTTCAGTGACTTCACATGTAAATAATTAACATGTAAATGAATTGCTTTATGCTAAGCAATTACTAAAGCTTCAGCATTAGGGTCCAGCAGCCGAGCAATTGTACATGCATTAGATGCAATTCTCAAAGCTTTAACACAAAGATAGTTATTCTAGTTTTCAGCCATGTGACTGTAATTTTCAAATCTCATTGGAGCTGAAAATAGTATCCACCATATGCAAATACACGCTGACCCCTGGTACCTGGAAGACAGCAAACAATTCAGGTTGAGGCATTCCAGTTGGCAAATTATTCTATCAATCCTCCTAATAAAGAAATCCCCTATTGCCAGCAACTGTTTAGACTTTCCTACATTCTCCGCACTATGCCTACTGGATGGGCTGCTTTCCCAGCTGTTAGGGGTAGCAGTGACATCTGAGGCTGCTCCATC
Organism: Pelophylax lessonae; assembly: GCF_965119305.1. Taxonomy (NCBI): domain Eukaryota; kingdom Metazoa; phylum Chordata; class Amphibia; order Anura; family Ranidae; genus Pelophylax; species Pelophylax lessonae. The sequence goes on from NC_138768.1 coordinate 112,048,427, forward strand.
TGGGTTTCCCTCCCCCGCATAGCTTTTTTTCAACTTGACAAACTTGCTTGGGTGCGTGTTCACAGGACTGGCTTTCTTTTCTGTGACCCCCCCCTATCATACCCTCTGACTACAGTAACCCATCTTCCTACTTGATAATACTAACTTACCCCTCCACATCAACCCCATTACCTCCCTGACCAGTAAGCAGAAGACTCCATTTAAAGTGTTACTAAACCCAGGAGCCTGCATTCACTATATCTGTCCTTCCACAGCACACAGAACATGGTAATGCAATTATTCTAGTAAGCATAAACTGCTAAATACCTTTTCTAATCCGAAGTGTATAGCAGTCTTGTGACTTATATCAATGTCTGGTTGAAGCTTGTAGGAGGAATTTTCATTCTCCTCTGACTGTCCTATGAGGCTGCAGGACCCCTGGCCCTCTGTCTGGACATTGCTGATTGGCCCTGTACAGATTACATACACCCTCCCAAGAAAAACAATCAAACTCTGTAGCAATACACATTAAACTGTGCAGAGTGACTCCAAAGACATGTACTATCAGGAGATGGATTAGGGACAGTGGAAGAAGGGGAGGATCAGAGAAAACAGGATCAAACAGCCTTTTTACACAATGTAGAGGATTAACCCCTTAGTTTCCACAGTGAGTAAAACAAGCCTGCTTTACTACATATACAGAAGGTTATAGCTGCACTATTGGTTAAAGTGCTCAATATGAATGAAAGCCAATGTGTTAAAACTACAAGCATCAACATTTCTTCATTTGTAGTACCTGTGCAAAAAATATTAAATTAATAAATAAAGTGTAAACCATTAGACCTTCCTGTAAAACTTATCATACCTTATAAAGTTGGCCATTCATTTATCCAATTTTTTGAAAATATATGTATATGTGAAATGAACAAAGATCCACACTAACATCATAACCAGTTGTCCTATTAATCACAATTCTCATGGCAATAATTTGCCAGAAGAGGTGACAAAATCGTGACAACTTTTAAAAAGTTCTGTGTGCAAAAAAAAAAAAAAAAAAGGACTTGTGTGCTTTAGTGCTGTTTCCCCCATATGGAATAGATCATTTTCCAGATCTCACTGACCCTTTATGGTAAGAAGATCAATAAACATTTTTGGATGTAAAGCTTTCCCTCCAGGCGGATTCTTATAAGATTTCTGTGATCTTTAAACTTTCTCATAAAAAAAAACGACCAGGAAGAAATCTCAAGGGTGTACTAAAATATCTTCCACATCACTCCACCATATGTATATGGAAAACACAGGAAGAGCTTCATCGCATAAAACAATTTTTAAAATTAAAATCCAACAAATAAAAACAAAAATGCACTCACATTAATATATGCCTCTGTCCCGACACCCAGACTGGCTAGTGTAGCCTTTAGGGCGAGCTCCGCAACACTCCGCAACACTCCGGAAGGAACCAGCCTGCATGCCTGTGAGTGTAAGTGACATCACGTTCAAAGGCCCCACCCCAACGCATTTTGTCGTATCTAGACGTCTTTAGGAAGCAGTCCTTTGGGATCAATAGGCCAATTTCTTCAGTTTTGGATGAAATAGGGAAGGGCTAGAACTCCTGTCAGGTTTTAGAAATGTCTGTGTCACTACTGGGGATTTTTACTATTTCTCCTGGTGACTATTGTCTCCTAGAAAGAATATAAAGGACAATGCAAAATTCTGAGTTACTGCCGGAGCAGGAGATTACAGAATTCCTTAAATTTGAAGAGATTTTTTTCTTACTTCATGTCGCATCAAGCTTACAAGAAGTAAAGGGAAATTGGCTCAGTGGGACTAAGGCAGTAAAACAATAACCTGACTGGATTTTAACCTTTCTTCACTCTATCCACAATAAAAAAAACTGCTCTCTGGTAGTGAATCATAAAAGATGCAAACATACAGCATAACAGGCAAATGGGCCTTTGTTGCAGGGTTTCTTATCTATCATAATCTTTGGAAAAAAAGTTATGGATAAAATCATGCCATAGAGCACCTATTATACATTTATATATTGTACATATTTACTGTACCTACAAAACCACATCTTTATGCTGTTTTATTGTATTAGAACATCTGAATTATCATTAGTAAGTTTAATACATTGCTTTTTGTTTCATTGCAAAAGTATTTCAATCCATCATTATTAAAGTAAAGCTATGTGTTTCCCCAGTAATCTGAACTTGGGTTTTTCTGAAAGCTGTGCACACTATTTAAAAATTTCCAGATTACTAATTTCATTGGTTTTATGCATTCTATACCATTAGTAAAATATCAGCTGTTTAGTTCCTCTTTTATTCTCATTCACAGCAAACAGTACTTTCACTTTATTCAAGATTTCATCAGAGGTCAGCATGATTTCTCACTCAAGTGCATAGAATTAGTGAGTGTTTGTACTTTTTAGTGGTTCACTGTATTCTCCATGTTTAAACAACTGACTCATAAACTTTAGAGGTTTAGAGAAAAGGAGTACTATGAACTAAAGAAATTTACTGGAGCCCTTATGCACAAAAGTACCAGTAAAAACAACAGTTTATTGTTTTCCATAGCAAACTATCTCTTGTAGTTTTACAGGATAGTGTACACAGCGGCGATTAGCAACTGGCCATCCGGCTTCCATTTCAGACAGTGCCCCTGCCTGACTCTGGACCCGGAGTGTACACAGCAGCGATTGGCAACTGGCAATCCGGCCTCTATCTCGGACAGTGCCCCTGCCTGACTCTGGACCCGGAGTGTACACAGCGGTGATTGGCAACTGGCCATCCGGCCTCCATTTTGGACAGTGCCCCTGCCTGACTCTGGACCCGGAGTGTACACAGCAACGATTGGCAACTGGCAATCCGGCCTCTATCTCGGACAGTGCCCCTGCCTGACTCTGGACCCGGAGTGTACACAGCGGCGATTGGCAACTGGCCATCCGGCCTCCATTTTGGACAGTGCCCCTGCCTGACTCTGGACCCGAAGTGTACACAGCGGCGATTGGCAACTGGCAATTGGCCATCCAGCATCCATCTCGGACAGTGCCCCTGCCTGACTCTGGACCCGGAGTGTACACAGTGGCGATTGGCAACTGGCCATCCGGCCTCCATTTCAGACAGTGCCCCTGCCTGACTCTGGACCCAGAGTGTACACAGTGGCGATTGGCAACTGGCCATCCGGCCTCCATTTCAGACAGTGCCCCTGCCTGACTCTGAACCCAGAGTGTACACAGCTGCGAATGGCAACTGGCGATTCACAACTGGCCATCCGGCCTCCATCTTGGACAGTGCCCCTGCCTGACTCTGGACCTGGGGTGGTATGTACATTGTGGTTATTTTTTAAACAACAAACTAAACTTTTATTCATCGTTCATCTTATCTGCATCCTCCCTGGATTATTTCATCATGTTCCCATGTGCCGCCTACATAGGTTGTTTACAAGATAGTATAATATGATGAAAATAAGAAACTGATTGGGTTTTATAGACAATAAAAGCTGTTCTTCCCCAATTAATTTTTATTTTTTGCAGCTCACTTATTATATTTCTTAAAATCTTGCTGCATCCAAACATACACAAACCAGCTCAGCATAATGGACCTTCACAGATGTTTCCAGCTCCAACCCTAAGGGCAAGCAACTGTGCAACATTTGCTGCTGAACAAGGCGGTCCATTGGGGAGGAGGGATGTCCAGAAAAGCCACAAAGTGAACAGGTGATTGCTGAAAAAATTTAATGAACTCCTTAATGCAACAAAATTTGTCTCAGCATATCTTAATGGACTGAAAGTGGATAATAATGCGCTTCAATAGTAAACCAACAATATTAATGTGTAAAACAGTCAAATCTTGTAGGTGCAAAAATAGTGCACAAAATTGGAGGACTTCAGAATAATGTGTAAACAAAATACAGTTCATCAATAAAGTTCATAATCAAACATGTGCAAGTAATATGTTCAGTGGTGAGTCCACACTTAAATGGTGACTGTGTTCAAATTCCAACGTAGTGAATGGCCTCTTACCATGTGTTAGACAAAACAGAGCCTCCAAATAAACTTGACAATGTGATAATACAATAATGCCCAGTGATAAAGATGGACTCTTACCAGAGGTGATGGAGGTAAAAACTTCAAGCAAAGTAGGTAGATGATCCCATGTCAGCAGGACTGAAGAGGTGGAGCACTCTCCTTGAGGATCCTCCAGATCACATCCACCCACAGCATCCAAAAAAACACTTGGTGCGGCTCAAGATGAAATGGCCCAAAGATGCATTCCCAAAAGAAAGAAAGGGACTAATAGTGCATTATCCTTTAAAACCAAATTTAATAAAGGCAAATACACTTACAGCAATCCAAGTTAAAAAGATGCAACAAGCTGAAGAACGTCACGGCCGCCTGCAGAACGGTAACGTGACAAAATGACAGCGCGACCAGCTCCTTCCGACGCGTTTCCACACAAGGGGTTGTCTACTGGGACTGGAGCATACACTTTTCATATCTTAATGGACACTTATGCAAATCTGAACACAGGCAAAATGTTTCTACACCCTAGATACTTTTTTTGTGCAGTTTCCTTCAGTTTTCAGTAGAATCAACACCATCACGTTGCATTGCACATAAAACATTCCTGCTTGAGTGCCTTGATAGGCCATTTGCCGTTCAAAAAATAAAAGGGCGGGGGGGGGGGGGGCTGCAGCACAGAAGGTTTTTCACCTTAATGCCTATAATGCTTTAAGGTGAAAAACCTTAAGTCTTTAAAAACCACTTTAAGTTACAAAGAGCCTTGGATACAGTTGCACTCTAAACAAAATGAAAGCTAGTATCAATCATCTTTGACTCTGGCTGCACCATATTAATGCACAAAAAATACACATTTGATGTTCAGTATATCATTATTGACAGCTGTAAACAGTTATTTGATATTTATAATTTAATTTAAATTGCTATTTTTTTAGCCCTGTGACTGGCACTGCGCCAATCAAGGCTGGCCAGATACAGACTCACACTGTAGCAGAGTAATTGAAGCCCATTCAAAAACGCATGGGTAGGAACCCACTGAGTTGTTCTATAATAAGGGCAAATTATAGTCTCTCCTACAAAAAGCTTTATTGATTATGAGAAAAAAAATCAAATTCAGTAACCAAAATACAAAAAAAATGACAACGCTGTCACATTTAAAATATGCTTCTGATCACATTCAGACCAAAACTCATATACCAGACTGACAAAAACAAAAACACAATGTACTATATTTATCATCAAGGGTCCAAAAGAGACCTAGGGAACCACTGTGATATTAGCCCTATATGGCAATACAGCTGACATCTAGGCTCAATATTTATCCTATTGATAAGTACTAGATAGACTGATTATTGACACATCATATATACAGTACATTCTATTAATTATTCAGCACAGTTGGTCCACTTTCCGTGTGGAGTCTAGAAGATAGTGAATGGTATGGAAATCCCAAATATAGTATGATATGGTTAGGCATTTCCAGTTCATCCAATCCAAACAGGGAGTTTCATTATACACAGCTTATGGATTGTGTATGAAACACATGAAGCAAGGTAGAAAAGAGCAGCATAAGCAGGCAGATAGATAACTGCAAGCACAAAGCCAAGTAGAAAACACAGAGGGCAGACACACCATCAACCCTGCAGCATCCTAGGCAGGTGATTTGGGCTTCAGCTGAGCCTGACTTACAAGCCCATGCACATTTAGGCGCTCATCTCGGCATGATATGCATATGCTGTCAAATAAACTTAAATGTGCTATAACAGCAGATCTGAAAAGTCAGTCCTGTATGGACCTACTCAAGACTCACATATAGGCATCCAGTGAAGCCACAATCGGGGTTCTCTTCAATAAGATTGTTGCTCGTACTGCGCCATGTACAAGTGGCATCCAGCCTTCATAATCTCCCAGCCGCTAACTGTGCTCTAAAAGGATCCTCCATGTGTTACTATATAGCTCTCCACCTGCTCAGATGTCATTCCAGTCGCAGGTAAAGAGCTTTGCGGTAAGACGATACACCCCCTGTGGCATGGTGCAAGACAAGACGTGTTTCGCTAACAGGTCACGTGAGCTTCATCAGGAGCTCAAAGAAACTCATAGAAGCCCCTCCCAAAGATCTTTCCCTGAAGATGCCAAAGAAAAAAAAAAGATCATGTGACCACACAACAGCGCTGGAGGAAAAAGGTAGTTAGAGGATTAAAAACAAAACAAAAAACCAAATACAGTGGCATGATATACAGTATTTTACAAAAATGAGTACACCCCTCACATTTTTGTAAATATTTTATTACATATTTTTATATGACAGTACCTAAGAAATTACACTTGGCTACAATGCAAAGTAGTGAGTGTACAGCTTGTATAACAGTGTAAATTTGCTGTCCCCTCAAAATAACACAACACACAGCCATTAATCTCTAAACCGCTGGCAACAAAAGTGAGTACACCCCCTAAGTGAAAATGTCCAAATAAGGGCCCAATTAGCCACCCCCCCTCCCCGGTGCCATGTGACTCATTAGTGTTACAAGGTCTCAGGTGTGAATGGGGAGCAGGTGTGTTAAATTTGGTGTTATCGCTCTCACTCTCCCATACTGGTCACTGGAAGTTCAACATGGCACCTCATGGCAAAGAACTCTCTGAGGATCTGAAAACCGAATTGTTGCTCTACATAAAGATGGCCTAGGCTAAAGAAGATTGCCAAGACCCTGAAACTGGACTGCAGCATGATGGCCAAGACCATACAGCGGTTTAACAGGACAGGCTCCACTCAGAACAGGCCTCGTCATGGTCGACCAAAGAAGTTGAGTGCACATGCTTAGCATCATATCCAGAGGTTGTCTTTGGAAAATAGATGTATGAGTGCTGCCAGTATTGCTGCAGAGGTTGAAGGGGTGGGGGGTCAGTCTGTCAGTGCTTAGACCATATCAAATTGGTCTGCATGGCTGTCGTCCCAGAAGGAAGCCTCTTCTAAAGATGATGCACAAGAAAGCCCGCAAACAGTTTGCTGAAGACAAGACTAAGGACATGCATTACTGCAACCATGTCCTGTGGTCTGATGAGACCAGGATAAACTTATTTGATTCAGATGGTGTCAAGCGTGTGTGGCAGCAACCAGGTGAGAAGTACAAAGATACAGTCAAGCATGGTGGTGGTCATCTAATCTATTTAGGGTAAAGTGACAGGGTCTCTTTAAACCTATCATGTCATGGTCTGGGGCTGCATGAGTGCTGCCAGCACTGGGGAGCTACAGTTCATTGAGGGAACCATGAATGCCAACATGTACTGTGACATACTGAAGCAGAGCATCTGTGGGACATCCTCCAACAGAAGGTTCAGGAGCGTAAGGTCTCTAATATCCACCAGCTTTGTGATGTAGTTATGGAGGAGTGGTAGAGAACTCCAGTGGCAACCTGTGAAGCTCTGGTGAACTCCATGCCCAAGAGGGTTAAGGCAGTGCTCGAAAATAATGGTGGCCACACAAAATATTGACTTCCCAATTTGGACATTTCCACTCAGGGGTGTACTCACTTTTGTTGCCAGTGGTTTAGACATTAATGACTGTGTGTTGAGTTATTTTGAGGGGACAGCAAATTTACATTGTTATACAAGCTGAACACTCATTACTTTACATTGTAGCAAAGTGGCATGTCTTCAGTGTTGTCACATGAAAAGGTATAATAAAATATTTACAAAAATGTGAGTGGTGTACTCACTTTTGTGAGATACTGTATATGATTTTTGTGACTGAAATATGGCATTTAACACTTCTCTTTTAGTATCACTTTAATTATACCAACCACACTTCAGGGATGTACTGTAGATTAGCAGTCTTTAACACACCCGGACCAATAGTCCAGCTTTCCGACGCATGTAATAGTAAACTAGTATACTACTAAAAAGCTTAAATAGCCACAGTCATAGTCTCCCTATGCAACTTTCACTTCCACAAATTCCAAGTATGATTTCTTTTTAAATTAGGGACATGATTTATTTTTGGATCAGTATACCACTAGGAGGGGGGGGCTGGGGTCCTACCATTATAATATAAATATACATTATTTGAAGCCCTTCTCCAGGCAAAGTTCCACTGAACTCAACCCCCAATCTTTAGATGCCTTAAAGTAGATGTAAACCCTTACATATATCAAGTGAGTAGCCTCAGCAGCCCTCTCTCTTATACATCTATTTAAAGTGCAGAGTTTACACATCTTTTCTGAGCTTCCAGAGGCAGGGGGGATCTGATGTCACACACTGTGCAGTTCAGAGAGGAGAGCTGAGTGTAATTTGAGACCTGGGTGGAGGAAAGGGACACCCCCCTTCACATTTCCATTGAGAATTTGCACAGCTGAGCCTGTCAGGAAGGACTCATGCAGATAGCAAGGGACTGCAGACAAGTGGCAAGTGCACATTATAGAAGGATATGCTTTGTTTATTTTTCCTGTCAGAAGTTTATAACCACCATAACAAAAATGACCTTCTGATGTTTTTTTTTTTTTTTTACTTTCCCAACTCTTCTATTTTCTAGCCAATGCCACAGCTGGGAGTGCTGTCTAGTGGGGTAGCCTCAGGCTGTGCTGACTGCCTTCCCTTTGTGATGTCATCAGTCTGAGAGGACCCCACTTCTAGACAGCCAATAGGAAGTGTCTGCATTGGCTGGGCAGCAATGTGGAGATTCAAAGAAGAATCCTCTTCTTTTGTTGTAAAACAGATAGAAGACTGAGAACCAAAAACGTTAGGCGACCATGGATATCAATAAGTAAATGGGGATTTTATCTTAGGATTTTTTTTTTTTTAACTAACTCAATAACTATTATGGCTCAGCTTTAAAGTGGTTCTAAAGCCTCAAGGTTTTTAACCTTAATGCATTCTATGCATTAAGGTGAAAAACCCTCTGTGCTGCAGCTTCCCTCCAGACCCCCCTATTTTTCTTACCTAAGCCCAATCTGAACCAGTGATTTGCACGAGCGCAACGGCTCCAGTCGCTGTCTCCCTCCTCATTGGACAGATTGATAGCAGCAGGAGCCATTGGGTCCCTCTGCTGTCAATCAAAATCTGTGACACGGGAGTAGGGGGGCAGGGCCGAGTCCTGCAGTCTGTGTCAAAAACGATTGCACAGAGCATGTAAGTAAAGGCATGTTTTTTTTTTTTTAAATGGAGGGTTTACAAACTCTTTAATTAACACTTCTACTAGAATTACAGCTATCCTTTAAAGAGGTCCTGTCACCTTGCCCTGCGTAAAGCCCATCCCTGACCACTGTATGCTCATCTCTCAAGTGCTCCCCCGTATAGCGTGATGTGGAATCTCGGAGGGAATAACCAAACCACTCACTCTGTTTAGTGGCTGTCCTCAGGCCTAGAGATCAGTGGCTGGGTCCAAGCACTACATCATGTGAGGGAGTCACAGACTCAAGCATACTTCAAAGAACCAGGTATTTTGCAGAGGTTACCACAAAACAAACAGTGGTAGGGGAGTGCTGGAAAGGTGCATATGCAGTTATCAGGGATGGGTTTAAAGAGACCCTGTCACTTTACCCTAAATATATTAGGTGACAGGGTCTTTTTTGACACTGCTCCATCTCCCTGGTGCAGGTGCAGTACTCACACATAGGCCACTTCTTTCCACCCATATTTACTTTACACCAAAGTGAAGAAAGAAATGTAGGGCCCATTCATGACCCTGATTCAGCATTCAGTTACCTACTATACCTAAGAGGAATATACACTGCTCAAAAAATGAAAGGAACACTTTTAATCAGAGTATAGCATCAAGTCAATTAAATTCCTGGGATATTGATTATTATTATTATTATACAGGATTTATATAGCGCCAACAGTTTGCGCAGCGCTTTACAATGTGAAGGAAGACAATACAGTTACAATACAGTTCAAAACAGGAGGAACTAGAGGGCCCTGCTCGTTAGAGCTTACAATCTAGAAGGGAGGGTCAAGTGAAACAAAAGGCAATAACCGTGGGGGATGGGTTGATGGAGAAAAGGAGGTACATTTGTTAGGGGTTGGTAGGATAGGCTTCTCTGAAAAGGAGGGTTTTCAGAGATCGCCTAAAAGCTAATAGAGTGGGGGATAATCGGACAGATAAGGGTAAGGAGTTCCATAGGATTGGAGAGGCTCTGGAAAAGTCCTGGAGGCGAGCATGGGAGGAGGTGATGAGTGAGCTAGAGAGCAGGAGGTTTTGAGAGGAACGAAGAGAGCGATTAGGTTGGTATTTTGAGATGAGGCTGGTGATGTAGCTGGGGGCTAGGCTGTGGATTGCTTTGTAAGATGTTGTAAGTATTTTGAATTTAATTCGTTGGGTGAGCGGAAGCCAGTGGAGGGCTTGACAGAGAGGAGCAGCGGACACTGAACGATTGGTGAGGTGGATGAGTCTGGCGGCAGCATTCATGATGGATTGAAGGGGGGATAGCCTGTGTAAAGGTAAGCCAATGAGAAGGGAATTGCAGTAGTCGAGGCGCGAGATGACCAGGGAGTGAACTAGGAGTTTTGTTGTGTCTTTGGTTAGAAAGGGGCGTATTTTGGAGATGTTGCGGAGGCTGAGGCGGCAAGATTTGGACAGCGATTGGATGTGGGGTTTGAAGGAGAGTTCAGAGTCCAGGACAACACCTAAGACCTTGGCATGTGGGGATGGGCTGATGGTAATGCCATTGATATTGACGGAGAAATCAGGGGAAGGGGCACGAGGTGGAGGAAAAATTATAAGCTCGGTTTTGGATGGATTGAGTTTGAGGAAGTGGTGAGACATCCAGACCGATATATCTGATAGCAAATTAGTGATACGTGAGGAGACTGAGGGAGAGAGCTGAGGAGTGGATAGGTAGATTTGGGTATCGTCAGCGTAGAGGTGGTATTGGAAGCCGTGGGAGGCTATCAACTGACCTAGAGAGGAGGTGTAGATTGAAAATAGGAGGGGTCCAAGAACAGAGCCTTGGGGAACTCCAACAGAGAAGGGAAGAGGAGAGGAGGAAGTAGAATTGTAGGTAACGCTAAAGGTGCGGTTAGATAAGTAGGAAGATAACCAGTTAAGAGTACAGTCACGGAGACCAAAGGCATGGAGTTTTTTGAGGAGGAGGGGATGGTCAACCGTATCAAAGGCAGCAGAAAGGTCCAGAAGTAGGAGTACAGAATACTGTCCATTGGTTTTGGCCGTTAGCAGATCGTTTGTCAGCTTTAGGAGTGCAGTTTCAGTGGAGTGTTGAGGCCGAAATCCAGACTGAAGGGGATCAAGGAGGCTATTCTCAGCAAGGTGGTCGCACAGTCGGTTGTAGACTAGACGTTCAAGGAGTTTGGATGAAAAGGGGAGCAAGGAAATAGGGCGTAGGTTGTTCAGATCGGTTGGGTCCAGTGAGGGCTTTTTAAGTATGGGGCTGACTAGTGCATGTTTTAGAGAGTTGGGGAAGATGCCAGAAGAGAGAGAGAGATTGAAGATGTGGGTTAGAGAGTGTAGAATAGGGCCAGAAGGTGAATGTAGCATTTGCGAGGGAACAGGATCCAGAGGGCAGGTTGTTATGTGGACGTTAGCAAGTAGTTTAGCAACCTCGTCTGTAGTGGCGGGGTTGAATGAGGGAAGTAATGATCGCACTTGTGGGCGTGAAGCATAAGGCATGGAGGAAGGTATCTGAACAGCAACGATCTCCTTACGAATTGTGTCAATCTTCTGTTTGAAGTGGTTGGCAATCTCCTGGGCAGTGAGTGAGTCGGTGGGAGGGGGTAGTGGAGGACGGAGTAGAGAGTTAAAGGTAGCGAAGAGTTGCCGGGGGCGTGATGACAGGCTGTTAATGAGAGTGATAAAATAGGTCTGTTTGGCAGTGTGGAGACTGGAATTGTATTTTTGGAGGGCGGATTTATATTGGTTGAAATCATTCTGAGACCGAGTCTTACGCCATAGGCGCTCAAGAGCACGGCTATGCTTTTTCAGACTTCTAGTGTTATCGGTTTGCCAAGGTTGAAGGGGTCTGGGCCTGATTCGGTGTGTGGTGAGGGGGGCCAATGTGTCCAGGGAGGCTAAGAGTGAAGTGTTGTAGACAGAAGTGGCTAGGTTGGTGCAGGACAGGGGTGCGATTTTGTCATAGAGGTGGTCGGTAGCAGAGTAGAGAAGAGAAGGGTTGAGATGGCGTAGGTTTCTGCGGGTAACTGTACGGTAGCTGGGAGAGGAGGTGGAGTAGAGGGAAAGAGTGAAACTAATAAGGTAGTGATCAGAGAGAGGGAAAGGATTGTTGGAAAAGTTGTGCGGGGTGCATAGGTGGGAGAAAACAAGGTCAAGGATATTGCCTTCAGAGTGAGTAGAAACATGTATCCATTGCTTCAGGTCAAAGGAGGAGGTTAGATTGAGAAGTTTGGAAGTGGTAGGAGTGTTAGTATTAATAGGGATGTTGAAGTCGCCAAGAATGATTGTGGGGATTTCAGAAGAGAGAAAGTAGGGTAGCCAGGCGGAGAAGTCATCAAGAAAGGTTGATACTGGTCCAGGGGGGCGGTAGATCACAGCTATCCTTAGAGAGACAGGGGAGAAAAGACGAATGCAGTGTACCTCAAATGAGGAGAGTGTCAGAGAGGGAGGCGGCTGAAGTACCTGAAAGGAGCTATGTGGGGCTAGAAGGATCCCGACACCCCCTCCCTTGCGTCCGTTGGGTCTAGGAGAGTGAGTCCATAGAAGACCACCTTGGGATAGGGCAGCAGAAGACGCAGTGTCGGATTCGTGAAGCCAGGTTTCGGTGATAGCGAGTAGATTAAATGAATTAGCGATGAAAAGGTCATGGAGAGAGGTGAGTTTGTTACAGACAGAGCGGGCGTTCCAAAGGGCGCAAGAGAAAGGGAGTCCAGTCTTGGGAAGAAGAGAGATAGGAACTAGATTGTGCTGACTGCGACTGCAGCCAGAGGGTGTAGGGTAGGTGGTGTATTGAGCATGGGTAGATGGAGGCCCAGGGTTTGGGGATATGTCTCCAGAGGCCAGGAGAAGCAGAAAGGTGAGGGTGGTAATATGAGAGTGTGATTTATATGAAGGGACATGCCTCAGTGTCCTTGAAGATTTGTGTGCATGTGGATTTAGAAATAGCAGGAGATGGTGAGTGCAGTAATAAGGTGAGGACAGAAGTGAGGATGATATATATAAGCTGTGGGGTGGAGAAGAGGGGTGAAGTAGAGAGAATTTAAGGATGGAGGATAGGGCAGTCAGAAGAAGTGGCAGAGAGTGCATTTTACCAGGATAGAGCTGAAGAGGTGAGACAAAAAAAAAAAAAAATGATGGAGATCACCTGCAGTATATGTGGTATATATCTCAGCCTTTCCTGTGTTCATTCACTTTGTGCATTCTCTGAAGTGCAGAATCAGAAGTGCAATGCCACTTGTAGAAATCGTCCCCCCCCACTTAGAGAAGAGAGCCCCCCAAAAGCAAATGTGCCCCCCTGCAAATGTGCTGTCCCCAAGTGATGCTGCACTTATATACTTTTAGACCTGGGGTGGGGGCTTATCCAATTAAGCAATCAGGAATTGATAAATTAGGGCTGGTTAGCTGGCACTGGGTTTCACTTCAGAAAGATCTACAGATAACCGGGGGATACCTCTAAAGGTTAAAGGCTGTAATGGTTATAAATTTAAGGTAAGAAAGCATATAGCAGCTCCAGTTTACAGCTGGATAAACAAATAAACATACCACATTAAAACAAAGCCTAGAAAACGCAGGTACACGCTTTCAATGTTGGATGGTTGCAAGCAAAGTTGGACACATACCACATTAAAACAAAGCCTAGAAAACGCAGGTACACGCTTTCAATGTTGGATGGTTGCAAGCAAAGTTGGACACATACCACATTAAAACAAAGCCTAGAAAACGCAGGTACACGCTTTCAATGTTGGATGGTTGCAAGCAAAGTTGGACACATACCTATGGAGAGACAGAGAAGGATTAGATGACACATTGAGATGAATGAATTCCGCAGAATCAGAAGTGCAATGCCACCCGTAGAAATCGTTCCCCCCACCTAGAGAAGAGAGCCCCCCAAAAGCAAATGTGCCCCCCTGCAATATTGATCTGGTTAGTTAAGTAGCAGTGGGGGTTGTTAATCAGTATTAAGCTTCTTTGGTGTTAATGAAATTAACAACAGGTGCACTAGATGGGCAACAATGAGATGACCTCCAAAACAGAAATGGTTTTACAGGTGGAGGCCACTGACATTTTGCTTCCCTACTCATCTTTTTTGACTGTTTTTCACTAGTTTTGCATTTGGCTAGGGTCAGTGTCACTACTGGTAGCATGAGGCGATACCTGGACCCTTTAGAGGTTGCACAGGCAGGTTAACTCCTCCAGGAAGGCACATCAATATGTGCCATTGCCAGAAGGTTTGCTGTGTCTCCCAGCACAGTCTCAGGAACATGGAGATTGGAGGAGACAAGCAGTTACTCTAGGAGAGCTGGACAGGGCTGAAGAAGGTCCTTAACCCATCCGCAGGACGGGTATCTGCTCCTTTGTAGTAGGGGGCACAGGATGAGCACTGTCAGAGCCCTACAAAATGACCTTCAGCAGGTCACTGGTGTGAATGTCTCTAACCAAACAATCAGAAACAGACTTTTTGGTGGTGGGCCTAGGGCCTGACATCCTCCAGTGTGTCCTGTGCTTGCTGCCCAACACCGTGGAGCTCGATTGGCATTTCATTGAACACCAGAATTGGCAGGTCCGCCACTGGCACCCTGTGCTTTTCACAGATGAAAGCAGGTTCACACTGAGCACATGTGACAGATGTGAAAGGGTCTAGAGAAGCCAAGGAAAATGTTATTCTGCCTGTAACATCATTCAGCATGACTGGTTTGGTGGTGGGTCATTGATGGTCTGGAGAGGCATATCCATGGAAAGATGCACAGACCTCTACAGGCTAGACAATGGCACCCTGATTGCCATTAGATATCGGGATGAAATCCTTGGACCCATTGTCAGACCCTATGCTGGTACAGTGGGTCCTGGGTTCCTCCTGGTGCAAGACAATGCCCGGCCTCATGTGGCAAGAGTATGCAGCCAGTTCTTAGAGAATGAAGGAATTGATGCCATTGAATGGCACCCACGTTCGTCGGACCTAAATCCGATAGAACACCTCTGGGACATTATGTGTCGGTCCATTCGATGCCGCCAGGTAACACCTCAATCATTTTAGGAGCTTAGAGATGCCCTGGTCCAGATCTGGGAGGAAATACCCCCGGACACCATCCATCGTCTCATTAGGAGCATGCCCCGATGTTGTCAGGCATGCATACAAGCATGTGGGGGCCATACAAACTATTACTAGTGAGGTAGGTAATTATTGCTAAATAAAAGTTGTGCTCAACCGAGTTACACTTGAGTGAACCACAAAAATGTGATAAAGTGCATGTGTGAATGAATAAAGCTTAAAGTGCAAATATCAAAAGTGCAAATGCAAACAAATATATATGTGACTTTGCAATCACCTGACAATACACATAAATAATTGCAAGTGCAAATATATAATAAATAAATAATTGATAAATAAATAAATATGGGTGCAACCAATTAACAGTCCACAATGGATCCCAATGAATAACATCAAATATAATGTCCAATATACAAACCCGATTCCAAAAAGTTGGGACACTGTACAAATTGTGAATAAAAACAGAATGAAATGATGTGGAAGTTTCAAATTTCAATATTTTTTTCAGAATACAACATAGATGACATGTCAAATGTTTAAACTGAGAAAATTTATCATTTTAAGGGAAAAATAAGTTGATTTTAAATTTCATGGCATCAACACATCTCAAAAAAGTTGGGACAAGGCCATGTTTACCACTGTGTGGCATCCCCTCTTCTTTTAACAGCGTGCAAACGTCTGGGGACTGAGGAGACAAGTTGCTAAAGTTTAGGAATAGGAATGTTGTCCCATTCTTGTCTAATAAAGGCTTCTAGTTGCTCAACTGTCTTAGGTCTTCTTTGTCACATATTCCTCTTTATGATGCGCCAAATGTTATCTATGGGTGAAAGATCTGGACTGCAGGCTGACCATTTCAGTACCCAGATCCTCCTTCTACGCAGCCATGATGTTTTAATTGATGCAGTATGTGTTCTGGCATTGTCATGTTGGAAAATGCAAGGTCTTCCCTGAAAGAGACAACGTCTGGGTGGGAGCATATTGTGTTCTAGAACTTGGATATACCTTTCAGCATTGATGGTGCCTTTCCAGATGTGTAAGCTGCCCATGCCACATGCACTCACGCAACCCCATACCATCAGAGATGCAGGCTTCTGAACTGAGCGCTGATAACAACTTGGGTTGTCCTTGTCCTCTTTAGTCCGGATGACATGGCGTCCTGGTTTTTCAAAAAGAACTTCAAATTTTGATTCATCTGACCACAGAACAGTTTTCCACTTTGCCTTGGCCCAGAGAAAACGCCTGCGCTTCTGGATCATGTTTAGATATGGCTTCATTTTTGGCCAATAGAGTTTTAGCCGTCAACGGCGAATGGCATGGTGGATTGTGTTCACCGGCAATGTTTTCTGGAAGTATTCCTGAGCCCATGTTGTGATTTCCATTACAGTAGCATTCCTGTATGTGATGCAGTTTTCCGGCCTTGACCCTTACGCAAAGAGATTGTTTCAGATTCTCTGAATCTTTGGATGATTTTATGCACTGTAGATGATGATAACTTCAAACTCTTTGCAATTTTGCTCTGAGAAACTCCTTTCTGATATTGCTCCACTATTTTTCACTGCAGAATTGGGGGAATTCACAATCCTCTGGCCATCTTGACTTCTGAGAGACACTGCCACTCTGAAAGGCTCTTTTTATACTCAATCATGTTGCCAATTGACCTAATAAGTTGCAAATTGGTCCTCCAGCTGTTCCTTTTATGTACTTTTAACTTTTCCGGCCTCCTATTGCTACCTGTCCCAACTTTTTTGGAATGTGTAGCTCTCATGAAATCCAAAATGAGCCAATATTTGGCATGACATTTCAAAATGTCTCACTTTCAACATGTGATATGTTATCTATATTATATTGTGAATAAAATATAAGTTTATGAGATTTGTAAATTAGTACATTCCTTTTTTACTTACAATTTGTACAGTGTCCCAACTTTTTTGGAATTGGGTTTGTAAATAGTTGTAGATGATTGGTGATAACAACAAATTCAGCACTTAGTAGACTTCAGCACCTCCACCAAAATAGCAGGGTCACCTGGTGTGCACTAAAGGCTTACCAGAGGAAGTGGACCCCTTTAATTTCAGGGGGTCAATTCAAGCAGGGACAAGATAGATAGCCAGTATCAACCGATAACCAGGAATTCAAAGGCACCTCCAATACACCTCCAGATATCCGCCTGTATATCTCTGAATTTGTTGTTATCACCAATCATCTACAACTATTTATATTGGACATTATATTTGATTTTTATTCATTGGGATCCATTGTGGACTGTTAATTGGTTGCACCCATATTTATTTATTTATCAATTATTTATTTATTATATATTTGCACAATTATTTATGTGTATTGTCAGGTGATTGCAAAGTCACATATATATTTGTTTGCATTTGCACTTTTGATATTTGCACTTTAAGCTTTATTCATTGACACATGCACTTTATCACATTTTTGTGGTTCACTCAAGTGTAACTCGGTTGAGCGCAACTTTTATTTAGCAATAATTACCTACCTCACTACACGTTTTTTACGTTTCTGTTGCAGCTCCTGATTAGGAATTTCTTCCTACACTTTATGAATTCATAAGAATTTTTATTTTATTTATCACTAATTTAATCCTCCCATTGCGCTGGTTCCTGTTGGTGATTAGCACCATCATTTCCTCTCAAACAATTACTAGTACCAATTTGAGTTGCTGCAATAAAATTTCAGCAAAATGGACTAGTGTGCTGCATCATTTTTTCACTTTGATTTTTGGGGGGTCTTTGAATTTTGCCCTCTGTAGTTTGATCATTTTCATCAAACGATGTGGCATCCTTTCATTCCTAACACATCACCCAGTCCTTATCAGTATGAAAATCCAGCATGACATTTTTCCCCTTTGAGATCTGATGTGTTTTCAAAGTGTTTTTTTAAGCAGTGTATTTTAGGACACATTTTCTTATTGCTAAAATGATGAAAACTATCACATGCAGAATCACGAAAAGCCATTTTTTTAAATATTATTTTATATTCTTCAGGCATAAAACCCAATTACAAAAATGCCATTCATACAGTATGAGAATGCCTTTATATAACAGATTACATACTGTGACAGGAAGTCAGGTAAATCTGGGAATGTAGTCACTGAGAGGAGACACATTCCCACCTGCTTTGAAAGTTCACTGATACTATAGGGTGTTGGCTGCAGAGAGAGCCAGCAGGAAGTTGAAAACCATTCAGCTGTTCAGAATGAGGAGATCAAGGACTCTATAATTTGTCCAGAGAAAATCTATTGAGTGCTGCCTCCTGTCGCTGTGTGAGCTGGGAAGAGGAGGACAGACATACGTGTACCTCCCGACGCCGTGTGGGCATGGGAGAAGGACTGCTGCCGCCTGTCGCCGTGTGGGCTGGGAGAGGGGGACAGTCGGATGTGTGCCTCCCGACAAGCTGGTGAGCATGGGAGAAGACCCCCTAAAGCGATGTGAAGCTAAGGAGGGTAACCACGAGTGAAGACGTCTCAAAGGTGAGAAGACAAAGTGTTCCATGTGAAGAGTCTGAAGAGTAAAGGGACCTGTTATAAATGAACCTGTGCTGTGTGAAAGAAAACAAAGGGACATGTTCAATGGACAATGTTTGTGCTGTGTGAAAAGCAAACAAATGGACATTTGAGTGTCTGCTGTAGGATCAGCAGTGTCGGCCCAACAGTAGGTTGGAAAGACTTCTTAGGTAGGTTCCAGCTGTGAGAAGGTAGCCGCCCACAGAGGCAAGGATTTATTTTGTCTTTTATTTTATTTTGGCTGTTTTGATGCTTGCAATTGTGTTAAGTAAATTGCATGAATAAATCAGTCTTGTTTTCAACCTCTAATCGGCTATCTCTCTGTGAAAACGCACCCCCAAAGGGGTCACCCATACGCCTACCAATGAGTAATCCCTTACATATGGTGGAGGTATGCAGTGGGCATAAGCAGAGATCCCTGCAAGGAAGTGCAAATGTTTGATGAACTTTATCTGGTGCATGAGATTGCACAATCTATGTGTGCAGGAGAGAAGATCCTGACAGAAAAAAAAAAAGTGTTTTAAAGAGACAGCGGTCTCAAAATTATTTGATGAACTTTGTTGTGTCTGGTGCAAGTGACTGCACAAACTGTGTGTGCAGGAAAAGAGATCTTGCAAGAGAGAGAACAACTACATGTGTTAAAGAGACAGTGGTCTCAAATTTTGTTTGCTGGACTGTGAAAAATTTGTGTGTGGAGTTATTGAAGATGGGGCGATCCAAACGCCTGAAAAATGAAAAGATAGATGAAATGAGAGACCGAATTCTATGGATGGAGGGGATGCTACCGTCTGAACCAGCCCCATCCATGCCTAAAGAGAGTCTACTAAAGAGGAAGGTTGTTGTCCCTAGCAACACTGATGAAACTGCTATGGAGACGCAGTGTGCTCAGATGAAAAGTAAACTCAAAATGGAGGAGATGTTGAAACATCTGATTATATCAAATGCAGCTCAACAGCAAGCAAATGCAGCTCAACAGCAGGCAAATGCGGATTTTCAGCGGAGCTTTGCAGCTCAACAAAAGGCTCATCAAGAGAGCATGGCAGGCTGGAAACAGAGACGCCAGCAGCCAATGGAGGCCATCGGTTTGGAGGAAACCGAGTATGTGTGCAGGGCTGAGTTGGATGCCTTGCAACGGAAAATGGAAGAAAAGGAACAAGCCTTGGAATTGCTTAAAATGGAGCATAGAAACTTGCAGGAAATGAATGAACTACTCAAGTCTCATGTGTTACAGTGGGAAGAATCCACTGCTCTTCTTTTGGTCGAGTTGCAAAAATGTCAAGACACTATAAAGGAGAAAGATACCATCCTCATGGAAAAGGAAATTGAAATTCAGACTTTGCAGAAGCAAAGTATGTGTGAAATGTTGGAGTTGCGTAATCAGTGGGAAAAAAGTCTTCAGTCTTTGGGAGCTACAAAAATAGACCTGCAGGAGTCGCAGGAACAGAATGTTGCTCTGAAAGCGACATTGTCTCTCAGCGACAAAGAGAAAAGTGAAAGAGAGGCTAAATTACTGAGTACTGTGTATGAGCTCACTACTTTGAGCAATGTGGTAGATGAATGGCGTGCGGACTGTGAAAGTTGGAAAGGGGAAGCCCAACGTGTCCAGCAGCAGTTAAAGGAGAAAGAAGCCTGTGTGGCAGAATTACATTCTTATTCCCAGATGCTAGCCAATGAGGTGAAGGCTCTTATGCAGGGAAAAGGAGATTGTGAACATAAGAGGGAAAAAGTAGAGGCACAGCTTCTGGAATCGCAAGTCAAGGTGTCAGAAGGTGACCGATTGTGTGCTAAGCTGTCAGAGAAGGCAAACCGACTGCAGGTTGAGTTGGACAATGTTACAAATCAGCTTTCTCAAGCAGACAGCAAATCTAGAGAAATTGCGGAAGATTTTTCTATCTTGGAATCGCAGCTGCAAGACACGCAGGAACTCTTACAGGAAGAGAGGTGTCAAAGGCTGAGTTTTAGCACAAAGCTCAAACAAATGGAAGATGAGAAAAATGGCTTCCTGGAACAATTAAAAGAGGAGGCGGAAGCAAAGAAAAACCTATCAGAGCAAGTCGCAACATTGCAAGCTCAGATAGCGGATATGAAAAAACGCATGGAAGAAAGCGTTGGTTCATTACAGTGTGTTGAAGATGTGAAAAAGAAGTTTGATCAGATGCTTGGTGAAGAGAAGACTGTGTCTGCAAAATATGCAGAAGAACGCGCCCGTGCAGAAACGGAGGTGCGTGATAACGAGAGCAAAGCCCTGTTCTTGGCTCGCTCCTTGGAGGAAGCTCTAGAGTGTAAAGTTGAACTAGAAAGAGTTAACCAACAGCTGTGTACAGAAATGGAAGATTTGGTCCGCTCCAAGGATGATGTTGTGAAAAGCGTTCAGGAGCTAGAAAAGTCTAAGCGAGTCTTAGAACAGCAAGTAGAAGAGATGAAGATTCCGTTGCAGGAACTGGAAGAGGAATTCCAGGCAACAGAGGATCTGTCCCAAAGAGGGGATAGTGTGCCTGATGCAGTTTTTAAAAGGATCAGTGTTTTGGGGTCTGTCCTGAGTGAGCCTCAGAAATGTGATGACATGTGGCTTGAATCACCCCTTTGGAATAAACCGTTCCTTCAAAAACTTCAAGCATTGGAAAATGTATCATTAGAACTTCAGCAAACAAAGGAGCTGAGTAAGAAATGTGATGATTTCTCAGTTCAGGCTGAAAACCTAGTGGGGAAAACTAAGGCTGTTGGTGAAAACGTGAAGCAAATGAATAAGTGCCTTTCAGGGAGTGTTTCCAAAATGGAACTGGTGAAAGACGGGTGGCAGAAGTTTGATCGTGATCTTGAGATGCATTCCATGTGGAATTCAGATAGAGAAAAAGAACTAGGTGACCTTGAGCGGTCAAATAGTTCAGCAGAAAGTGCATTGAAGAAACCTGTAAAAGAATGTGTTGCAGTTCCATGCTTCTTCACTGATGCAGAGAGGAGGTCTATAATGGATACCACCCAGATCGCTGGGTTCAACTGTGTTGTTGCCTTTGACCCCTATGTTGGTGGAAGGAAAGTTGATGATGTTCTGGTTGGCTTCTTCTGTGAAGAGTTTGGCAAGAAATATAAACTGAATATCAAATCAAATAGTAGGCCTTTACTGCGACTCGCTCAGGAGGGCGAAAAGTTTAAGAAGTTGATGAGTGCAAATGCTTCAGATCTGCCTATGAATATGAAATGTTTGAATGATATTGATATCTCTGGGAAAAGGAACAGGGGTCACTTTGAAGAAATGTGTGACAGCCTGTTGTCTCAATTGGAAAATCCTCTGCACAGCATCTTAGAGCAAGCAAAGCTCAAGAAGGAAGATCATTCCCTTTTACAACAAAAAGTCAATGATTGTGTACAGATGTATGGAGAGGCAACTCAAGTCACAGAGGGATGTCAAGAGTCCCTACTTGGAACAAAGCATAGTGAAGCAAAGGTTCTCAAAGTTTTGTGGAAAACATTTATGGATTGCAGAGAGAGGCGTCTTAAGAATGTTGAAGACATTAAGACTAGCCCAATTGAGTTGCCTATGGATCACGGTCCTCCATGGTGGATTGGACAGACGGTTATGAGGGACAAGCTGTCTGACATTTATGAGAAAGCTGTCAATGAAGATGACAGAAACGAGAAGGAGCAAAATGATGCCAAAAATGCAGTTGAAGAATGTGTATATGAGATGAGAGACAAACTGTGTGGCATTTATGAGAAATCTGTCAATGAAGATGACAAAACAGTTTCATCCGGAAGCTTGAGGATAATAGGAGGCTTATCAGTGAGTCAGCAGTGCCTGACACATGCGTGCCTGGAAATATGTGTCCCAACCCTAGGGTTGAAACAAGAGGGGGGGGTATGTGACAGGAAGTCAGGTAAATCTGGGAATGTAGTCACTGAGAGGAGACACATTCCCACCTGCTTTGAAAGTTCACTGATACTATAGGGTGTTGGCTGCAGAGAGAGCCAGCAGGAAGTTGAAAACCATTCAGCTGTTCAGAATGAGGAGATCAAGGACTCTATAATTTGTCCAGAGAAAATCTATTGAGTGCTGCCTCCTGTCGCTGTGTGAGCTGGGAAGAGGAGGACAGACATACGTGTACCTCCCGACGCCGTGTGGGCATGGGAGAAGGACTGCTGCCGCCTGTCGCCGTGTGGGCTGGGAGAGGGGGACAGTCGGATGTGTGCCTCCCGACAAGCTGGTGAGCATGGGAGAAGACCCCCTAAAGCGATGTGAAGCTAAGGAGGGTAACCACGAGTGAAGACGTCTCAAAGGTGAGAAGACAAAGTGTTCCATGTGAAGAGTCTGAAGAGTAAAGGGACCTGTTATAAATGAACCTGTGCTGTGTGAAAGAAAACAAAGGGACATGTTCAATGGACAATGTTTGTGCTGTGTGAAAAGCAAACAAATGGACATTTGAGTGTCTGCTGTAGGATCAGCAGTGTCGGCCCAACAGTAGGTTGGAAAGACTTCTTAGGTAGGTTCCAGCTGTGAGAAGGTAGCCGCCCACAGAGGCAAGGATTTATTTTGTCTTTTATTTTATTTTGGCTGTTTTGATGCTTGCAATTGTGTTAAGTAAATTGCATGAATAAATCAGTCTTGTTTTCAACCTCTAATCGGCTATCTCTCTGTGAAAACGCACCCCCAAAGGGGTCACCCATACGCCTACCAATGAGTAATCCCTTACAATACCCATACATTCATATCTGTAGCTAGCACAGATAATATTAAAACTCATGAATGGTGTTACATGCTCATGTTTCTTTTTAAATCTTTTCAATGGCATATTTAATATAAGTGTGATTACTTAGTTCATTAACAGTTTAGAAGAAAGTTTTAGTGAAATGCGAAATGGGATTAGACTGTAAAGGAGATGCAAGTCTCATATGACAGCTGGGATCATTTCTGGTTTGGGAAGTATTACCTGCTACATTCCATATTAATACTGGGGAGTAAATTAATCCACACCTTATTCTACACAGGACAGGAGATATCAGCTTCTTACATCTGTGAGCTAATAGCATAAAAATCAGATAAATGCCATAGAAAACTAGTTATTTTTTATTCATTAAAATACATATATTCATATAAAGATATATTCATTAAAATAGATGTAAACCCAATGACTAAAATTTCATAATACCTTTACCATGTTAAAGCTGAAGTTTAAACTTTATATTTTGCTTTTCCTGTTTCATCTTTGGCTCCACACTTCATCTTCATTCTAATGAAATCTGTAAATCCAATCTTTCAATTTTCATCACATATCCTAGTTTTGACCCAGTGATATCATTGCTGGGTCTCTGTGCTTCTCTATGCAATGCAGGTAGGTCATGGCTGGTTGGCGGGGCTGAAAAAAGCTTGACCTGGGCAGGTCAGAGCTCCCGTGTTGCCCTAAACATGTTCTACCAACTGTTCCCACTCCAACTACCGAACTATCTCACCCTATTAAATAATCACGCTACTCATGCTTGGAGTTAAAATGGCCGACAAGGCCTTTTATTAAACAACAAATCTTTTAACAAATATTACAATAATCCAGTTTAAACTTGGTTGCAGGTCCTTGACAGTACCATTTTACCACCAACTTTTGTGTCTGTGTCACCATTTGGCTTAGTCATGCCCCCAGCTGCTAAGCACCGCTTCGGAGACTAACACAGCCGACCTCAGACACCCACCTGTACCAATTAGAGGACGCCATACCTTGGATGGGTCCCCACCATTTTTCCAAAAGACCAGCTTTTAGACCCCTGTCAAGGACCCCAAACCACCACAACACTGAAAGTAGAGAAAAAACTTTAAATGCTGCAACAGTCAGAGTTCCCTCGTAGAAAAAAGGGGCGGGAGGGACGTTCTTCCACGATTTCTCCTCAAAGAGTGACCGGAACTCCTCCTACCCGGCAGATATACTTCTACAGCTCCATTCCCTCACCCTTTACAACTGACCAATAAGGTAAAGGTCAAGCACTGACCACCTTCTTTTTCCCAAGTAATCCCTGCAGCTCGGTTCGCCCTCCACCCAGTCATGTATGCCCTCTACTTAGTTCGTTCCTCCTAGTGCCGGGCATGTCTTGACCCGGGTAGGTCAGAGCTCCCGTGTTGCCCTAAACATGTTCCACCAACTGTTCCCACTCCAACTACCGAACCATCCCACCCTATTAAAATATCACACTACTCATACTTGGAGTTACAATGGCTGACATGGCCTTTTATTAAACAACAAATCTTTTTAACAAATATAACAATAATCCAGTCTAAACTTGGTTGCAGGTCCTTGACAGTACCATATTACCACCAACTTTTGCTGTGTCACCATTTGGCTTAGCCATGCCCCCAGCCGCTAAGCATTGCCTCGGAGACTAACACAGCCGACCTCAGACACCCACCTTACTAATTAGAGGATGCCATACCTCGGATGGGTCCCCACCATTTTTCCCAAAAGACCAGCTTTTAGACCCCTGTCAAGAACCCCAAACCGCCATAGCGACACAAGTGTGACACCTTACACTTGTGCGCCCCTCCACACATGAAAAGCCCTTTAAATCCCATCCTGCAAACCCAAAAACCACAAATCAGAGCCAATGGCATTGAGATGAACCCTGTCACCCCGAAGGAACTGCCACGTATCGCTTTCCAATTCCAAGTGCCGAACCACCAGACCCCCATTCCTGCTAACAAACCTGCCCACCTCCTTGTTTACTTTAATGCGGGCCTTGTTAAGTTTCTCAACGGACCTGGCCGCCCGCCACGAACTGCGGGCCACTATATCGGACCACGCGATGAGCATATGCGGAAAGGAAGTACGAAGTCTCAAAAAATCGAACTTCACATCCCGTATCAGCTCCCTCATGGAGCGGAGGCCCAGATCGTTACCGCCCACATGAAGTACTAGGACGTCAGGGGTCCTGTCCAATATTGCAAATCGGTGAATCTCCGGAACCACACGGCTCCACAGCATGCCTGGCACTCCAATCCACCTGACCCTACCGGCCTCCCTGGGTAAGCCCAATTGTCTACCGTTAGGTCTAACTTCAGCCCTCTTGGCCCCCAAGAAGACATATGAATGCCCAAGGATCCATATCAGGCACTGCTGGACACCTGCAAAGAAAACAAACACAGTGCACCCACCACACCGAACAACTCAGACGAACAACAAAAAACAGGAAAAACACAAAGAACAAACAAGATAGGCCCAGCTGAACAAGGATCCTCTAAACAAGTTGGGGCCTCACGTACGAGCGGAATCTACTGGACTTCCACCTACCGATGCGCAAAAACACTTCCTAAAAACAGACACAAATTAAAACTTGGACAGTAAAGAACCGTCCAAGTGAACTAATAACACGCCACCTACCTGAGGTCGAACTTGAAGGAAATGTTCCAGAGACAATACCAGACAAAGACCAGAACTGGTCCCCCGAAACAACTCCACCTACCTGCCTCTGCCCTTTTGGTCTGTCTTGGACCTTCTGAGACAGATCCGCACCGAAGTATCCGTGTGCACGACATTCCCCAGCAGAAGCCTTCCGACAACTGACGGACTCACCAGTTCGATAATCCTGAATGCCCCAAAGAAAGCCAATCAGAAGGCCGCCTTTTATTGTCATTTCTCATTTTGATGCTTTCACGTTAGGCATCAGTAAATCAGTGCTCATGTAAAAATTCCTTTTTTATCAAACTTTGTTTTCAACGATACATGTCCCCCAGGGCAGTACCCGGACACCCATAGTATTTTTGCATTGCATTGCACGTTTGGGTTCGATAGACTTCAAGGGGGTTCGTTATTCGGTTCTGAACTTTCACAATTTGATTTTAGTTTGACCTATCCCTAATGCTAGGCTGGATTTCAGCATATTCAATATAGGCAATGATCTGGGGCACCAGGGCTGCCAGAGGAGGTCAGGGCAGGTTTACTGCATTATAGCTAAGTGTGTTAGTGCACGTTTAATGAAGTATATTGCTGTGTGTTACTGTACGTTTAACGCAGTATATTTCTGTGCATTACTTGCCGAATAACGCAGTATATTTCTGTGCGTTATGTGCTGTTTAACACAGTATATTTCTGTGCGTTAGTGCACTTTTAACGCAGTATATTTCTGTACGTTACTGCGCATTTAACACAGTATATATCTGTGCGTTACTGTATGTTTAACACAGTATATTTCTGTGCGTTAGTGCATGTTTAACGCAGTACATTTTTGTTCATTTCTGCGCGTTTAACGCAGTTTATTTCGGTGCGTTACGTGCCATTTAACGCAGTATATTTCAGTGTGCCACTTGCCATTTAGCGCAGTATATTTTAATGCGTTAGTACACATTTAACACAGTATATTTCAGTGCATTACGTGCCATTTAAGGCAGTATATTTTTGTGCATTAGTGCACTTTTAACGCAGTATATTTCAATGCATTATGTGACATTTAGCGCATGATATTTCTGTGCGTTAGTGCACGTTTAAAGCAGTGTGTTTCTGTGTGTTACTGCATGTTTAAAGCAGTGTGTTTCTGTGTGTTACTGCACGTTTGAAGCAGTGTGTTTCTGTGCATTAGGGCACGTTTAACGCAGTATATTTCTGTGCTTTACTGCCTGTTTAACGCAATATACAGTGGGTACGGAAAGTATTCAGACCCCCTTAAATTTTTCACTCTTTGTTATATTGCAGCCATTTGCTAAAATCAATTAAGTTCATTCTTCTTCCTCATGAATGTACACATAGCACCCCATACTGACAGAAAAACACAGAATTGTTGACATTGTTGCAGATTTATTAAAAAAGAAAAACTGAAATATCACATGGTCCTAAGTATTCAGACCCTTTGCTGTGACACTCATATATTTAACTCAGGTGCTTTCCATTTATTCTGATCATCCTTGAGATGGTTCTACACCTTCATTTGAGTCCAGCTGTGTTTGATTATACTGATTGGACTTGATTAGGAAAGCCACACACCTGTCTATATAAAAACTTCCAGATCACAATGCATGTCAGAGCAAATGAGAATCATGAGGTCAAAGGAACTGCCTGAAGAACTCAGAGACAGAATTGTGGCAAGGCACAGATCTGGCCAAGGTTACAAAAAGATTTCTGCTGCACTTAAGGTTCCTAAGAGCACAGTGGCCTCCATAATCCTCAAATGGAAGACGTTTGGGACGACCAGAACCCTTCCTAGAGCTGGCCGTCCGGCCAAACTGAGCTATTGGAGGAGAAGAGCCTTAGTGAGAGAGGTAAAGAAGAACCCAAAGATCACTGTGGCTGAGCTCCAGAGATGCAGTCAGGAGATGGGAGAAAGTTGTAGAAAGTCAACCATCACTGCAGCCCTCCACCAGTCGGGGCTTTATGGCAGAGTGGCCCGACGGAAGCCTCTCCTCGGTGTAAGACACATGAAAGCCCGCATGGAGTTTGCTAAAATACACCTGAAGGACTCCAAGATGGTGAGAAATAAGATTCTCTGGTCTGATGAGACCAAAATAGAACTTTTTGGCCTTAATTCTAAGCGGTATGTGTGGAGAAACCAGGCACTGCTCATCACCTGTCCAATACAGTCCCAACAGTGAAGCATGGTGGTGGCAGCATCATGCTGTGGGGGTGTTTTTCAGCTGCAGGGACAGGACGACTGGTTGCAATCGAGGGAAAGATGAATGCGGCCAAGTACAGGGATATCCTGGAAAAAACCTTCTCCAGAGTGCTCTGGACCTCAGACTGGGCCGAAGGTTTACCTTCCAACAAGACAATGACCCTAAGCACACAGCTAAAATAACGAAGGAGTGGCTTCACAACAACTCCGTGACTGTTCTTGAATGGCCCAGCCAGAGCCCTGACTTAAACCCAATTGAGCATCTCTGGAGAGACCTAAAAATGGCTGTCCACCAACGTTTACCATCCAACCTGACAGAACTGGAGAGGATCTGCAAGGAGGAATGGCAGAGGATCCCCAAATCCAGGTGTGAAAGACTTGTTGCATCTTTCCCAAAAAGACTCCTGGCTGTATTAGATCAAAAGGGGGCTTCTACTAAATACTGAGCAAAGGGTCTGAATACTTAGGACCATGTGATATTTCAGTTTTTCTTTTTTAATAAATCTGCAACAATGTCAACAATTCTGTGTTTTTCTGTCAGTATGGGGTGCTATGTGTACATTCATGAGGAAGAAGAATGAACCTAAATGATTTTAGCAAATGGCTGCAATATAACAAAGAGTGAAAAATTTAAGGGGGTCTGAATACTTTCTGTACCCACTGTATTTCAGTGCATTACGTGCCAATTAACAAAGTATATTTCAGTGCGTTATGTGCCATTTAACGCAGTATATTTCTGTGCATTACTGCATGTTTAACACAGTATATTTCTGTGCGTTAGTGCACGTTTTATGCAGTATATTTCTGTGCGTTACTTCTATCCAAAGTCTGCGGAAGAATTTATCCAAAAAATCTCTAATCTTGTTACCACTGTACTGGCTCCCCAAGCCATTGTTTACAAAATAAAGAAAGCTTTCAGGGAAAATGTCATTTTTTTGGCTTTATAGGTGCAATTATTTCTGCAGCAGCTTCTATGCACAATACAGATGTGCCACTTTACAGGTAGACTAAGGGGACCCCCTAGGCACTATATTGAAAGGGATGTATAATTTTTATTGTTATTTCTTTTTTTGATGCTTTCACTTTTGGCATCAGTAAATCACTGCTCATTTAAAAATGACATTTTTTTACAAACTTTTTTTCATTGATACATGTCCCCCAGGGCAGTACCCGGACCCCCATAGCCATTGTATGCCCAATTACTTGCATATAAGCCTTCAAAATGGGCACTTTCATTTTTTCAATTCAGGCCCCATAGACTTCAATGGGGTTCGTAATGCGATTATAAACTTTCTCAATGTTTGAAAGTTCTGGTGCGAACCGAACAGGGGGCCCATCCCTAATGAAGGGCTGGATTTATGCATATCCAATATAGGCCATGATCTGGGGCACCAGGGCTGCCAGGGGTGGTAGGCAGTCATCCACACACCATTTCCTACTTGTCAGTAACTCGATCCATTGCATAATGAAAGTTTCCGAATTGCCACCCTGGCCACCAGTGCAATACAACGTAGTCATTATTGCTCTTTCAGTTCTGCACAATATTGTTGGTAAAATAGGGTACTTTGTACATGTAGCCCATCCAATCTGGGTCCTTACTCCTAGAACCCAACTATGAGTAGTGTATGACTTTCTCTGGGTGTTCATACCCAAACTGTCTTTTTTAGTCACTCCCAGTCTTGGTGTGCCTTTTATGGGTATGATGTTTATATGATACTATGGTATGATACTAAGGGTATCCAGCTGAAAAAAGTAAGAGCGACCCAAGATGGTGTGGGGAGCAGGATGTATACATTTGATCCTCATGTATCTATGTAATATAGCTCTCTTTTTCTATTAGCATGCCCCATGCAGTGCATCACTCCTGTCCTGACCAGATCCTTGTACTGCTTCTCAGTTTCCCTCTTTGAGCTCTGATGCAGAGTAGTACGGTGTAAGGGAAAGGTACTTACATTGGTTGCATTTAAAAGGTTAGTTCACCTTTACAGAAAATCTGTAAAGGTGACCTAACACTGGACCCCTCCCCTCTGGTCCCAGCTGTACTTACCTCCCCCAATCCTGAGCTGTCTGGGTGCCTGCAAGCAGCTTCACCAGTACAGGGATTTGAAATCCCCACTGCTTTCTCCTCTCTCCATCCAGCGTTTTAAGGACAGATTGATTCTGATTGGTTAGCACCATCTCACGAAGAGGAGAGAAAGCAAGAGGGTGAGTACAGCAGGGTGGGGGGAGGGGGGCTGGGATTTTTAGAGGGGTCCGGCGTTGGGTCACCTTTACAGATTTTCTGTAAAGGTGAACTAACACTTTAAAAACAATCCAGTTAATGATGTATTATGCCTCCGAAGACGTCATTGGATGATGAAATGCGTAAGTCAGGTCGGAATGTTGTGACGTAAGCACGCTAACAGTCTAGGTCTTTACCCATTGTGTATACTTCTTTTATTATGCTTCTTTTATTTGTGATATTTGTAAGTGCACTACTTTAATACATTACCAGTTTGTTTAGACCTACTACACTATTGTAGTCCATTTGCATTATAAGGTAATTTTGGATTCTTGGGGACTCGAGAGGTTCATTGGTGTTTATTACTGCATTTTCATGGATCGAGATGGATGCCTTAAGGTCTTTGCTGGAATATTCTTCATTCCTGTATATTTATGCTGGTTGTTAAATTCTCTATAACATGAGAGTCAACACTATCTGGTAAGCAGATTACCTATATTCACGATGTGTTTGGTGACACAATTTCATCCATATTGTCACTCACTGGCGTGTGGAGGATTCTCTTGCTTACTCTTCATATGGACTTTTTATATGAACTTTTATTGTTGATTATTTAGTTTATTGGTGCTGCCCTTTTTTATACAATGACGTGTTAGACACTATTAATTCTCAGCACAAAAAAACACGCTATGTACTTGCGGTGCCATTATTTCTTGTAGGTAAGAATGCAACAAAACATGCGGCAAATGTGCTAAAATGTGTGGTAAACAAAAGCACCAAAGTATTCTCCTGAAAAAAGTACAGGAGCTAATTTGGTGTGTTTTTCAAGCATGGGGCAACCTATTCAAGTGAAATGGCTGCCCTATGCAGTCGCGTGAAAAATTTACTTAAAAGTACAAAAAAACAACGCACAAATGCATATCGTGCAGGTGTGAATGGGGCCTTAGTGATTACCAAGCTGCAATAATGTGTGCTTTTTTATGGTCCTAGAGTTCAGCTGTGATTAAATTAATATAAACCAATTACTATAATAATAGTAATAACTGCACAGATGTCACAAAGTTTGCAGGATGAATGCTCATATTAATAGAGTAAATACTAGTTACAGAGTTCCTTATAATCGTTGCTCTTACAAATGCAATGTTTATTTAGAAAGGTAGAAGGTATACAATGCAGTTTATTAATGGAGGCTTATGAATAATAATTATAATAATATTAATCATAATGAATTGCCATCTACTTGTAGTCCATAGGTGGCACACTACACTAGAGAATTTGTGACTCCACATTCTGTGTTACCGTAGCTATTTAAACAGTAGACGGGATGTTGTTAGTTATATAGCGCTATAAAAATGAAACAGCCAGATTTCCAATCAAGTAAGTCTTAATAATGATCTCATAAAATGATGCAGAAACAGAAGGACGAGCATGGCTTCATCATAAAATTCAAAACAAAAATCTGATAGAAGCAACTAGAAAGAAGAAGAAAAAAACACAAAGAATCATTGAGTCATAAAATCTAACCAGGTTGTTTAAAAAATCCCAGGGTAAAAAAAATCCTTAAAGATAAAGGCCCAGAATCCAATTACTGATAATACAAAAATACATGGGTAAGGATGATATACACAAAGAGTACTTTTATATGTCATTTAAAGTTGTCCTGTCATCTGTACTTCGTTACACAAGGGAAGCCTATGGTAATGCTCCTAGTACATAATGGCCCACAGTTACATAAAGGAAGATTATGTTACTATTAGTCCTAGTATGTGTATGTACTGTATGTGTAGCACCCTCCTAGATAGGTGCTAGGTAGCTAGTGTATTTTTGCTCTGCCTGCTTATCAGGAGAGTGACAGGTAAAACCTAGTGGCTCTTTCTGCTTATCAGGGAGCAGGATTTCTAGTCATGCCTGTTACATGTGTCCAAGGTGTGATTCATCTGGGCTGAGGGAGTGCCCCCACTGTATCCAATAGGGGTGCCTGTTGGACAGTGGAGGAAACCCAGCCAGTGACACACAGGCTTTTGTGGCTGTCCCAGTGGGTAGGCACAGACAGTGGTGCATCCTGGGATAGGCTATAGTAGCCAAGGGCACATGTGGCAGGGGGTCTTTGGGCGGGAAGCCAAGTCCCAGAAGGAGAGTACAGCTGTTTCTCCTTCTGCAGCTGGGAAAGGTGATCACAGGCAGTCTGCCTAGTGACCCTGAAGGTATTGTTGAATGCAGAGGTCCAGTGGATGCTGACAAGTGGAGTTTGGAGGCAGCAGTGACTCTGGAAAAACAGTGTCCGTGAGTACAGAGGAACTTGCCCAGGGGTCTGCCAGGAAGAGGGCCACTCCAGAAGCTAGGGTCAGCGGTCAGGCATTAGCACACCTGTGTTGAGAGGAAAGGGGGTGCCAGTTACAGAACCCTGAAGAGTATAACTAAAACAGGAACCTTTAAAACTATCTTCACTTCAGTGGCAAGGTGAAGCAGTGGCCTTGCCGCACACTACAGCTAGTTGTCCTCAAGATTGTGCATAGTTCATAGTTGGAGTATCCCACTCATCCCTTCTCCCATCCCAGTTCTCAATAAAAACACAAAAACAACATCCCCTGGATTGATTGACTGAGCCAAGGACTTTCAATGCTGTTTGTCAGCTATCAGTTGCTAAGGGTAACCCAGGGGAATCCAGAAAATGTCATTCTCTGCAGTCCTCTAGGGGGCAGTGCTACGTATGAATGTGAGTTAGCGACCTTATATTGTAAGCTCCTTGAGGGCAGGGACTGATGTGAATGCACAATATAAATGTAGAGCAGTGTTGCCAAACATCAGTGATTTTACTGGCAGCCAGTAAAAACCGGGCCATTTTTCTCCAACCAGTAAATGCCAGTAACAGGAAGAGGGTGCCAGTTAAAAATATGGCTGTGACGCTTGGCTGTGCATGTGCAGTTCCGGTCGAGGGAGTTAGTAAATGTAAAAAAGGAAAGGATCGCTGCTTCTCCCGACCAGCCCAGGTAATTAAACAATGAAGAGCAACCTCAGCTTATATGTCTCCACCTAACCACACGCCTCATGCATTTTGCCCTGCCCACTGATCATAGGGTATATAAGTACCTGTAATGAACCAACCAATAAAATCTCATAGGCCTCTTGCACACTGCAGCTTGAAAAAGCTCAGTACAGCTTTTTTTTTTTTTTTACTGAACTAAAATACAGCCCATTATTGTAATGTGCCTATGCACACAGGTGTGTAAACAAGCACCGCGCATTCTTCAGCAAATAAAAAAAAATAGAAAAATCAGCTTTTTTGGTCAATAATTTTTGCTTCATGAGCGCAAATACGTGCGACTGCGCACAAATGTGTTCTGATGCCCATTTACATATTGTGCAGAACAAGAACGCGAGAATACGTTTTCACGCATTTGCGAGAAAATGTGTGTAAGTACGCGCAAATACATACAAAAA
Source organism: Pelophylax lessonae (assembly GCF_965119305.1). NCBI lineage: Eukaryota > Metazoa > Chordata > Amphibia > Anura > Ranidae > Pelophylax > Pelophylax lessonae. The sequence continues at coordinate 112,082,365 of NC_138768.1, forward strand.
AAAAATGTCTGAAAAATGAGATGCTCAAACAGGAGTATCATGTGCAAGAGGCTAATATAGGATTTAGCATCTTAATTCAATCTCATATGTTGTTTTCAATATTTTTAAAAACAAAAAGCTTTTATTGAAACAGCCAGAATAACAAAATAAAAATGAATAGTCCATAAAAGGTAAAATAATAAAACCAGCTTTTATCCAGAGATTTCCTCTGAGATACTTTTTTCTGCCACTGGATGTGCTTTTTCTCATGGCCATTGTCATTCAACACTCTTCCTCTGAGCCCAGGCCATCTGAAACTCAGCCTGTTACTGCACAGTAAAGGAAGAAGCTGCACAGTGAAGAACGCATCTCTCTCTGTCCTCCTGTCAGCAATATCAGTGGCGGCCCGTGCATAGGGGGGTGCCAGGGCGCCGCCCCCCCCTACCCCTAAAGAAAAGAAAAAAAACCAAGAAGAAAAAAAAAAAAAATAAATAAAACGAACAAATAAAGTTTTGAAAAAAAAAAATTACAAAACGAACAAATAAAGTTTTGAAAAAAAAAATAATTGTGTTCGCCGCTACCCCGGCCTATGTGGTGGCTATGGGGGGGGGGTGGGGTTTACGACCCAGAAGGGCGCCGATTGGCTGCCTTCTGGGGGCGTAACCTGAGTGCAAGTCATTGCGCTTGGGCACCCCCACTTTCCTGATATCGTGGCTGTGATTGGTCCAGTCTCCAGCCTGGACCAATCATCATCCAGGACATCCGATCGTGATGTCACAATGGGGGCGGTGCCGGTGCATGCGTCCGTCACTCACCATCACTGCCGCTCGGAGGACCGCCGCCGCAGAAGAGGACGAACGGATCGAGGAGGGGAGAACCCGCCGCAGCCAGGTAAGTGTAGATTGAAGGGAGCACGCACGCTGGTCTCTGCATTGATTGGGGGACAATGCTGACTGTGGCACTCTGCAATCATTGGGGGACAATGCTGACTGTGGCACTCTGCAATCATTGGGGGACAATGCTGACTGTGGCACTCTGCAATCATTGGGGGACAATGCTGACTGTGGCACTCTGCAATCATTGGGGTACAATGCTGACTGTGGCACTCTGCAATCATTGGGGTACAATGCTGTGGGCACTCTGCAATCATTGGGGACAATGCTGACTGTGGCACTCTGCAATCATTGGGGTACAATGCTGTGGGCACTCTGCAATCATTGGGGTACAATGCTGTGGACACTCTGCAATCATTGGGGTACAATGCTGTGGGCACTCTGCAATCATTGGGGTACAATGCTGTGGGCACTCTGCAATCATTGGGGTACAATTCTGTGGCACTCTGCAATCATTGGGGTACAATGCTGTGGGCACTCTGCAATCATTGGGGTACAATGCTGCGGCACTCTGCAATCATTGGGGTACAATGCTGTGGGCACTCTGCAATCATTGGGGTACGATGCTGTGACACTCTGCAATCATTGGGGTACAATGCTGTGGCACTCTGCAATCATTGGGGGACAATGCTGTGGGCACTCTGCAATCATTGGGGTACAATGCTGTGTCACTCTGCAATCATTGGGGTACAATGCTGTGGGCACTCTGCAATCATTGGGGTACAATTCTGTGGCACTCTGCAATCATTGGGGTACAATGCTGTGGCACTCTGCAATCATTGGGGTACAATTCTGTGGCACTCTGCAATCATTGGGGTACAATGCTGTGGGCACTCTGAAATCATTGGGGTACAATGCTGTGGGCACTCTGCAATCATTGGGGTACAATGCTGCAATCATTGGGGTACAATGCTGTGGGCACTCTGCAATCATTGGGGTACAATGCTGTGACACGCTGCAATCATTAGGGTACAATGCTGTGGCACTCTGCAATCATTGGGGTACAATTCTGTGGCACTCTGCAATCATTGGGGTACAATGCTGTGGCACTCTGCAATCATTGGGGGACAATGCTGTGGGCACTCTGCAATCATTGGGGTACAATGCTGTGGGCACTCTGCAATCATTGGGGTACAATTCTGTGGCACTCTGCAATCATTGGGGTACAATGCTGTGGGCACTCTGCAATCATTGGGGTACAATGCTGTGGGCACTCTGCAATCATTGGGGACAATGGTGTGGCGCTCTGCAGTGATTGGGGACAATGCTGTGGCGCTCTGCATTGAAAGGGGCACGCACGCTGAACTCTGCATTGATGGGGGCACAGCACATTGTTCATTGCATTGAAGGGGGCACAGCACAGTTGCATTGAAGGGGGCACAGCACAGTTGCATTGAAGGGGGCACGCACGCTGAACTCTGCATTGTGGGGGCACAGCACAGTGTTCATTGCATTGAAGGGGGCACAGCACAGTTGCATTGAAGGGGGCACGCACGCTGAACTCTGCATTGTGGGGGCACAGCACAGTGTTCATTGCATTGAAGGGGGCACAGCACAGTGTTCATTGGATTGAAGGGGGCACAGCACAGTGTTCATTGCATTGAAGGGGGCACAGCACAGTGTTTATTGCATTGAAGGGGTCACAGCACATTGTTCATTGCATTGAAGGGGTCACAGCACAGTGTTTATTGCATTGAAGGGGGGCACAGCACAGTGTTTATTGCATTGAAGGGGTCACAGCACACTGTTCATTGCATTGAAGGGGTCACAGCACAGTGTTTATTGCATTGAAGGGGGGCACAGCACAGTGTTTATTGCATTGAAGGGGGGCACAGCACAGTGTTTATTGCATTGAAGGGGGCACAGCACAGTGTTTATTGCATTGAAGGGGGCACAGCACAGTGTTTATTGCACTGAAGGAGGCACAGCACATTGTTCATTGCATTGAAGGGGTCACAGCACAGTGTTTGTTGCATTGAAGGGGGCACAGCACAGTGTTTATTGCATTGAAGGGGGCACAGCACAGTGTTTATTGCATTGAAGGGGGCACAGCACAGTGTTTATTGCATTGAAGGGGTCACAGCACAGTGTTCATTGCATTGAAGGGGGTACGCACGCTGGTCTCGGCATTGAAAGGGGGCACAGCACAGTGTTCATCATTGCATTGAAGGGAGCACAGCACAGTGTTCATTGCACTGAAGGGGGCACGCACGCTGATCTCTGCATTAAAGGGGGCATATACCATCTCCTGTACCATGACCTGTGACATGCCTATACCATATCTGTGCCATGCCTATACCATATCTGTGCCATGCCTATACCATCTCCTGTACCATCACCTTTGCCATGCCTGTACCATCACCTGTGCCATGCCTGTACCATGACTTCAAAGTCACGCAATTTTTTACTGCGTTTTTTGGCGCGAAGCAATACCTATTACATTTTTCTTTTTGCGCCCCCCCCAAAAATTTTGAGCACCAGCCGCCACTGGTCAGCATGTTTTCTGTTATCAGGTGAACTAATTGGCTGCTCCTTTATCCTCTCACAGTCCAGCCCTGCAGTATGGGCTAATACCAGATCAAATTCAGGTACTTACACTGCTTGTATTTAAAATATAAATTTAAGGATGTATTGATCTGCATCTATTATATCTGCTGTAGCAGAGTGTCCCAGAGAGAGCCAGGAAAAGTCCTGTTCGGGGTTTATACATCACCCAGGCATCTCTCCTATACCTTTAGGGATCTCTGAGCCATGATCCAGTTCTGATCTTGGCCCTCTTCACCAGGCCAATTTAATCTCACCTGAGACAAACAGCAGGGCTCTCTCAGCCTGGGAACAGAAGACAACGTTTTGTCTATGAGAGCGGAAGGTCAGTAAAACTACCTGTGTCTGTCTTTGGAAGCTGACAAGCTGTAGGCTTGCTCAGTCTGGGTTAGTTAGGGACTACACTGTGTGTAGTAAGCGCCGGGACACGGCTAGGATTTTGTTTATTATTAGTATTCCTGTTTGTTTTCCTTAAAGCACTGTACAGCACCGGTTTATAAACTTGTATATAGCACCAATAAACACCGCACTGTTTGTCACTACATCAGAGGATTTGGTATCTGTGCCTTAAAGACTGCTCATCCCAGGGGGTTTTGCACCCGCTACCTGTTCCCCAGCTTACATATGGTGGAGGATGCGGGCAATGGTAGTAAGTTACTACTTAAAGGGCCAGTACCTGGAGTGACTAAACATGGAGGAAATCCTCAAACAGTTGGTGGTCTCCAACGCTGCACAGCAGCAATCCAACGCTGCACAGCAATGAGCAAACGCTGCACAACAGCAAGCAAACTCTTTGCTTCAACAACAGATTGGTGTTATACAGGAAAAAACACAGCAAGCAAACTCTTTGCTTCAACAACAGATTGGTGCTGTACAAAATCAAACCCAGTTGATGTTTGAAAAACTGGCAAGTGCTGCAGAAGCAGACAGAAAGGTGCTGGTTGAGGTGGTGCAGACACTTACACAGGAGCCTGCTGTGAAATCAGAAACAGTTAGAGACTGCTCCTCCGTCATCCATGTTGGTCGCTTCCTGTCCAAGATGACTGCTGATGATGACCCAGAGGCCTTTCTGGTTACATTTGAGAGAACCGCTGAGAGGGAAGGCTGGCCCAAAACCCAGTGGGCAGGATTGATCGCTCCCTTACTTACTGGGGAATCGCAGAAGGCCTATTACGATTTGGAGTCCGTGGATGCAGGAGAGTATGAAAAGGTCAAGCAGGAAATCCTGGCGCGTCTCGGTGTCAACTTGGCCGTTCGAGCCCAGCGGGTCAACAGCTGGTCCTTCCGAGATGAGAGGCCCCCAAGATCACAGATGTTTGACCTAATCCACCTGGCGCGAAAATGGCTACAGCCGGAGTCCTTGTCTGGGCCACAAATAGTGGAGCGTGTAGTCATGGATCGGTTCCTGAGGTCATTACCAACACCTTTGCAGAAGTGGGTGAGTCAAGGAGACCCCAAGTCGGCAGACAACCTGGTGGAGCTTGTTGAGAGGTACTATGCTGCAGAGAACCTGGTCACCACCCCTACAGCCGCACGGACTTTCCACCCAAAGCCACGGTCTCCCCAGACAACCGGTAAGACTGTTCCAGGGGAAGTAAGTGGTCAGCATGGCAAGGAGACAGGGGGAGGATTTTTGGTGCCAGAGCTGAAGTTTGGCGTCCCAAACAAGGGAAGCCACTGCCTGTCAACAAACCTAACTGGGGTAACATCAGGTGTTTCCGTTGCCAGGAACTGGGACATGTTGCAGCAAACTGTCCATTGACAGATGAACCCATGCAGTGTGATATGTCTCTGAGAAGGCAGTCTATGTTTTCTGCTGTTTCATGCGCTGCGGCGCCAGGTGTAGGAAAACACATATGCCAAATGACTGTTAATGATAAGCCTATTGCAGCCTTGCTGGACTCGGGAAGTCTAGTGACTTTGGTTAAAGCAGAAAAGGTTGAAAATGTGAATTTAAATGCAAAAAAAGTTGCTGTGATCTGTGTACATGGTGATACTCGGGAGTATCCTATAGCGACTGTTCGCTTTGAAACTGATTTAGGTACGGTGACCCATCCGGTCGGACTTGTGCCCCACTTAGTGCATGAGGCCATCATTGGTAGAGACTTCCCTAAGTTTTGGGAACTGTGGGACCGTCCCGATTCGGTCACAGTAACTGACTCATTGGTGGAACCAGAACCCCTGGCCATCACCGACAATGTGGGTTTAAGGGATCCCTCTCAAGGTTCCCCGGATTTTCCTTTCTCTGTTATGGCAGGAGAACTGGAGGAGCCTGAGGAAGTCCCCACAGTCAGTCAAGGTGGACAACCTTCTGCTGACCCTGAGGGTACATTGAAGTTTGCTAATCTTAATGTACACAAGGAAAACTTTGGTAAAGAGCAGAGAAAAGACCCTACCCTTGCCAGGGCCTGGGAGAATGTAGTAATGATTAATGATGTACCTGGCGAACCAGGGGACAGGCCCTGTTTTCCTTTTTTCAGCAGCAATGAGGATTTATTGTATCGTGTATATAAAAAGAACGATGAAATTGTTGAACAGTTGGTGGTCCCTAAGCCTTACAGACGAGTGGTGCTGGAATTGGCTCATGGACAATTACTGGGAAGTCATTTAGGGGTTGAAAAAACCACTGACAGGGTGTTACGCAGGTTTTACTGGCCTGGGATACAGAAAGATATTGACAATTATTGTCAATCTTGTCCTGTATGTCAGATGTCAGCCCCACTATCCCACTTCCGCAGTCCTTTAGTCCCCTTACCCATTATTGAAGTGTCCTTTGAGAGGATCGCCATGGACCTTGTGGGTCCACTCCCCAAGTCTGCCCGGGGTCATCAGCACATTCCTGTGATCATGGATTATGCTACCCGTTACCCCGAGGCAGTTCCCTTACGCACTGCATCCGCTAAGAACATTGCTAAAGAGTTGTTCATGGTGTTCAGTCGCGTTGGGGTCCCTAAGGAGATCCTTACGGACCAGGGCACCCCATTTATGTCACGAATAACTAAAGAATTGTGCAAGTTATTTAAGGTGACCCAGTTGCGAACCTCCGTATACCACCCTCAAACTGATGGCCTTGTAGAACGCTTCAATAAAACCTTAAAGAGTATGTTAAAAAAAGTTGTGGACAAGGATGGAAAAAACTGGGACTTCTTGATTCCGTACTTGATGTTCGCCATCAGGGAAGTACCCCAGTCCTCTACGGGATACTCTCCTTTTGAATTGCTTTATGGGAGACACCCTCGGGGACTTTAGACATAGCCAAGGACAACCCCACAAAAGTGTCATTGAGCACATCGCTCAAATGCAGGACAGGATTGCAGCCATCATGCCTATGGTAAAGGAACACTTACTGCAGGCCCAGGCAGCCCAACAGAGAATATACAACAGGGGAGCCCGACTCCGTGTCTTCTCACCTGGTGACAGGGTCCTGGTGTTAGTTCCCACTGTCGAGAGCAAGTTCCTAGCTTAGTGGCACGGCCCCTTCGAAGTATTGGAAAGAGTTGGGGAGGTCAATTATAAAGTGCATCAACCAGGAAAAAGGAAGCCAGAGCAGATTTACAATATTAATCTGTTAAAGCCCTGGAAGGATAGGCTGGCCTTAACTGCGAGGTCCGTCCCTGTGACTGAGTCCCCTCTGGTCCCTGAGGTCACGGTTCCAGACACCCTGTCTTATTCCCAAAAAAAAGAAGCTAGAGAGTTCCTGATAAGGAATAGAGAGAAATTTTCGGAGTTACCTGGTACGACTTCAGCAGTTCAGCATGATATTGTTACTGAACCTGGGGTCCGTGTCAAGCTCAAACCGTACCGAATTCCTGAAGCGAGGAGAAAGGACATTAGTGATGAAGTAAAAAGGATGCTGGAGCTAGATGTCATTGAGGAATCCAATAGTGACTGGTCTAGCCCCATCGCTTTAGTCCCAAAACCTGATGGTACTTGGAGATTCTGTAACGACTTCAGAAAACTGAATGCAGTGACAAAGTTTGACACATACCCAATGCCCAGAGTGGATGAACTTATAGACAGACTTGGCAAAGCCCGCTATCTAACTACTTTAGACTTGACCAAAGGATATTGGCAAATACCCCTGACTGGTAGCGCCAAAGAAAAGACTGCGTTTGTTACCCCAGAGGGTTCGTTTCAGTATAAAAAAATGCCTTTTGGGTTGCAAAATGCCCCTGCGACATTTCAGAGGGCCATGGACAGGACCCTAAGACCTCACCGACAGTATGCAGCTGCCTATCTGGACGATATAGTGGTACATAGCACTGACTGGGAGTCTCACTTGCCCCGTGTACAGGCAGTTCTGGATTCCCTCTTCAAGGAAGGTTTTACAGCAAACCCAAAAAAATGTGCCATTGGTTTAGAGGAAGCCAGGTATTTGGGCTACACTATTGGTCGTGGAGGCATTAAACCTCAGTTAAACAAAGTAGAAGCCATCCAAGAATGGCCACGTCCTGCAAACAAGAAGCAGGTCAGAGCCTTTCTTGGAATTGCAGGGTACTATAGGAGGTTTATCCCGAATTTTGCAACTCTAGCTGCCCCACTGACCGACCTTACTAAAGGGAAAGAATCAGTAATGGTGAAATGGTCCCCATTAGCAGAGGAGTCTTTCCAAGTCTTAAAGAAGGCTCTTTGTGCACAGCCAGTGTTTTACTCCCCTGATTTCTCCAAGGATTTCTTGGTTCAGACGGATGCGTCTGATGTAGGTATTGGGGCCGTATTGTCACAGGTACACAATGGGGAAGAACACCCTGTGGTGTACCTGAGCAGAAAGCTTAATGAACACGAGAGAAAGTATGCAGTCATTGAAAAGGAATGTTTAGCCATAAAGTGGGCCTTGGACGCACTAAGGTACTATTTGTTAGGGCGTCAGTTTGATTTGATAACTGACCATGCTCCTCTGAAATGGATGGCCCAAAAGAAGGAGACTAATAGACGGGTGAACCAGTGGTTTTTTGGCTCTACAAGATTACTCCTTCACTGTAAAACACAGGCCAGGTGTTGAGATGGGGAATGTAGATGCCCTGTCCCGTGTTCACTCCTGTTTGGCCACAGGTGTTCCAACCCTGGGGTTGAAACAGGGGGGGGGGGATATGTAGCAGAGTGTCCCAGAGAGAGCCAGGAAAAGTCCTGTTCGGGGTTTATACATCACCCAGGCATCTCTCCTATACCTTTAGGGATCTCTGAGCCATGATCCAGTTCGGATCTTGGCCCTCTTCACCAGGCCAATTTAATCTCACCTGAGACAAACAGCAGGGCTCTCTCAGCCTGGGAACAGAAGACAACGTTTTGTCTATGAGAGCGCGAAGGTCAGTAAAACTACCTGTGTCTGTCTTTGGAAGCTGACAAGCTGTAGGCTTGCTCAGTCTGGGTTAGTTAGGGACTACATTGTGTGTAGTAAGCGCCGGGACACGGCTAGGATTTTGTTTATTATTAGTATTCCTGTTTGTTTTCCTTAAAGCACTGTACAGCACCGGTTTATAAACTTGTATATAGCACCAATAAACACCGCACTGTTTGTCACTACATCAGAGGATTTGGTATCTGTGCCTTAAAGACTGCTCATCCCAGGGGGTTTTGCACCCGCTACCTGTGCCCCAGCTTACACTGCCTAGAGTAGGGTGACCAGACACCCCCAGTTTTGGTCTGTCCCCAGATCAAGTCTGTCCCCAGTTTTGTCCCCGGATAGGGTTGCCACCTGTCCGGTATTGCCCCAGACAGTCCAGGTTTAGACACATGTGCCCCGGTCTCTATCCACCTGTGACCCGGCACAACATACTTCCAGTCCCATCTATCCAGTAAATGTGTGCTGGCAATGGAGTTTGTGCCGGACCAAGTTCTGGCACTCCGCTCCACTCAATGAGATTCCTGTTGGCTGTGCCTCTCTGCCTCTCCCGCCATGTGCCTCTCTCAACCCCCGCCCCCACTAACGCCACCTCAATGATCTTCTTTGCAGTCATTGGTTGCTGTCCTAGCAACCAATGACATTCTTTTTCTGCCTTTTACACTGCATAGTGGGAGGTAAATAGCCCTAGAGTGGCTCCACCTCCCAGCTTTGCCCCCCAGCTTTGCTCTCACACTTCTCTCCTTGGTTGAAGTAGCTCCCGGGTCCCGCTGGTAAGTCAATTTGAATGGATGTGGGGGCAGGGGGAGCTAATGAAGGGGGGGGTCTCTCTGATCTCTGTAGGTCTCTAAGGAAGGGGGAGGGGGACTGATATAGGGGGACTGTGAGCTAATGGGGGTCTGCTTAAAAAATAGTTTACCATTTGCCAATAAAAAAAAAAAATATATATATATATGTCCCCGGATTTCATTTTAAAAATCTGGTCACCTTAGCTTAGAGTAAAGCTTAACACAACACCTGGCTATCCTTCTAGGTCCAGGTTCACTCCCTGTTATGGGGTGACCACTGTCTCCCAGTAGTTTTCCTGCATTGACAACCTGTCACATGACTCTTCTTGTGGAGATTGCAAGTGGCTGTGCTGAAACTCTTTGTGCAGGCTTGGTCCGCCATTGTCCATATCAGAAACTGATCCAGAGCAATGATGTACATCTGAATCTGGAGTGCATGCATGAAGAAAGAAAGTGGCTGAAAGAGGCTGCAGGAGAACAACAGTACTGAGCTGCAAAAAAGGATAAACAAAAAAGTGGAAACAGCATTTTATAGACAAACATGCCAATAGTTTATAATGCACAGTGCTATAGCAAACTGTCATCCAGTTGTACTAGGAAGAAATAATATATTGGTTAAAGCAGGGCTTGAGTCCTGCGGGAACGCATGGGAATGACGTTCCTGTACTTTTTCTACAGCAGGAATGCCGTTTCCGTTAGCAGCTAGTCCCCCCCACATGATCCTAGCACCTGGCGCCATCCCCTGCTCTGGGATGGCAGGTCGGTAAGCCCAGATTGAGGGTTCCCGACCCACCATCCCCGAGCACAATGTGAGGAATGGAGCCACACTAGAGGAAGCGGAGCCGATGCTTCCTGTATAGTGCCGATTCCTGTCACAGGCGGAGTGATACCAAATGCACTACGCCTGTGACAGGAGCAAAACAGGAAGCATCAGCTCTGCAGATGAGAGAGGGAGGTAGAGAGAGAGAGGAGGGAAGGAGAGGTAGAGGTAGAGGAAGAGAGAGAGATGAGGGAAGGAGAGGTAGAAGGAGAGAGAGGTAAAAGGGGAGAGATGAGAAAGAGAGAGAGAGGAAGGAAAGAGAGGTAGGAAAAGAGAAAAGAGAAAGAAGAAAGAAAGAATAGAGAGGACGAGAGACAGAGGGAAATTTGCAACTCAAAGTATATGTAACCCACCATAGTACCCACCAGCAGTACCCACCAGCCAGCAGTATCCACTAGCAGTACCCACCAGCATTACCCGCCAGCAGTACCCACCAGCAGTACCAGCCAACAGTAGCCACCACCAGTACCCACCAGTAGTATCAGCCAGCAGTACCCGCCAACAGTGCCAGCCAGCAGTAGCCACCACCAGTAGCCACCACCAGTACCAGGTACACTAGCAGTACCTGCCAGCAGTGCCCACCAGCAGTACCAGCCAGCAGTACCCACTAGCAGTAGCAGCCAGCAGTACCCACTAGCAGTACCCACCGGCAGTAACCATCAGCATTACCCACCAGCAGTACAAAACAGCAGTACCAACCAGCAGTACCAGGCCGCAGTACCCACCACCAGTACCCACCACCAGTACCCGCCAGCAGTACCAGTCAGCAGTACCCAGTAGCAGTACCCGCCAGCAGTACCAGTCAGCAGTATCCACCAGAAGTACCCATTAGCAATACCAGGCAGCATTACCAGCCAGCAGTACCAGGCAGTAGTGCCCACCAGCAGTAGCCACCAGCAGTACCAGCCAGCAGTAGCCAATCAACAGTACCAACCAGCAGTACCAGTCAGCAGTACCCACCAGCAGTATAAGCCAGCAGTACCCAGCCAGCAGTACCCAGCCAGCAATTCCCACCGGCAGTATCCACCAGCAGTATCCAAAAGCAGTACCCGCCAGTAGTAACAGCCAGGAGTACCAGCCCTGGAGGGCAGCCAGTTAGCAGCCACTAGCTATACCCGCCTGGGGGACAGCAGCAGCGATACATGCAGAAACCCAATTCAATCCACTTAAAAAACAGAAGGGGATCTGTTCCCTTTTGTCTGGGCAGATCAGATTGGAGGGCCCATAGAGTAGAGCGGACTGCGTCTGTGTCTGCTCTGCATACGTTATCATGGGCCTGTCATCTGATCTGCCCACTCCGCTCATTGTGGCCCGTGACCGGTTACCAAGTCGCTAAAATGGCCCTCGCTCCTCAAAAGGTATATATACACGAACACACTTTTTTTAAAGTGTGCTGGCAGGTAATAATCTTGGGTGAGTTCCCACACTTTTTTTTCCAGGACTTGACCCCTGGGTTTAAGCAACTATTCATTTTAATCTTTTTATTTAGGCTGGAGATAAAGGTGAAGTTTACTTTTTGAAAAAAAAAAAAAAAATGAAAATGACTATACAGTTAACAGGGGTATCAATTGCAAAAGTGGCTGCACATAATTTAAAATCGTTTTGCAAATAAGACAGTTCCTACATGTATTTTACAAGTGTAATTTGCTATATCAGCCTGGAGTTTAACTTTAAAGAGACTCTGGAATTAATTCACAAGATAAATAATGCATGAATTTTTGAGTTAAAATTACTCATGCGGTATTTATCTCAAAAGTAGTCAATTCACAAAAAAAAAAAGTAAAAAAAAAATGCGTTATTTACCAAATGCGTAAAATATTTGTTTTTCAATATTTATTACTTAAATGTAGTATTATTTTAGCATTGTTTTTTCAGGTTTTTTTTTTTTTTTTTTTTTTTTTTTACATGCTAACACTGTACTAGAGGTAGATAGTTCTGCAAATAATTGCACGCATAAATATTTTGAAATTGTTAAAACATTCTAGCATGCTTTAATTCACAGAATGACCCCCCTCTGGTTAAATGTTACAATTTATTTCCATTCCTGAGCTCATAGCAGAACATTTCTACTCTGATACATTGTACTCTTACACTGATATATTGTATACTTTTAACTTACTGGTCAGTGCAGAGTTCCCCTTAGTGTTATTTTATACAATGCTGAAATAGAGACTGCACACTGCCAAGTGATAAATAACCAATGTGTGTGTTCTTTAGTGAATTGACTTTAGCCCCCGTTTATACCAGTGTGGCTCTAAAATTGTGCTACTTCAGCATGATTTCAAAGCTTCACATGAGTGCGATTTGCATTGCCGATTTCATTTTGGCTTGCGACTTCATACAACAGAAGTCTATGCAAGGTGCAATGAAATCGACAAAAAGTAGTGCAGGAACCTTTTTCAATTTGAACGGTTCCATTGCTGAAAATGGGGTGTGACTTGTCATGCGATTAGGTACTGTCAAATCACATGAAAAATCAGACTAGCGTGAACAGGGGCTTAATTATTTATCCTAATTTTTTATTTTTTTTTGCAGTATTCACCTCACATTTAATATTTTACTTTGATGAATTGACTCTCTTGTTATCTTATGCGATATTTCCCAAAAAATTAGTCATGTGACCTTCATATCGCATATGGAATCCTTTAGTGAATTGACCCCTCTATCACTGAAAAAAAAAAACTCCATTACAATTAAATCAAAGGCAGACACCTAATGCACATGCCTGAAGAAGCCCCCAAAACCTTGATGCTATGGCAATATTCTAAGCCTTTCCAACAGGCAAAGCTCCTAGATCGGAGCTTGTAGTTACCTCCCATCCCCACACATTCCTATTGACCCATACCTCCCAACCTTCCCGCATTTTAAACACAGAAACAGAGAAGAGTAATGGTAGAAGACCAATTGGTCCACTTAATCTGTCCAATAGGTTTACTTGTTTATTTTATTTTTCTTGGCTAAGTAAATCCCAAGCATATTTAATTCCACTTACTGTTGACTGACTCACTACCTCTAATTGAAGTCTGCTCCAAGCATCAACCACTCTTTGGATACAATATTACTTTCTAAAGTAGTTTCAAGCTTTCCTCCTGTTACTGTAATTTGAGGTCATGGCCCCATGTTCTTGATCTTAGCTTCATATTGAAAACACTGCCCCCCTGATCCATATTTACATCCTTCATGTATTTAAAGGTTTCTATCACATTCCCCCTTTCACTTCTTTCCTCCAGGCTGTACACATTAAGTTCTTGTGTTCCCTCCTGATATATTTTATCTTTGAGCTCTTGAACTCAAAACTTGTTCTATTTTATCACAATCTTTGAGGTCTTCAGAACTTTGGGACTGTCCCCATTTTGAAACCAAATCTCTCTGTCCCTCTTTTTTCTTCAGTTGTCTCTCTTTTTGGTTTGATGTAAGAAATTATTTAACTATTAAAGTTTTATCAAACTATCATGTTTTACTGATATGTGTATATATCAGCCTAAACACTCACTGGCCACTTTATTAGGTACACCTTGCTGGAACCTGATTGGACCCCCTTTTGTCTTTAGAAATGCCTTAATGGAATGGTAGGCAAGATGTAATACCTTAATAATTTAAATACTACCTATAATAAATATATAAATAAATAAATAACTTAAATAAAAAACACCAGACATCGGTTGGATATAAAAGGCCGCGGCGGCTTTAATTAATGGCTTTAAAACATATAAATAAACTTCAGACTTTGTTGACATTAAAACTTCAGATTACATAAATAAACAACCCAGTCCTACGACTCGGGTTGACAAAACTGACTCAAACTTTTAAATAGCCATTATCCACAAGACAGGCGGAATTTTTTCGCCTGTCCCCACACATCCCACTCGCGGCCAATTCTATGCAGGAACCTAAATTATTGTTAAAAATATCCAGCCCGATGTCTGATAAATGCACACCGTCTCTCCTATATAGACCAGCTAGACCACCTTCCAATTCCAAATGCCTGTAGGGGAAGATTCCCAAAACCTCAAGCAATTTGGAAAGCCCCCTGTTCAGGCGTTTTCTCATTTTCTCCATTTGTCTCAAGCTATGATATTTAAAACAAATTAGACGTGGTATCACCTCTGAGAAAACTAGCTGCGCTGCTGGAAAAAATGACTGGATGATAACCAGATCATCCCTAAATCTAAAAATCAAATCCAGCGTTTTGAACTTTCCTATGTCATTACCACCTAAGTGAATAATGATCATATTTGGGGATGGATTAAAATCTCTTAGCTGGGAAATAAAGGGGATCAATTCCGCCCAGAGCATAACGCGTTTACTAAACCAAAAAACCTTATATGCTTGTTCCTCCAATCCTAGGTTTTCTGTATACACTCTCATCTTCGCCCTCAATTGAGCCCAGTGTATGAAGGAGTGGCCTAAGATCCAAGTTACGAAACGTTGACCTGAAATTCAAACAAAAGGATTAGGGCGAATATAAGATTTATATGAGTCAGATGCCCATCTACCAATGTGCTTTATCGCATTAACATCTAAACCTAATCTAGAAGCTTCAGATGCTGCTCCGATGCGGAATGAATGAGTGGTTATTTTTTGAGCATCTAGATTCAAAACTTTCAAACACATACTAAGCACTGCACTAAATTGATAACGGGTCAACTCCTTTCCTGAAGCATGAATAAATAAAGCCTCATTCAAAAGTGGTCTTTTAGCCACAAAATCTTGTAAAAGCTTGACTGGGCATATATCTGAATTTTTAAATTCGTGTAATAAAATTCTCGTTCCCACACCTAGCTGATCCGTTTTAAAACGGGATAAAAAAATGGAAACGCTTTTGGCTGAAAAAACAATGTCCTGATATTTCAAACCTGAAAAACCCAGTTTTTTGTCTGGCAGCAGCTCGGAAATCCTGAAAGCTGCGAAAAACATCAGTGAAAATGCAGCTTTAAATAAAGTTACCTCATAAGTAGGGTTGAGCGGACACCTAGATGTCCGTGTTCGACGGGTTCGGCCGAACTTTAAAAAAAAGTCCGGGTCCGTGTCCCGGACTTTTACCGAACTTTTCCCGGACACCGAACCCCATTGAAGTCAATGGGGACCCGAACTTTAAGGCACTAAAATGGCTCTAAAACACCAAAGGAAAGGGCTAGAGTGCTGCAAATGGCAGCAAAACGTAATTAAGAGCATGGCAAGTGCTCTGCAAACAAATGTGGATAGGGAAATAACTTAAAACAACAAAAAAAAACAGAAAAATAAAACAATGTTCTTCTTCATCTCTGAAGGACGAGGCCCATATGGAGTAGGAGGGAGGTTGAGGTGGTGGTGGATGTGGCGGTGACATAGGCGTGCGCACAGGGTGTGCTGGGTGTGCCTGGGCACACCCTAATCACCTAGGGCACATAGCATTGCCAGTGAGGAGATGGGAAAGATCTCCCTGGGACCTGCTCTGCTCTATTTCTCCTTGCCTACAGGTACATGGCCCCGATACATTACTCTCCCTGCTGGCAAACACATGCATGTGTATTTCAACTTTGGGGTGCACACCTTAATGCAATAGGCTGCGCACACCTATGGGCGGTGTAGGTGGAAGCGGCGGTGGAGGAGGACCAGGGCCGGATTAACAGCATCATGGGCTTGGTGCTGAGGATTTTGAAGGGCCTTAGGGCCGTGCCTTGCCATGCACCCAGAGGAGGAAGGGTGCAGCCATGCATGCCTAATTCAACATGGGATGCTGTCTCTGAAGCCCATAAACACATCCATGCATCGCCAACTGTCCCTCCTTGTCCGGCCTTCACGCTGTGTGGGGAGGTTCTGAGGGTGCTGCCTGGGGAAGCGAGCATAGAAGCCAGACTTCTGTGTTTACAAGTGACAGAAGAGCGGTAACAGTGAATATGGCCAACCCGGGGCCTATATAAAAGGTAGGGGCCTGGAGCTGCAGCTCCAATAGACCCTACATTAATCTGGCCCTGAGGAGGAGGACGAGGTAGCCAACACTGCTTCTTTTCACAAATTTTAAATGAGGGTACACCCCAAAAGAGTGAGAAAGAGCAAAAATGGAACAATGGGTGGGTAAGGTCGGTATCCATTGCTATTCTGCATAAGGTACGGAAAAGTCCCGTGGGATCCATGCCTGGTTCATTTTAATGAACGTGAGCTTGTCCACATTGTCTCTGGACAGGCGGCTGCGCTTGTCTGTTATAACGCCCCCAGCCGTGCTAAATACCCGTTCAGATAATACACTGGCTGCAGGGCACGCCAGCACCTCCAAGGCGTAAAGGGCAAGCTCAGGCCATGTGCCCAATTTGGAGACCCAGAAGTTGAAGGGGGCAGACCCGTCATTCACTACATGTAGGCGTGTGCACACATACTGCTCCACCATGTTGGTAAAATGCTGCCTCCTGCTAAGACGTTCCATCTGAGCTGCTGGTGCTGCTGTTTGTTGTGGCGTGCTGACAAAGCTTTTCCACATTTCGGCCATGCTAACCCTGCCTTCTGAGGTGCTGGCGGTGCCCTGGTTGCGTTGGCGACCTCCTCCTCCTCCTCCTCTGCCTTGTGCTTCCACTGTGGCCCCGCTGTCAGATGGGAATGCCAGCAGCATGGCGTCTACCAGCGTGCGCTTGTACTCGCGCATCTTGCGATCGCGCTCCAGTGAGTGAATTAAGGACGGTACGTTGTCCTTGTAACGGGGATCCAGCAGCGTGGCCACCCAGTAATCAGCACAAGTTAGAATGTGGGCAACTCGGCGGTCGTTGTGGAGACACTGCAGCATGTAATCGCTCATGTGTGCCAGGCTGCCCAGAGGCAACGAAAGGCTGTCCTCTGTGGGAGGTGTATGGTCCGTGTCCTCTGTATCCCCCCAGCCACGCACCAGTGATGGCCATGAGCTGGCCTGGGTGCCACCCTGCTGTGAACATGGTTCCATCTCCTCCTCCAGCTCCTCCTCCTCCTCATCCTCCTCATCCTCCAGAACTGTGCCCCTGCTGGACAATTGCGTCCCTGGCGTTTGCGTGTGCAGGAACCCACCCTCGGAGCCCCTTGCGAATGACTGCCCTGAAAGCCTTGGAAATGTTACCTCTTCATCCTCCTCCTCCTCCTCATCCTGTGCCACATCCTCTTCCATCATCGCCCGAATTGTTTTTTCAAGGAGGCATAGAAGTGGGATAGTTAAGCTGAGAACGGCGTCATTGCCACTGGCCATGTTGGTGGAGTACTCAAAACAGCGCAACAAGGCACACAGGTCTCGCATGGAGGCCCAGTTATTGGTGGTGAAGTGGTGCTGTTCCGCAGAGCGACTCACGCGTGCGTGCTGCAGCTGAAACTCCACTATGGCCTGCTGCTGCTCGCACAGTCTTTCCAGCATGTGCAAGGTGGAGTTCCACCTTGTGGGCACGTCACATATGAGGCGGTGAGCGGGAAGGCCGAAGTTACGCTGCAGCGCTGCCAGGCGAGCAGCAGCAGGGTGAGAACGCCGAAAGTGCGCACAAACGGCCCGCACTTTCTGCAGCAGCTCTGACATATCGGGGTAGTTTTTAAGGAACCTCTGCACCACCAAATTCAGCACATGCGCCAGGCAAGGGATGTGCGTCAAACCGGCTAGGCCCAGAGCTGCTATGAGATTTCGCCCGTTATCGCACACCACCAGGCCGGGCTTGAGGCTCGCTGGCAGCAACCACTCATTTGTCTGCTGTTCCATGCTCCTCCACAACTCCTGCGCGGTGTGTGGTTTGTCCCCCAAACAGGCAAGTTGTAAAACTGCCTGCTGTCGTTTACCCCTGGCCGTGCTGAAGTTGGTGGTGAAGGTGTTACGCTGTCCGGATGAGGAGGCGGTAGAGGATGAGGAAGCGGAGTAGGAGGAGTTAGGAACAGGAGGCAAACTGAAGCGCCCTGCAATCCTCGGTGGTGGAAGGACATGCGCCAAATTGCTATCCGCCTCAGGCCCATCCGCCACTGCATTTACCCAGTGTGCCGTTAGGGAGATATAACGCCCCTGACCGTGCTTACTGGTCCACGTATCCGTAGTTAGGTGGACCTTGGCACAGATGGCGTTGCGCAGTGCACACCTGATTTTTTCCCCCACTTGGTTGTGCAGGGAAGGGATGGCTTGCCTGGAAAAGTAGTGGCGGCTGGGCACGACGTACTGTGGGACAGCCACCGACATAAGGTTTTTAAAACTGTGCGTCTCCACCAGACGGAATGACAGCATTTCAAAGGCCAATAATTTTGAAATGCTGGCATTCAGGGCCAGGGATCGCGGGTGGGTAGGGGGGTACTTCCTCTTCCTCTCAAGTGTTTGGGAGATGGAAAGCTGAACGCTTCCACGGGACATTGTGGAGATGGTTGTTGGTGACCCAGGTGGTGGTGTTGCTGACAGATCGTCTGTTTGCGGGGTGGCAGGTGCCGGTATCACTACAGATGTGGCTGGAGCGGCCGAGACTGCAGCAGAAGAGGAAGCAGGATGAGCCAGAGACGTTTCTTGGTTTTGAAGGTGTGTACTCCACTGCAGCTCGTGCTTTGCACTTAGATGCCTGATCATGCAGGTTGTGCTCAGGTTGAGAAGGTTCATGCCTCGCTTCAAGCTCTGATTGCACAGGGTGCAAACCACTCGTGTCCTGTCATCAGCACATTTTCTAAAGAACTTCCACGCTAGAGAACTCCTTTGAGCTGACTTTGGTGCGCTCGTTCCCTTGCTGCGTTGGGCAGTAGCGGGCGTAGTGTCTAGGGCACGGCCGCTCCGCTTCTGCACCCTGCTCCCTCTTCTGCTGTGCTGGTGGCTCTGTGCGACCACCGCCTCTTCCTCCAAACTACTCAGTTCACCTGCATGACGTTCATTCCATGTGGGGTCGAGGACCTCATCGTCCTCCACATCATCTTCCACCCAGTCTTCACCCCTGCCCTCCTTGTCGGTCTCCACAATGCTGAACGCCGCAGCAGTTGGCACCTGCGTTTCGTCATCATCGGAGACGTGCTGCGATGATCCTTGCATGTACTCATCTTGAGGAATAAGTGGTTGGGCATCGCTGCACTCAATCTCTTCCACTTCTGGGGCAGGGCTAGGTGGATGGCCCTGGGAAACCCTGCTGACAGAGTCCTCAAAAAGAATAAGAGACTGCTGTATGGCTTGGGGCTCAGACTGCTGGCCTGATTTGCAAGGGGGTGAGGTGAAAGACGGTTGGACATTGGCTGCAGGTGCCAACTCTGACCTTTCTGCAGTAGACTGGGTGGGAGACAATGTGAAGGAACTGGAGGCACTGTCAGCAGCAAACCAATCTACTATCGCCTCAACTTGTTCTGGCCTCATCACTTCTAGGGGCGTTTGATGCCCTACCAAATACTGATGCAGGTTCTGTCGCCTACTCACACTTGAGGAAGGTGTTTCACTTGTGCGTGTAGCTGGCACAGATCGACCATGTCCTCTCCTTGCAACAGGAGCTCTACCAGCAGCACCACGACCCAGGCCACGGCCCTTATTTGACGGTCTCCTCATATTTCTGTAATTTAAGATCTTGCCCTAGAAAGGTTTTTATTGAATAGCGGAATAGAAAATATGATCCAAAAAAAGTGTATGTATATCACACGTACACAACCACACTAGGCCCCAATTACTATTGTTTGTACCCCTAAAAGGCTAGATGAGGAGTAGGGGGAGTATGGAACAGGCAGCACCCTCAAACCTTCAGAAGTATGAGATGAACCCCAACAACTTGGAAAGGTGGATCTCTCTCACACGTACCGACACAGACTATCCCGCAATTCAATTGATCCTCAAAGGTTTTTATTGAATAGCGGAATAGGAAATATGATCAAAAAAAGTGTATGTATCTCGCACGTACACAACCACACTAGGCCCCAATTACTATTGTTTGTACCCCTAAAAGGCTAGATGAGGAGTAGGGGGGGTATGGAACAGGCAGCACCCTCAAACCTTCAGAAGTATGAGATGAACCCCAACAACTTGGAAAGGTGGATCTCTCTCACACGTACCGACACAGACTATCCCGCAATTCAATTGATCCTCAAAGGTTTTTATTGAATAGCGGAATAGGAAATATGATCAAAAAAAGTGTATGTATCTCGCACGTACACAACCACACTAGGCCCCAATTACTATTGTTTGTACCCCTAAAAGGCTAGATGAGGAGTAGGGGGGGTATGGAACAGGCAGCACCCTCAAACCTTCAGAAGTATGAGATGAACCCCAACAACTTGGAAAGGTGGATCTCTCTCACACGTGCCGACACAGACTATCCCGCAATTCAATTGATCCTCAAAGGTTTTTATTGAATAGCGGAATAGGAAATATGATCAAAAAAAGTGTATGTATCTCGCACGTACACAACCACACTAGGCCCCAATTACTATTGTTTGTACCCCTAAAAGGCTAGATGAGGAGTAGGGGGGGGTATGGAACAGGCAGCACCCTCAAACCTTCAGAAGTATGAGATGAACCCCAACAACTTGGAAAGGTGGATCTCTCTCACACGTACCGACACAGACTATCCCGCAATTCAATTGATCCTCAAAGGTTTTTATTGAATAGCGGAATAGGAAATATGATCAAAAAAAGTGTATGTATCTCGCACGTACACAACCACACTAGGCCCCAATTACTATTGTTTGTACCCCTAAAAGGCTAGATGAGGAGTAGGGGGGGTATGGAACAGGCAGCACCCTCAAACCTTCAGAAGTATGAGATGAACCCCAACAACTTGGAAAGGTGGATCTCTCTCACACGTACCGACACAGACTATCCCGCAATTCAATTGATCCTCAAAGGTTTTTATTGAATAGCGGAATAGGAAATATGATCAAAAAAAGTGTATGTATCTCGCACGTACACAACCACACTAGGCCCCAATTACTATTGTTTGTACCCCTAAAAGGCTAGATGAGGAGTAGGGGGGGTATGGAACAGGCAGCACCCTCAAACCTTCAGAAGTATGAGATGAACCCCAACAACTTGGAAAGGTGGATCTCTCTCACACGTACCGACACAGACTATCCCGCAATTCAATTGATCCTCAAAGGTTTTTATTGAATAGCGGAATAGGAAATATGATCAAAAAAAGTGTATGTATCTCGCACGTACACAACCACACTAGGCCCCAATTACTATTGTTTGTACCCCTAAAAGGCTAGATGAGGAGTAGGGGGGGTATGGAACAGGCAGCACCCTCAAACCTTCAGAAGTATGAGATGAACCCCAACAACTTGGAAAGGTGGATCTCTCTCACACGTACCGACACAGACTATCCCGCAATTCAATTGATCCTCAAAGGTTTTTATTGAATAGCGGAATAGGAAATATGATCAAAAAAAGTGTATGTATCTCGCACGTACACAACCACACTAGGCCCCAATTACTATTGTTTGTACCCCTAAAAGGCTAGATGAGGAGTAGGGGGGGTATGGAACAGGCAGCACCCTCAAACCTTCAGAAGTATGAGATGAACCCCAACAACTTGGAAAGGTGGATCTCTCTCACACGTACCGACACAGACTATCCCGCAATTCAATTGATCCTCAAAGGTTTTTATTGAATAGCGGAATAGGAAATATGATCAAAAAAAGTGTATGTATCTCGCACGTACACAACCACACTAGGCCCCAATTACTATTGTTTGTACCCCTAAAAGGCTAGATGAGGAGTAGGGGGGGTATGGAACAGGCAGCACCCTCAAACCTTCAGAAGTATGAGATGAACCCCAACAACTTGGAAAGGTGGATCTCTCTCACACGTACCGACACAGACTATCCCGCAATTCAATTGATCCTCAAAGGTTTTTATTGAATAGCGGAATAGGAAATATGATCAAAAAAAGTGTATGTATCTCGCACGTACACAACCACACTAGGCCCCAATTACTATTGTTTGTACCCCTAAAAGGCTAGATGAGGAGTAGGGGGGGTATGGAACAGGCAGCACCCTCAAACCTTCAGAAGTATGAGATGAACCCCAACAACTTGGAAAGGTGGATCTCTCTCACACGTACCGACACAGACTATCCCGCAATTCAATTGATCCTCAAAGGTTTTTATTGAATAGCGGAATAGGAAATATGATCAAAAAAAGTGTATGTATCTCGCACGTACACAACCACACTAGGCCCCAATTACTATTGTTTGTACCCCTAAAAGGCTAGATGAGGAGTAGGGGGGGTATGGAACAGGCAGCACCCTCAAACCTTCAGAAGTATGAGATGAACCCCAACAACTTGGAAAGGTGGATCTCTCTCACACGTACCAACACAGACTATCCCCCAATTTAACTGATCCCCAAAGGTTTTTGATTAAATAGCGGAATAGAAAATATGATCCCAAAAAAGTGTATGTATATCACACGTACACAACCACACTAGGCCCCAATTACTATTGTTTGTACCCCTAAAAGGCTAGGAGTAGGGGGAGTATGGAACAGGCAGCACCCTCAAACCTTCAGAAGTATGAGATGAACCCCAACAACTTGGAAAGGTGGATCTCTCTCACACGTACCAACACAGACTATCCCCCAATTTAACTGATCCCCAGAGGTTTTTGATTAAATAGCGGAATAGAAAATATGATCCCAAAAAAGTGTATGTATATCACACGTACACAACCACACTAGGCCCCAATTACTATTGTTTGTACCCCTAAAAGGCTAGGAGTAGGGGGAGTATGGAACAGGCAGCACCCTCAAACCTTCAGAAGTATGAGATGAACCCCAACAACTTGGAAAGGTGGATCTCTCTCACACGTACCAACACAGACTATCCCCCAATTTAACTGATCCCCAGAGGTTTTTGATTAAATAGCGGAATAGAAAATATGATCCCAAAAAAGTGTATGTATATCACACGTACACAACCACACTAGGCCCCAATTACTATTGTTTGTACCCCTAAAAGGCTAGGAGTAGGGGGAGTATGGAACAGGCAGCACCCTCAAACCTTCAGAAGTATGAGATGAACCCCAACAACTTGGAAAGGTGGATCTCTCTCACACGTACCAACACAGACTATCCCCCAATTTAACTGATCCCCAGAGGTTTTTGATTAAATAGCGGAATAGAAAATATGATCCCAAAAAAGTGTATGTATATCACACGTACACAACCACACTAGGCCCCAATTACTATTGTTTGTACCCCTAAAAGGCTAGGAGTAGGGGGAGTATGGAACAGGCAGCACCCTCAAACCTTCAGAAGTATGAGATGAACCCCAACAACTTGGAAAGGTGGATCTCTCTCACACGTACCAACACAGACTATCCCCCAATTTAACTGATCCCCAAAGGTTTTTGATTAAATAGCGGAATAGAAAATATGATCCCAAAAAAGTGTATGTATATCACACGTACACAACCACACTAGGCCCCAATTACTATTGTTTGTACCCCTAAAAGGCTAGGAGTAGGGGGGAGTATGGAACAGGCAGCACCCTCAAACCTTCAGAAGTATGAGATGAACCCCAACAACTTGGAAAGGTGGATCTCTCTCACACGTACCAACACAGACTATCCCCCAATTTAACTGATCCCCAGAGGTTTTTGATTAAATAGCGGAATAGAAAATATGATCCCAAAAAAGTGTATGTATATCACACGTACACAACCACACTAGGCCCCAATTACTATTGTTTGTACCCCTAAAAGGCTAGGAGTAGGGGGAGTATGGAACAGGCAGCACCCTCAAACCTTCAGAAGTATGAGATGAACCCCAACAACTTGGAAAGGTGGATCTCTCTCACACGTACCAACACAGACTATCCCCCAATTTAACTGATCCCCAGAGGTTTTTGATTAAATAGCGGAATAGAAAATATGATCCCAAAAAAGTGTATGTATATCACACGTACACAACCACACTAGGCCCCAATTACTATTGTTTGTACCCCTAAAAGGCTAGGAGTAGGGGGAGTATGGAACAGGCAGCACCCTCAAACCTTCAGAAGTATGAGATGAACCCCAACAACTTGGAAAGGTGGATCTCTCTCACACGTACCAACACAGACTATCCCCCAATTTAACTGATCCCCAGAGGTTTTTGATTAAATAGCGGAATAGAAAATATGATCCCAAAAAAGTGTATGTATATCACACGTACACAACCACACTAGGCCCCAATTACTATTGTTTGTACCCCTAAAAGGCTAGGAGTAGGGGGAGTATGGAACAGGCAGCACCCTCAAACCTTCAGAAGTATGAGATGAACCCCAACAACTTGGAAAGGTGGATCTCTCTCACACGTACCAACACAGACTATCCCCCAATTTAACTGATCCCCAGAGGTTTTTGATTAAATAGCGGAATAGAAAATATGATCCCAAAAAAGTGTATGTATATCACACGTACACAACCACACTAGGCCCCAATTACTATTGTTTGTACCCCTAAAAGGCTAGGAGTAGGGGGAGTATGGAACAGGCAGCACCCTCAAACCTTCAGAAGTATGAGATGAACCCCAACAACTTGGAAAGGTGGATCTCTCTCACACGTACCAACACAGACTATCCCCCAATTTAACTGATCCCCAGAGGTTTTTGATTAAATAGCGGAATAGAAAATATGATCCCAAAAAAGTGTATGTATATCACACGTACACAACCACACTAGGCCCCAATTACTATTGTTTGTACCCCTAAAAGGCTAGGAGTAGGGGGAGTATGGAACAGGCAGCACCCTCAAACCTTCAGAAGTATGAGATGAACCCCAACAACTTGGAAAGGTGGATCTCTCTCACACGTACCAACACAGACTATCCCCCAATTTAACTGATCCCCAAAGGTTTTTGATTAAATAGCGGAATAGAAAATATGATCCCAAAAAAGTGTATGTATATCACACGTACACAACCACACTAGGCCCCAATTACTATTGTTTGTACCCCTAAAAGGCTAGGAGTAGGGGGAGTATGGAACAGGCAGCACCCTCAAACCTTCAGAAGTATGAGATGAACCCCAACAACTTGGAAAGGTGGATCTCTCTCACACGTACCAACACAGACTATCCCCCAATTTAACTGATCCCCAAAGGTTTTTGATTAAATAGCGGAATAGAAAATATGATCCCAAAAAAGTGTATGTATATCACACGTACACAACCACACTAGGCCCCAATTACTATTGTTTGTACCCCTAAAAGGCTAGGAGTAGGGGGAGTATGGAACAGGCAGCACCCTCAAACCTTCAGAAGTATGAGATGAACCCCAACAACTTGGAAAGGTGGATCTCTCTCACACGTACCAACACAGACTATCCCCCAATTTAACTGATCCCCAAAGGTTTTTGATTAAATAGCGGAATAGAAAATATGATCCCAAAAAAGTGTATGTATATCACACGTACACAACCACACTAGGCCCCAATTACTATTGTTTGTACCCCTAAAAGGCTAGGAGTAGGGGGAGTATGGAACAGGCAGCACCCTCAAACCTTCAGAAGTATGAGATGAACCCCAACAACTTGGAAAGGTGGATCTCTCTCACACGTACCAACACAGACTATCCCCCAATTTAACTGATCCCCAAAGGTTTTTGATTAAATAGCGGAATAGAAAATATGATCCCAAAAAAGTGTATGTATATCACACGTACACAACCACACTAGGCCCCAATTACTATTGTTTGTACCCCTAAAAGGCTAGATGAGGAGTAGGGGGAGTATGGAACAGGCAGCACCCTCAAACCTTCAGTATGAGATTGTGTTCACTGTACCCCACAAAGATTGAGTTCACTGCACCCCACAATGATTGTGTTCACTGCACCCCACAAAGATTGTGTTCACTGCACCTCACAAAGATTGTGTTCACTGTACCCCCCAAAGATTGTGTTCACTGCACCCCACAAAGATTCTGTTCACTGTACCCCACAAAGATTGTGTTCACTGCACCCCAAAAAGATTGTGTTCACTGCACCCCAAAAAGGATGTTGTTCACTGCACCCCAAAAAGGATGTTGTTCACTCCACCCCAAAAAGATTGTGTTCACTGCACCCCACAAAGATTGTGTTCACTGCACCCCAAAAAGATTGTGTTCACTGCACCCCAAAAATGATTTTGTTCACTGCACCCCAAAAAGGATTTTGTTCACTGCACCCCAAAAAGGATGTTGTTCACTCCACCCCAAAAAGATTGTGTTCACTGCACCCCAAAAAGATTGTGTTCACTGCACCCCACAAAGGATTTTGTTCACTGCACCCCAAAAAGATTGTGTTCACTGCACCCCAAAAAGGATGTTGTTCACTGCACCCCAAAAAGGATTTTGTTCACTGCACCCCAAAAAGATTGTGTTCACTGCACCCCACAAAGGATTTTGTTCACTGCACCCCACAAAGATTGTGTTCACTGCACACCAAAAAGGATTGTGTTCACTGCACCCCAAAAAGATTTTGTTCACTGCACCCCAAAAAGATTGTGTTCACTGCAGCCCAAAAAGATTGTGTTCACTGCAGCCCAAAAAGATTGTGTTCACTGCAGCCCAAAAAGATTGTGTTCACTGCAGCCCAAAAAGATTGTGTTCACTGCAGCTCACACACAGAAAAATGGATGTGGATCACTGACACCTGCCTATCTCCAATCCCACACCACACAGCAATATCGATTGTAGTTTGTAGAACACAGTTTCCCTAAAATTCAGCAGACTCTGTCCCTAACAGGATTGAGAAGAGATCGTAGATCAGGATTGAGTGCAGATTCACCCCACCCCCCACACAGCAATATCGATTGTAGTTTGTAGAACACAGTTTCCCTAAAATTCAGCAGACTCTGTCCCTAACAGGATTGAGAAGAGATCGTAGATCAGGATTGAGTGCAGATTCACCCCACCCCCCACACAGCAATATCGATTGTAGTTTGTAGAACACAGTTTCCCTAAAATTCAGCAGACTCTGTCCCTAACAGGATTGAGAAGAGATCGTAGATCAGGATTGAGTGCAGATTCACCCCACCCCCCACACAGCAATATCGATTGTAGTTTGTAGAAGACACTGACCCTATATAATTCAGCAGACTCTATCCCTAAAATGCCTACAACTCGCCCTGCCTAAACACTCCGACCTGTCCCTCAATTCTATCCGGACACAAATGGTTTTTTCCTGCCTATCTTTCCCTAATCAGCAGCCAGCACGTTGATGTGTGCTCTGTCCCTGAATCTAAGCAGCATAATGACGCCGCTGCGGCTGCCTCGAACTTATAAAGACTTGGTCACATGCTTCAGACGGCCAATCACAGCTACTGAGACATTTGCAGGCATGGCTGGGATGGCTTAAGGCACACCAGTTAAACGATTGTTGATTGGCTGTTGAAAGCCCGCCATGAAAAGAGCGCCAAAGCATGCAAAACCCGGAAATAAAACGACCGAACACGGATTTTTACCCGAACATACAGTAAAGTGTCCGTGTCCGTGTTCGGGTACAAAAAATCCAATTATTCGGTACGAACACGAATAATACAGTCCGTGTTCGCTCAACACTACTCATAAGCTGAGAAGCATACATCCTTTAAAACTGCACACAAATTTACTAGCAGATCTAATGATATGGGTTGCCTGTCATCCCTCCTGAAATTGCGTTTCCTATAACCCTTTAGCGCTTGGCGCACAGAGAAATAGGATAAACTACTCGGATAGCCCTTGACCCTGTTAAAAAAGGAAACACCGGCCAAGGTTTTGCTGATGTGTGACCAAGATAAATTTTTCTTGAACAATGAGTCCAAGAAAGATAAAAGTACACCCTCAGAAAAATCATCTGACTGCAAGTTAAAACCGTTAAGGTGTTGTAACCATTGCCACCAAGCTGATCGGTATCCAGCTAGAGTCGATGGCGCCAGAGACCTTTCAATGTTTTCAACTATTCCAGTCATATCAAATCCCAAAGATGTGCAGGGCAAGGATGTCCAGTCTTGTCTGCTTCCGGCAACAGGTGGAAAAAACGTTGCATCTGGAATCGAGACAGACAATCTGCCAGAGTATTAGACTTCCCCGGCACAAAAGAAGCCTTTAACCAGATATTGTAATGTAAACATTTGGCTACCATGTATCTAAGCATAATGGTAACAGGCAGTGACTTGGAAGACAAGCAGTTGATTGCAAACAGCACGCCTTTGTTGTCAGTCCTCACCATTATGCTTTTGTTTACAAATTGTTGTCCCCATATTTCTAAAGCCACTACAATGGGGAATAGCTCCAGCAATACTATGTTACGGACCAAACCTGCTTTTACCCATTTGGTACACCATGGAGCAGCGCACCAATGATTGCCCCAAATGGACGCAAAACCCTGTGAACCAGCTGCATCCGTAAATAGCAAGAACTCTTCATCCAAGATAAACTGTTCCCGCCACACGGAGGCTCCGTTAAAATAAAGCAGGAAATGGGACCAAACTAGCAAGTCCTCCCTCAGATCTGCAGTAATACGCACATGTGAGGAAGGAGACTTCAAACCTGAAATTGCGGTGTAAATTCTTCTGGAGAATACTTTACCCGTGGGGATTATCCTGGAAGCAAAGGCTAACAAACCTAACAAGGATTGCAGATCTTTTAGGCAAACCTTCCTCCGTCGGATTGTAGTTAAAAGGGCTCTGCGCAGTTTATCCAACTTGTCCTCAGGAAGCCTAAATTCCATCCTTACTGTATCGATTGTTATACCTAGGAAAACCAATGAGGTGGAAGGAAAAACAGTTTTGTCTAGGGCCAGGGGGACCCCAAAAAGGTTACAAACTTGCATAAACGTGTTCAACAAGAATAAACATAAAGAAGAAGAAGGAGGACCGATAAATAAAAAATCATCCAAATAGTGCACTATGGAAGAAGAATCTGTCAGCTGAGACACCACCCATTCCAAAAATGTGGAAAAGCTCTCAAAAAGAGAACAAGACAGGGAGCATCCCATTGGGAGACATTTATCAAAATAAAATTTGTTGTCAAAATAAAAACCTAACGAATTGAACGAACTGGGGTGTATAGGCAGAAGTCTAAATGCTGATTTAATGTCAGCTTTAGCCAAAAGCGCTCCTTTCCCTGCCGACCTTAGCCTATCTAAAGCGTCTTCAAATGTGGCATAGCTAACAGACGACATTTTTTCACTGATGTCATCGTTAAGTGAATTATCAATAGGGTATGACAGATGGTGAATCAATCTATATGTATTGGGCTCTTTTTTCTGTATTATGCCTAATGGAGATATTCTAAGATTGTTAAAAGGGGGTTCAGAAAAAGGGCCAGCAAACCTACCTAATTCCAGTTCAGATCTAATTTTCTCCGCTACAATTTCTTTTAAACCTTCAACAGATTTTAGATTTTTGTGAATAACACAACCCTTACCTTGAAAAGAAGGTAATAGAAAGCCAAAAGCGAAGCCGTCAATTAACAAGCGGGCCTTCTCCTGGTTTGGATATTGGAGTAGCCACGGGAGCATTTCTGCTAGTTTCACTGACGTGGGTGCCTTTTTGCAGACCTCCAGGTTGCTGTGAGATTGACATCCTCTTAAAACATTTAAAAAGCGGATGTGCTCCTGAGCAGAACGCACATTCGTGCTTGAACTTGCACGTACCTGGCCACTTGCAGACTGTTTCATTATAGTTGAAACAAATGCCTTTCCGAAAGGACTGCAAGTTAGCTTGTTGAGGGTTGCTAGCCTGCCTGGGCTGAAAGGATCGTTGAGGCAAAAATAAGTCAAGCCATAAGCTCACCTCCTTAACCCCCCATTTTAAGGAAGGCTGAACCGCTAATTTTTGCCTAAAAGCAACGTCATATGAGTACCAGGCAGTACCCCCGAAATTTCTATAGGCTTCCAGCACAATGTCAATGTGCTGTAATAAACCTACACTTTTTTGTGGGAATTTTTCACATATAATACTAGAGTATATTAAAAATGCCTGAAGCCAATTAGTAAAAGACTTAGTTATAGGTCTTTTCCTGTCATCATCTTCTTTTTTGTCAGCCTTACATATGAATTCTTTGGCAGATGGGAGCAGGGAAAGAATATCTATAAATGCTCCCTGCCATATTTTGTCCCTAATGGTATCCGAAATGTGAAAACTGAGGGGAGAAATTTCACAAACCATTGATTCTTTTAGACATGTTTCAGGCAAATTTTGGCTTTGTGCCAATTCAAAAGCTACGGGCTGACTGAATTGGGGATCCTCCACTGTAGGGGCCACCCATACCTCCGCTGCGTCTCTAACTGCAGGTTCCTTCCTAAACTGACTGGTAAGGGACTTGAACTCTTTTAGAATATTTGCCATCATGAGGACCATGGACTCCGGGATCTGAGGCGCTGTAGCTTCCTCTCGATAGGATGCGTCCGGTCCGCTTCTGGCTGTGGCTGCTGCTCCTTGCCGTTCCGCTCCAGCTCCGACAGATGCTGCCCTGAGCCCAGGGGAAGGATTCCTCTCTGTAGGTGTCTCCGCGCGGTAAGGTGACGACCTCCGACCTCTCCGTCTTCTTCCAGGCGATCCTTGAGGTGTAGCCAACCGCGGAGCCCTTCCGGTGACCGGCGAGTACCTCTTCCGGGGCTGTCTTCTCCGTTTTGCCGTGACGTCTTCCGGACCGGACATGACGGTAGAGACCACACTGCGCATGTGCGCTGACCCGGATCTTCTATGGACGGCTTCCACCGGGAATGACACATCTTCTCCAGCGCTCGGGTCCTCCGGTGGAACGATCTCCGACTCCGCTGAGGCTTGAACACCCGGCTCCGAAGATGTTGACAGCGACGGCGGATCTTCCTGGATGGGCAGGTCGAGACATCTCCGCACCCACTCTTCGCCTCCGGCTCCGCCAGCTCTCTCGATCAGTTGACGTAGCAGACTCATGAAGAGACGACTCCAGGGATCTTGCTAGAAGGTCTTGAGGTAAGGAAAGTGACCCGGAGCCCCGCGGCCACCTGTTTATATAGTCCTACTGAAGCCAGAAAAAACTGGATTTCTGTAAAAAGAGCGGGATAATTGAGCGGGAGATAACTCTCCACGCGCTAAACTGCCCAGAGATAACTACAAAAAAGCGGGAAGGCTAAAAACTGCCTGGATACAGCTTTGAAAACAGGCGGGAAGCTCAAAAAACCACTGACCTGGGTCAAAAGTTCAACCTCTCACTATACCTATACTATAGGAATAATTGACCAGGCCCTGACTAGAAAATTTTAATATTCTACTGCCAAGTTATTTAAATACCCTTACCACCATCCCATAAAGAAGTGGGGTTCATGAAGCGCCCCTTTTCTTATTATTCTTCATGGCATAGATTCAACAAGGTGTTGTGAATTCCTCCGAGATTTTGACCTATATTGACATGAGAGCATCATGCAGTTGCTGAAGATTTGTCGGCTGCACATCCATGATGCAAATCTCCTGTTCTACCACATCCCAAAAGTGCTCTACTGGATTGGGATTTGGTGACTGTGGAGGCCATGGAGTACAGTGACCTCATTGTCATGTTCAAGAAACCAGTGGTGAGATGATTTGAGCTTTGTGACATGGTGCATTATCCTACTGGAAGTAGCCATCAGAAGATAGATATGCTGTAGTCATAAAGGAATGAATATGGTCAGCAAAAATGCTCAGGTAGGCCGTGGCCGATGCTCAGTTGGTACTAAGGGGCCCACAGTGTGCCAAGAAATATCCCCCCACCATTACACCACCAACAACAACCTGAACCATTAATTCAAGACAGGATGGATCCATGGTGTCATGTTGTTTACACTAAATTCTGACCCTACCATCAAAATGTTTGAACTTCAGCATCCACGTCTGGATGCCTAAATGCATTGCTGCCATGTGATTGGCTGATTAGCAATTTGTGTTACCAAGCAATTGAACAGATGTCCCTAATAAAGTGGCCAGTAAGTGTATATCCTACTTTCACTGAGATGGTGTATTGTAATATAAATGGATTTCTATCTGAGCCTTATGCTCCTTTTTTCATGTGGACTTTGTGAAAAAAATTAATAAACAGAGCTAATAAACAGAGATTAAACATAAACGTGTTTACTGCTCTAAACCTTTTATCTAATCTGTAAATTATTCTATTTGTAGTTCTGAACTGTTGACCTATCACAATAATGGGCAGCCTTACTAGCCAATAGAAATGTGCAGGAGAAATAAAGGGGCTGGCAGGCTTTAGTATTACCTAGATGTGCTGGAACTTTGTGTATGAATGACCTGAAATTCAGCAATTACAGTGAGATTTTTGGAGGTGTTTCACCTAGCTGTCTGCACTTTATACTTGAAGATTGTTCTTTACAATGACAGGTTTTCTTTAGGGTTTTTTTTTTTTTTTTTTTTCAGTAAGGTAGTGCAAAAAATAAAGCTAAAGGAGGAGTCAATATTAGACAGTTTTCAGTATACAATGATAGTTTTCACTGATTAGCTGCCATGACTTATTGAATCATGCACACTATCATTACATTTTTACACTGTTCTGAATAAGCCTGCATAATGCAAAATTGCATCATGTACTTACTGTAATTTTCCTATCCTGGGGCCAATCCATGGCAGAACACATATGGTTGTAATGTGCTGCCATGTTTTCTCCAGGAAAAAATCTTAAGGGATCCAACTTGCGACCTTGCTCTATGAAATGCTGGTCTTTAAATATAATAAAAGTTGGTTTAATAATCACAATTTCTATAGCCTAATAAATATCCAAGCAACAGTTCTGTGTCGGTATAGCTAGTAACAGCAACAGGCGAATGTTGCAGAGTGCTATCATTGCCTGGATGTAAAGAAAGACTAAGACATCTTGTGGCTTGCATCGGATTATGATCTGGCTGAGGCATCTTAAGGAACAACAGGTGTCTTGGTTTGTCTAGACACAAATGACTCCTATTACTCCACACATACAGAATTAGCATTCCTCTAACAGAAGGAAAAGATATGCATTTCTCTGTCAAGTGTATGCCTCTGAAAACTGTGGCATGCTTCTGAAATCTGTGTGAACTGTCGGTTGAAGCTAAACTCAAGGCCAGCATCAAAATACACATCTGAAACCCAGGAATGGGAACTTTCTTACATTTCAAATGATGTATTATACTGTTCATTCAGTTCTTTAATTCACTGACTCCTGATAGACAGCACAGCCAGGTCCTGCACACCCCAAGCTACACTGCAGCTTAGTCTACAAAAAGAGCAGCAGTGCATCAGTTTAATCTTCGCTCTGTTTTCTCCTCCTCTCAAGAAGCTTTTAATGTTAGATGGACACAACTATGGAATCTAACAGAGCCTGACTGACTGTTAATACCAACCATTCCATTTCCAGTTTTATTGTAGTGATGTTTTAGATCTGCCTTATAGGCTAAGACTGCCCATAAAGTAATTGTTTTTTTCACTCAGTCAGCGGAGTGAAAGAAAAGAAAAATGGATTCCCCGATCCACACATGCGTGGTAGATTGAAGAATCTTCCCTGCTGTACTATGTATTGTGACAGCAGGGACTCCTCCGCTGTCAGAATATACTGATTAGCACTGTAGCCGATTGGCTGCAGCCTCTGATTGACAAAAAGTTCCTGATATTCCCATTCAACAGAAGTCAATCACTACATCGACTGGAGTGGAAATGGCCCTTGTTGAACTAGCCAAATTTTGATCTATCTATTGCCAGCTTAATTTTTCCTTACAAATCCCTGTGCAGTTTGAAAAAAAAATTGTTTCGTTTAATCACCAAACCTGTAGGTCATGAGCGGCAGCCCCAAAGCCTTGTCGAAAAACTCCTATTGTATGAGAACAGCCCCATTCTGTCTGGAAGCAAAGATGTACTGTACATTGAGTGTTCTCAATGTTCTCTCTGGAATTACAAGAATGAGAGCTCTCCCTAACTTAGAACCTGCACGTGTGCAGTACGCTCTCCCTTCCCTTATAGAAGCAGCACAGGTATACTATATTACCAAAAGTATTGGGACGCCTGCCTTTACATGCACATAAACTTTAATGGCATCCCAGTCTTAGTCTGTAGGGTTCAATATTGAGTTGGCCCACCCTATGCAGCTATAACAGCTTCCACTCTTTTGGCAAGGCTGTCCACAGGGTTTAGGAGTGTGTCTATGGGAATGTCTGACCATTGTAACTATGGGTATGTTTGACCAATCTTCCAGAAGTGCATTTGTGAAGTCAGGCACTAATGTTGGATTAGAAGGCCTGGCTCGCAGACTCCACTCTAATTCCTCCCAAAGGTGTTCTATCAGGTTGAGCTCAGGACTCTGTGCAGGCCAGTCAAGTTCATCCACCCCAAACTCGCTCATCCAAGTCTTTTTGGGCCTTGCTTTGTGCACTGGTCCAAATAATTTGGTGGAGGGGGGATTATGGTGTGGGGTTGTTTTTCAGGGGTTGGGCTTGGCCCCTTAGTTCCAGTGAAGGGAACGCTTAAGTCTTTGGGTGCCTGCAATTGAATTGATTGCAACTTGCAATAAATTCTTCTGCAGTACAGATGTGAGGGTGACACTATTTTATTTGTCTACTGCCGGCTTATTGGGACACACACTGATAAGTCATGAAATCTTTTCACTCTGCTTTCCTTTCCTGCCAACACAGGTGCTGTTGAGTTTTAGAACATAAAGGATATTTGTTAGTAAATATGGTAATTTCCACTGAATCACTGTTGACTGAATATGTGCATGAAAATTTGTCCCGTTCAAGAATCCTTGCTTTATGTATGATATGCATCAAGACTTTTCTGTTGTAAATGAAAGTGTGAAAAATGGCATTTTTTTAAGCACCCCTGTGACGGTATCACATGTATCTCACCGCCTTGTAATTCCTTAATCCCCAATAGTTGAAGAATCCCCAATTCGCCAAATAAGAAATCGCTGGTATCGCTGAATAATTCCACACATGAGCCAAATCTGAATGCTGGAACGCCTTTACTGGAAGCAACCCCCGGAATTTAAAACTACAATTTCTTTTATCCCCTGCCCCCATGCAAGGGAGACACCCACAACAAATACACATTAACCAATAACACAAAGGTTACAATCCACATAAAATCCTCCCTTCTGTCTGGGAGGTAATTATGGTACACAATGGTTAACATAATTATCACAGGCAGGAAAAATGCAGTTTTACCCACATGCTGTAACTTTAAAACTATACATCCAATCATTATACAAATACATATTCACAATCAAACCATTCGGGGGGACAACCTATTCAAAAATGGCATGAATCGGACCAGCGGTTCCAAAGTTAGTACAAGTCTCATTGGCCTGGCTGTACACATGGCTTGTCTGCCCAAAACTGGTTCTACACAGTCTTTTGTCCTGGAGACAATTGAGAAGTGATCCACTTATCTCCCAAGGACAGCAAATACATGAAACTATATAACTATGCAGCTTATTGCATAAAACAGGTACATTCAACATATCCCCAGATAGCTTAGATCTTAGCGCACATTATTACTGAATGGCGCTCAGATCACATATGTACAGATTCAACAGCAGGGGAAAATCAAGTGTTTCAACATGGGACCATAATCACATGGTAAGAGGCTGACAAGTAGTCCTCTCCAGGTACTCGTGGCAACTCAGAAGAGGGGAGTTTGTCACAGACATATAAACTAATCCTCAATATAGTCTTTTAAGCAGGGAGAGGAAACATGCGAACAGACCTAGAAGGGCATCCTTCACAATGGCCCCCCTTTTTCTCCTTGCTCCGGCAGACCCGGTTAGACCTTTCCTGGTCTAGTAGGGGCTGGCGGTGCTCCAGGCCTAGTCATATAGTAAGTCAGTTTGCTTTGACAGCCCATCCGCGTTGCCGTTTTGCTTGCCAGGGCGGTAATGGATGGTGAAATCATAGGGCTGGAGGGCAAGGCTTCACCGTAACAAACGAGCATTGTCTCCAGCGACCTGGTTAAGCCAAACTAAGGAGTTGTGGTCAGTCATGAGAGTGAAGGCATGGCCATACAGATGGAGGGTGAGTTTTTTGAGGGCCCAGACCAGCGCCAGGCACTCTTTCTCAATGGCCGCATAACTGACTTCCCTTGGCAACAATTTCCGACTCAGGTAGATCACCGGGTGCTCCCCTCCATCCTCACCGACCTGGCTTAGTACTGCCCCCAGTCCAAACATTGAAGCATCTGGGTCTCAGTTGGTTGTGGGTGGCTCTCGGCAGCATGACTTTGGGCTTGGGTGGTCACGGCTTGTACTTCTTGTGGAGAAGTGGTTGCAAAAGCGGAAGTCAAAAGGCCAATATCATTGCCCAACACTACCTTGGCAGGCAACTCTCTCATTACCCCAACCTGTATGTTGCCCGCTCCGCCACCCCAGTCCAGATGCACCTGAGCGGTAGGAATCCGGTACACTGCCCCCCCTGCCAATCGCACAGCAATTGATTTCCCCGGTCTCTCTTTGTTGTCAATGAGGTGCCTTTGTACCAAAGTTATGGTAGCGCCACTGTCTCGTAGTCCTCGGGCAGTTTTCCCATTAATCATCACCAGCTGACAATGATGTTTGCGGTTGTCCGTGATGGTGGATTGAACACTAAGGGCTTCATACAAGTTACCCAGGGGTTCTTCTCAGAATTCTTTGGCATCTCAAACCGAGGGTACTGGATGATCCACATAGTGAACTGCCGCCTGGGGTTGAGGGAAACCAGGTCGGGTCCAGCTGGTTCTGGGAGGCTCCAATGGACAGTTGTTCTGAATATGCCCCACTTGGTTACACCTATAACAAATGATGCCGTTGTTGGGCGGCCGGGAATAGCGAGGTGTAGCTGTCACCGGCCTGCTGGGCTGTTGGTACCTGGGGGGCGATGAAGCCGTGGGTACTGTGGGACGTGGAGGTTGGGTTCTTGGAGTAGGTGCTGTAGCTTTCCGAGTATCTGCCTACTAGTCTGCCAATTTGGCAGCCTCTGGTAGGGAAAAGGGCTTGCGGTCCCTTACCCACTCTTTCACCTCTGCTTGGATGTGGTCGTAAAACTGCTCCAGTAGTACCAACTGCAGGACATCATCCAGGGTTGTAGCTTAGCAGCTGGTAATCCGATGGGTAGCTGATTGTTGCAGGCGACAGGCCCATTCTGCGTAAGAGTCCTTTTCCAGCCTACGTGAATCTCTGAACTTTTGCCGGTATGCCTCTGGAGTTATTGCATACCGGGCGAGGAGGGCTTCCTTAACCCGGGCATAGCTGTGAACGTCTTCCCAGGGTACCGCTCGGAAGGCATCTGCTGCTTTGCCAGAAAGCTTCCCGGCGAGTATGGAAACCCGGTCTTCTGCTGGTACTCTATGTAGGATACACTGGCGCTCAAAGTCTGCCAGGTACCCATCAATTTCACAGTCCTTTTCGTCAAATGCTTTAAATGCACTGGAGGGAACCTTTCTGGAGTCCCCAGTGCTGCTGGGTCCGCTCTGGAAACTTACGGCTGCTTGCTGTGTCTCTGCCAATTTTAACTGTAGCTCCAGCTGTGCTTTTTGCATATTTTCCTCTGATATGATTTTCATCACCTGCATGATGATCTCCGGCGTTGGGTTCGGTCCAAACCATGCCAGTCTCTCTCGCATCTCCCGGTTTGTGGGAGATTCAGTTTCCCGAACCGTCGGTATATCTATCTCCCGAACGGCTGGTATTTCGGTTGCCTGACCGATCGTTACTGCCTCAGCCATGCTACCTTGGTCTAGCTCCATCAATTCGGCTATAATGACCCGCTTAGCCTTGCAGCCTGCACTTTTCCCCCGAACTTCCAATAGTTCCTTTAATGTGCTGCGCATTAAACCGTGTGTACCAGCTCTCCATTCGCTGTACACCCGCTTCCTTTGGATTCTTCGTTTAGGGAAAAAAAAAAGGAAAATTCCGCCGCTGCCAACCAGTTGTGACGGTATCACTGTATCTCACAGCCTTGTAATTCCTTAAACCCCAATAGTTGAAGAATCCCCAATTCGCCAAATAAGAAATCGCTGGTATCGCTGAATAATTCCACACATGAGCCAAAGCTGAATGCTAGAACGCCTTTACTGGAAGCAACCCCCGGCATTTAAAACTACAATTTCCTTTATCCCCTGCCCCCATGCAAGGGAGACACCCACAACAAATACACATTAACCAATAACACAAAGGTTACAATCAACATAAAATCTTCCCTTCTGTCTGGGAGGTAATTATGGTACACAATGGTTAACATAATTATCACAGGCAGGAAAAATGCAGTTTTACCTGCATGCTGTAACTTTAAAACTATACATCCAATCTTTATACAAATACATATTCACAATCAATCCATTCAGGGGGACAACCTATTCAAAAATGGCATGAATTGGACCAGCAGTTCCAAAGTTAGTACAAGTCTCATTGGCCTGGCTGTACACATGGCTTGTCTGCCCAAAACTGGTTCTACACAGTCTTTTGTCCTGGAGACAATTGAGAAGTGATCCACTTATCTCCCAAGGACAGCAAAATACATGAAACTATATAACTATGCAGCTTATTGCATAAAACAGGTACATTCAACATATCCCCAGATAGCTTAGATCTTAGCGCACCTTATTACTGAATGGCGCTCAGATCACATACGTACGGATTCAACAGCAGGGGAAAAACAAGTGTTTCAACATGGGACCATAATCACATGGTAAGAGGCTGACAAGTAGTCCTCTCCAGGTACTCGTGGCAACTCAGAAGAGGGGAGTTTGTCAGAGACATATAAACTAATCCTCAATATAGTCTTTTAAGCAGGGAGAGGAAACATGCGAACAGACCTAGAAGGGCATCCTTCACATCCGCTTTACTGGGGAAATTTCCAAAGTCTTTACTTTGAATGGCCTCACCATGTGCAACTCTCTTTTTTGCTGCACACCAACAGAGGTGAGTTTCCTGTCTACCTACCTGCTTGGGAAAACTGTAAGTGTATACACTTTTGCACACAATCATTTTAAAGGTTGCTGACCTGTGTAATCAATCGCTCTGTAATTGTATACACCGGTGGATTGGAATAGTTTTAAGTGCTAGCCTACCTATGTGGGAGTACTGTCCATGTATACAGTGGTGGACTGAATAATTTTAAAGGATTGTGTCAGCTAAGGATTATACAGGGCGGCAACCTATGAAGTTACCAAACTCTAGATTTTTTTTAAATTTGTAACTTCCTATTGAAATTCATAACTTGATTTGGGTGCTTGCACTGTCCATAATAGGAATGCGAAAATAATTCAAAAATATAAAAAGGATACAGGAAGTTTGGGAACAGTTCCAAGTTTTTTAGGCTAATTTCTTTGATGCAAAATGTAACACCCATGGTTACAATGAAAGCAAGTACAATTAACTTTTTTTAACTTGGGAAGGAAGCACTTGGGCATAACCTAAGACTGACACTACTGGTACAAGCAGCCTCTCCAATTTGCCAATTTTCACTATTTACTCACCTACTTACCTGTAACATTAGTATTACTTGCCAAGTGTTAAAAGTTTCTTTGTGGTTAGAGCTGACACCTACAGGGGTTGGAGATGCCAACATAGAGACTGGTAGAGTTGTAGAATTCAAGCAAGACCATTTGTTTTATGGAGGAATAGTAAGAAATGTACAATACTACATTTTAGCAGAAGCATTTATACCATACTTGGAAGTGCAGTAATATATTATTAGGTAACAGAGTTTAGAAATGTAAGGGCAGTTTGTAAGCACATTTATTAAAAACAATTTTTAGGGTGGGATGCCACCTGTCAGAAATTAACAGTAGTGCTGGGTACAAAATAGCCTTGGAAGCATTGCATTTTCTTCCCATAAAATGACCATGGCCATAAAATATTAACACATTCTTTTGCAACCCTAAATAGAACTTGTTTCTAGAATTGCTATTGGATCTACATCAGCCTAAGTATGGATCTTTGTTCAATATTGGGTAGTGCTAACCCTGCAAGGGCCAATGAATGTAACTGCTTCTTTCCCAAACAGTACAGAGATCGCCAGTCATCCAAGCAACAGTCCATTCACTCTGGTTCAAGTAAACTGTCTAGGGGTTGTCTTTTTAAACTTGATTGTTTGAAGAACTTGAAACAGGAGAGGTGGATCAGCAGATAACAGTTAGAATAACAGTTATCTGTTATCAGCAGATAACAGTTAGAAGACAATATTCTGCAAAAGTAAATGTGAACACTGAACAGTCTATTCCCTCACAGCTAAAGACCATGTGGGGGCTAAACATACTGGAATCGGGGTACCTTGTTCCAATGTATACATGGTGGCACCCAGTGCTATCTTCATGATGCTACACAGTTGCAGCACTCAGTGAGAAAAACAATCTTTCTCCAGACCAGATCCCTTGAAAAAAGCTTGAAATCAGATCAAGGCTGCTTCTAGGTCCCAGCACTGTAGCTCCTGAAACCTTGCAGAACAGGAACCCAGTCCTGGAGAAAGAAAACCACTCCAGGGCCTCAGACTATGTAGCACTCATCTGGGTGCACCTCACCATGGACTGATGATCAGTATTCATGCTGGCTATTTGAATTCTCCCTCCCTAAGCTTTAGAAGCTTCTTATGGAGGCAGGGGGAAGCAAACAAACTCCAAGCCCATGAAGCCCTGAACAGACCAAACCAAACAATATCTGCTCCCTGGATTACAGAAAGAGCCCACAAACTAAATTTCCCTACCAACCTAACTAGGAGGGTGCTACAATTTATAAATCTTTGTCAATGACATAATTAGTGCTTTGGATGTTGCAGAAGAGGAGAGACAATGTTTTGTTCACCATGTAACTCTCCATCCTCTTCCATGAGCTAGAGGACTGAATCACTGAATATATATGGAAGTGTCTTGTACACACTCAAGCGTGTGCTAAGATTATTGACCAATGATGGCTTTAATTGCTATAGAGGTCACAAGCACTGTAGAGTTCCCAACTGTCCCATGGAATGAAGATCCCATGCTGTCACTGCTATCCTGCAATTTGTCGTTAACTATAAACATCAGCTGTGGAGACTGCATAATTGTGCACACCCTTGCTGATGTTTAATAGAGACTTCTCCCCTTTGCTTGTGTAATTAATTAATGTTTCTAGTAGTGATCTCATTTTTAAAACACTGCATACTTCTGTCTGTCAATCATTTATAATTTAATAAAATTTGAGTAAACCACTAATAGTCCATTATAATCAACACAAAGGAGAAGCAATTTAGCTTTATGTGTCTCTTGCATAATCATAGGTGGTTAGCGTACAATTCCACAACTTCACTATCATGCATTAAAAACCCTTTTCTTGTGTATTTCAAACTCCCTGACCTAGTATTTTATATGAGTTTAATGTGAAAAAGCATAATTCCATCTTATTTTGTAACCAGAGACCTCCAACCACTTAGCTGAACCACAAGAGACTGAGATGCCAGTCAGAGCAGAAAGCTTATAATACTTACCGTACAGTTCAGCAGAATCTTCCAACAGGTTTGGGAGGAATCAGAATGTACTCTTTGAGTTATTACTGTATTGTGGACTGGCATACGTGCACCGCATGAGCCCTAACTGATTAAAACTGAACATTGGTAGTGGGTTAGATACAAACTTTGTAAATCTACCCCGTTCTGTTTCTGTTTGAGGCTTGTAAATTGCAAATTTTCAAAAAAATATTTGAATAGATTTGAATAAATAAATAAATGGACATCTGAGCAGATATAAGAGGGTACACTTTAATAGATGCATTATTAAAGGACTAAAGGGAAAACTGTTTTTTTTTTTTTTTTTTCATTTTGGATATAGTAAGTGAGGGTTAGAACCACTGTAATTAATTTTTTTGCCATCATATTTTCCTTCACTTCCTATCCCATAGCCAAAAACTGGAAATTAGTGGAAAACTGCCCAAAGAGAATCTCTAGTTGTCATCAGGGTGATCAAAACTAGTTGTAATATTTCTCCTCTATTTCTATCCTGGTGATAATACATAATTTGGGATTTTTATTGACTTCCACTTTTGGTGATAAAGGTAAACAGGACAAATATTGATGGTGAATCTCTCTATTGGGGCTTTTCCACTGCATGGAACTGAATGGTTCGGCTTGCTTTTGTGCTTTTCCACTGCTGGTACCCCATGTAGGTGTAGGTACGGTACGGCGGCGCTTTTCCACTACATGGAACCGAACGGTACGGCTCTCTAAAACAGTACCACCTCGATTGTGGTTCCAAGAGGTACCATACCGGTTACCCGATCCCACAATCCTTTGCATGCAGTCACTACTAGCCACTGATTGGTCAGAGAATCGTTGTTATCCCACCCACTTACTTTAGTACTACTTTAGTGGAAAAGCAAACCATACCAAACCGTACCGAGTCGTTCCAACACCGTACCATGCGGTACCATGCAGTGGAAAACCAAACAGGGCCAAGCAGGATTGAGTAGAGCCGAGCCGGTACTGGCAGTGGAAAAGTGCCATAATGGGAGTACAGACAGCAATAAAAGCTTGATAGGTGTTGTAATCCCTCACCGCTCTATCCAAAGCTAAAAAAAAGTTTTGCCTTTGGTTATACTTCAAAAAGTATTCTTACATAAAGGACGTAAGTAAACAAATACAGTATGTCTTGGTATATATTCCCTGTAATCCCTTGTATTGTATCACTCAGACTAGAACAGGGAAGGCCAGGATCTTCAATGATTAGGGTTAAATGCTTTGCACAGTGCTTTCCATCTAAAATAGTGAAGTTGCTTACAGGAGGGTAGGGCGGAGGGAAGATCTCATTAACGTGCTACCTATTTCATGTCCGATCTCATGCTGGGCAGTTCCTGTACTAGGTTGTCTTGGATAATTGCAATGCAAATTCAACCAATCAATGGCCCTGCTTGAACAACAGATTCCCACTTTTGGCAGAGACCATGTGGCGTGTTGCAGCAGAAAGGTGCAGGTACTGGACACCTATGACAGCCCAGATCAACTGAAAGTAT
The DNA here is from genome assembly GCF_965119305.1 of Pelophylax lessonae. Classification (NCBI taxonomy): domain Eukaryota; kingdom Metazoa; phylum Chordata; class Amphibia; order Anura; family Ranidae; genus Pelophylax; species Pelophylax lessonae. The sequence continues at coordinate 112,125,523 of NC_138768.1, forward strand.
TAAATAAATATATCAGTATTACCTTTTCTCAGTGCAGTGGTTCAACTTTGAGAGAGATAGAGTGAAAGAGAGAGCAAGAGACCCCAATAATTACAAATGAAGGAGATCACAGGAAAGGGCAGCCACTCTCACCACTGACTGTAGATACACTCTTAGGGTTTGTTTACACTTGAGGTTGTGGAGGAACACGCAGTTGAGTTGCTGTCAACCTTTCCACCTTAATTTCGCTGCATGTGTAAAGAGCCTTTATTGTCATATTAAGGGCAAAATAAAAAAAAGAGGGGAAAAAAGTAGCAAAAAAACAACAAACCTTAAATATACTATAAATATGAATTACCCATCAAAATAATTAAATATATAACATATACAAAATATATAAAAATACATTATAAATAATTATATAAAAAGCCAAAATAACATAATTCATAATCAATCATACAAATGTATTTTATCTTGTGTACACAGCCTCACAAAAAAATAAAAAAAGACGTGTTCTGCATCTTTTGCAGGGTTTCCTGAGTCCTGAGGCTGTGATTGACATTATGTTTGTTTTGCATGCCACTGCACTACCTATAGCAGTGAAGGCGAACCTTGGCACCCCAGATACTTTGGAACTACATGTCCCATGATGCTCATGCACTCTGTAGTGTAGTTGAGAATCATGGGAAATGTAGTTCTAAAACATCTGGGGTGCCAAGCTTCACCATCACTGACCTATAGCATTTGCATTACCTATAGCATTAGCACTTCAGTGCCCCTCCTTCCTGTCTGTTAGCTGCAGTTCAGAGACATGGGAGGCTTCCTGAAGTGCCTCCCCAGCTCTGATCACATGACATTGCCAAGGGGAGCACTCCCTCCCACTCTGAAATGCCGCTGCATCTGAGGACTAAGCACTTCTGGGGGGAGGATCTGTACAGAGGGGAGCTTATGCAAAGGGAACTAGATTTTTACTGGGGGTAGGCTGTCCTGTGGGGCAGGGGTCTGTACTGTGGGGTGAGCTTTGAAGGTGAAGTCTGTACTGAGTAAATTTGGGCTAGTTAGTTTTTCAATCTGAGTTTATTTAAATACAGACAAAGTTACAGATATAAATACAAGTCTGATATCGAGAGGTATTGAAAGGTTTCTATGAATACAATTTAACAGTGAGGTTCACATTACAAGAAAAGTATTAACACAAATCATAAAAGAAAAAACAAACGTAAAGAGAGTGCATACCAACATCTAAGGCATCAAAGGTAGTTATACATGAATTTGAAGCTTTATGAATCATGACGTTATCAGCGTTATATAAAAAAATGTAGACTGATGGGGCTGCACATCATATTATACATCAATGATGCTTTATTATGTGGATGGAATAGAGTCACACGGGGAATCACAAAGAGAATGGAAAAGGTGCAGGTCAGGACTAGATAAAGAAAGCAAGATAAGAGCAGTGTGAAGATAAAAATACACTCTGTCATGGTTGCATAGGAGTGGGGTCAGTGTCACTTGTGGCCCATTTTGAAAATTCAGAAGAGTAACGGAACATGGACCATGTGGTCAAGGTAGGAGAGAACTGGTCTTCCTTTCCTGCCTCCTGTGCCAACAGTCATTCAAGGTCTCTTGTGGAGTCCAGCTCAATGGCCTATTTCCCCAGTGTAGGTCTAGTGGTTGACTTCCAGTGATGGAGGATTACCACCCTGGCTGTGGTCAGAGAATTCCCCAATACATCTCTTTTGATGGATTTGAAGATTCTAGGTATCATGGATAGTAGGGCTATTTCAGGGGAGGGTTGAATAGAAGTCGCCATCAGATTACTGTGGGCTAGTTGGTTGTTTTTGCCCACAAGGTCAAAGGTCCTTGTCCTCCCCTGAAGGGTTGCCTACATATTTTCTTTGAAAAGGTTTAGAATAAAACTCCCTTTTTTTTTCTCCTGTTAAGCAAAGCAAGGATTAAGCAGGATATGTTTTTAGTGGGGTCCTCCTTTTTTGTGTGCACTTTGCTTGAGCAGAACTGCAGATGGTCTTGCTATCAACACACTGTCCAACATGACATCAACACTTTCCCTGGAGTGATATCTGCTGCTGAAAGACTGCTGATGATACGGGGCTGAATTCTGTTTGCTGCAGAAATAATATGCTTCGGATTCTATTCAACACAGCTAATTGATTGCTAATGCTTCTGGGATCATCTATAAGAACGTTTCAGTGCTGCTCCTTTCACCAGAGTCTTCATAGCTCAGATGCTTTTCTCCCTACATCTGTGTCTGCTGATATAATAGGTGGTATCTTTGTACAAGTTCACCAGGAATATCGTCCTGTTTACAGTGATGCTTGTTTCAGATGGTATTTTTGCAGACTGAAAATCATATGCATACAGTCCACATTTTTACATTATAGTAGGGGACAACTGACAACAAATTAAAGACCTAAACATATAAATCCAGAGAAGACATTATTTTTATTTTTATTTTTCCTTCTTTTCTAATAAGCCACCAACAGTTTTCCTATTATGCGGTATTCTGATGCAGAACATTTGTAATCCTAATCACTAAACTATCATATACGCTTTCACATATGAATGTTAATGTAAAAGTCATTTTCAATTTTTAATAGTCTGTATCTTTGTAAACTTTACTGCTGGGAGTTAAAAGCTGGTTTCCTGGTGATTGTAAAGTCTCATTTTTTTTTCTGTGCAGTGGTTTTGCACAGGGCAACCTGGACCCTCCTATCACGTACCTGATCAGAGGCTGAGGTGCTGAGAGGGCTTCCCTTGTGGCTAATAGTGATGTCGCGAACCTAAAATTTGCTGTTCGCGAACGGCGAACGCGAACATCAGCGAATGTTCGCGAACTGGCAAACCGGGCGAACCGCCATAGAGTTCAATAGGCAGGCGAATTTTAAAACCCACAGGGACTCTTTCTGGCCACAATAGTGATGGAAAAGTTGTTTCAAGGGGTCTAACACCTGGACTGTTGCATGCCGGAGGGGGATCCATGGCAAAACTCCCATGGAAAATTACGTAGTTGACGCAGAGTCGGGTTTTAATCCATAAAGGGCATAAATCACCCAACATTCCTAAATTGTTTGGAATAACGTGCTTTAAAACATCCAGTGTGTGAATACGATCAGGTATGATGTATTGATGTTGTATCGATCAAGTAGTGTAAGGGTTGCGCCCGCTTCAGTGACAGACCAAACTCTGACAGACCAAACTCCCCGTTTAACAGTCAGTCTGTCCATTTGCACAACCGCAAACTCCCCATTTGCACAAGGTTGGATACCAAGCTAGCCATGTCCCGTTCCTTGTCTTCACTGACATCATTGAAGGTCTCTTCCTCCACCCAGCCAGCCACGTACAACACCAAGGGTCCCCGAAAGGTGACAACAAGCCCCCTGGGATGCCTGCTGTGGTTGGTCTTCCACCTCCTCAAAGCCACCTTCCTGACTTCTCTTCTTCAGACTCCTCTCTCTGCGTTGCCACAGGTCCAGCAATCGACAACGACAAGGCTGCTTCTGGTGGTGAATTGATGGGGACCACAACTCTTCCTCTTAATGCTCATCTACGGCCTGATCCAATACTCTTCGCAGGGCACGCTCCAGAAAAAATGCATATGGGATGAGGTCGTTGATGTTGCCTTGGGTTTGACTGACCAGGTTTGTCACCTCCACAAAAGGACACATGAGCCTACAGCCATTGTGCATGAGCATTCAGTAACGCGGCCAAAAAATACCCAGCTCCGCAGAGGCTGTCCTCTTTTTTTTAAATGAAAGAAAACTAATGTTTTTTCTATGAAAAATTATCCCGCGGATCGCTTTTGGTCTGTTCACAATGAAGCAAAGACCTTATCATCTGGGGTGTGCCAACACACTCCTAGAGGTGATCGCTTCATTGTGATACGCAAGCCCCTTCACCACAACAAGGTAACGATCACGAAGGGGAATTGACACATGTATGTGCCTTTTTTTTGTTTTTTGTTTTTTTGCAGCCACAGTGTAGCACCAGAGGCCAGAAAAATTAGGCATGTACACATGCATGAAAAAGTAGGTATTGTTGCAGCCGCTGCAACAAAAAAAAATTTAGGTTTTCAAGGCAGAAAGTGCACTAAAACATTGTGGCTTGAACCGTAGTTGGTGGCGGAGACGTCACGTAAGTCATCCGGCATGCAGAGATTAAATACAGCAGCGTGTGGACCATTTTTAGCCCAAGGCATCTCATCTTTTTTAGTCAAATGCATCCCCCACTGTCAGTCCCTTCGGGATCCATGCCTCATTCATCTTAATAAAGGTGAGGTAATCGAGACTTTTTTGACCTAGGCGACTTCTCTTCTCAGTGACAATACCTCCTGCTGCGCTGAAGGTCCTATCTGACAGGACACGTGAAGCGGGGCAGGCCAGAAGTTCAATGGCAAATTGGGATAGCTCAGGCCACAGGTCAAGCCTGCACACCCAGTAGTCAAGGGGTTCATCGCTCCTCAGAGTGTCGATATCTGCAGTTAAGGCAAGGTAGTCTGCTACCTGTCGGTCGAGTCATTCTCTGAGGGTGGACCCTGAAGGGCTGTGGCGATGCGTAGGACTAAAAAAGCTCCGCATGTCCTCCATTAACAAGACGTCTGTAAAGCGTCCTGTCCTTGCCGGCGTGGTTGTGGTAGGAGGAGGATTACTTTCACCTCTTCCCCTGTTGGATTCCCGTTGTGCTGTGACATCACCCTTATATGCTGTGTAAAGCATATTTTTCAACTTATTTTGTAGCTGCTGCATCCTTTGCGACTGCCGGTAATTCGGTAACATATCAGAGACTTTCTGCTTATACCGGGGGTCTAGTAGCATGGCCACCCAGTACAGGTCGTTCTCCTTCAGCCTTTTTATACGAGGGTCCCTCAACAGGCATGACAGCATGAAAGACCCCATTTGCACAAGGTTGGATGCCGAGCTACTCATGTCCAATTCCTCGTCCTCACTGATGTCATTGAAGGTGTGTTCTTCCCCCCAGCCACGTACAACACCACGGGTACCAGATAGGTGACAACGAGCACCCTGGGATGCCTGCTGTGGTTGGTGTTCCTCCTCCTCAAAGCCACATTCCTCCTCTGACTCCTCCTCCTCAGACTCCTCTTCCAGTGTTGCCGCAGGTCCAGCAAGCAATGGTAAGGCTCTTTCTGGTGGTGGTGATGGTGACCACAACTCTTCCTCTTCCTCTTCACGCTCACCTACGGCCTGATCCAGCACTCTTCGCAGGGCACGCTCCAGGAAGAAAACATATGGTATGATGTCGCTGATGGTGCCTTCGGTGCGACTGACTAGGTTTGTCACCTCCTCAAAAGGACGCATGAGCCTACAGGCATTGCGCATGAGTGTCCAGTAACGTGGCAAAAAAATACCCAGCTCCGCAGAGGCTGTCCTAGCACCCCGGTCATACAAATACTCGTTGACCGCTTTTTCTTGTTGGAGCAGGCGGTCGAACATTAGCAGTGTTGAATTCCAACGTGTCAGGCTGTCGCAAATCAAGCGCCTCACTGGCATGTTGTTTCGCCGCTGAATATCTGAAAAGTACGCCATGGCCGTGTAGGAACGCCTGAAATGGCCACACACCTTCCTGGCCTGCTTGAGGACGTCCTGTAAGCCTGGGTACTTCTGCACAAAGCGTTGTACAATCAGATTCAACACATGTGCCATGCACGGCACATGTGTCAACTTGCCCAAATTCAATGCCGCCAACAAATTGCTTCCATTGTCACACACCACTTTGCCGATCTCCAGTTGGTGCGGGGTCAGCCACTGATCCACCTGTGCGTTCAGGGCGGACAGTAGTGCTGGTCCGGTCTGACTCTCTGCTTTCAGGCAAGTCAACCCGAGGACAGCGTGACACTGTCGTATCCGGCATGTGGAATAGCCCCTGGGGAGCTGGGGGGGTGCAGTTGGTGTGGAGCAAGACGCAACAGCAGAAGAGGACTCAGCCGAGGAGGTTAGCAAAGAGGATGGAGTAGGAGGAGTAGAGGAGGTGGCAGCAGGCCTGCCTGCAAGTCGTGGCGGTGTCACCAACTCCTCTGCAGCAGAGCCACGCATTCCCTGCTTAGCAGCCGCCAGCAGGTTTACCCAATGCTCAGTGTAAGTGATATACCTGCCCTGACCGTGCTTTGCAGACCAGCTATCAGTGGTCAGATGGATCCTTGCCCCAACACTGTGTGCCAGACATGACATGACTTCCTTTTCCACAATAGAGTACAGGTTGGGGATTGCCTTTTGTGAAAAATAATTTTGGCCGGGTACCTTCCACTGCGGTGTCCCAATAGCCACAAATTTTTTGAAGGCCTCAGACTCCACCAGCTTGTATGGTAAAAGCTGGCGGGTTAAGAGTTCCGACAAGCCAGCTGTCAGACGCCGGGCAAGGGGGTGACTCTGTGAGATTGGCTTCTTACGCTCAAACATTTCATTGACAGACACCTGACTGTGGGCAGGTGAGCAGGAACTGCTGAAGGTGAGAGGCGGAGGGGCGGGTTGTTGATAGGGGGCAAGGAGGACAGCAGTGGTTGACGTGGCTGAAGATGCTGGACCAGGAGGAGGATGGTGGCTTTCAGTTTGTGTGCTGCTTTTACTCATGTGTTGATCCCATAGGCGTTTGTGATGTGAGATCATGTGCCTTCGCAAAGCAGTTGTACCTAGGTGGGTGTTGGACTTCCCACGACTCAGTTTCTTTTGGCACAGGTTACAAATGGCATCGCTGATATCAGAGGCAGACACACAAAAAAAATGCCACACTGCTGAGCTTTGCAATGACGGCATTCTGGTGGTGGCAACAGCTTGCGTTGATTGGCGTGCTGTCTGGCTGACCCCGGGTGCCGAATCTACATGCTGTCTGACTGTGCCACTAGCTCCTTGCGATGACCTCCCCCTGCTTCCAACTCGTCTCCTCCTCCTCTCTGTCTCCCCATCTGAACTTTCCCCCTCTTCTTCTGCTCTTCGAGCAGGCACCCAGGTGACATCCACGGACACATCTGGAGTATTCGGTCCAGTTCTGGTCACCAGTCCTCAGAAGGGATGTGTTGGAGCTGGAGAGAGTCCAGAGAAGGGCAACTAAACTAATTAGGGGATTGGAGGACCTTGATTATGAGGAGCGTCTGCAATCGCTTGATTTATTCTCCCTGGAGAAGAGACGCCTGAGGGGGGACATGATAGCAATTTTTAAATATCTAAATGGGGATCTAGGCTTAGAAAAAAAGCTGTTCAGTCGAAGGGATTGCATGAGAACTCGGGGGCATACAATGCGATTAGAGGAGAAGCGTTTTAACCTCAGGCAACGTGGGGGGTTCTTTACTGTTAGGGCTACAAGATTGTGGAATTCTCTACCACATGAGGTGGTTTCTGTGGGTAGTATGGTGGCTTTCAAAAGACTCTTAGATGTACATCTCAAGGATCAGAACATTCAGGGGTATGCAAGATGATTACAGCCACACACATCTACACAGGTTGAACTGGATGGACTTTTGTCTTTATTCAACCTCACCAACTATGTAACTATGTAACTATGTAACATCGTCATCATCAGCCGCTTCACTTGACAATTCAGCAAAGGCAGCAGCAGCAGGTACAACATCATCATCATCATCATCACAATGTACGTCCATGTGTATAATGCTGCCTGACTGAGACATATCCCCGTTATCTACATCCTCTGGCACTAATGGTTGCGCATCACTTATTTCTTCCTACTGATGTGTAAATAACTCCTCTGACAGATCAAGTGTAGCGGCTGTGGTGCTAGTGTTGGTGGTGGTGCCGGCGGGCGGGCGAGTGGTAAATTGAGAGGTGCCCGAAGCTGAGCTGGAGGAGGATGGTGCATTAAGGTTTCGAGCGGAAGCTGTAGACGATTGGGTGTCCTGTGTAAGCCAGTCAACTATGTCCTCTGAATTTTTAGAGTTCAGGGTCTGTGGCCTCTGAACACTGGGCATTATTCTAGGGCCAAAGGAAATCACAGCACCACGGCCACGATGGCCCTTGCGGGGTGGCCTGCCTCTGCCTGTCATTTTTTTTTAGATTTGTGGTACTATGAGTGCAAGGTGCTGTGCCACAATATAGGAGTGTTGGGCAGTGGGTACAGTACACTCTGTGGACCTGACAGTCACTGGCAGCCCAGGCAAGTCTGCAATTATAAAAAAAATATATATATTTAATTTGCAAGCTGCTGTGCCACCGTATATATCAGTGGTGGGTGGGCAGTGGCACTGCAGTGGGCATAGTACACTCTGTGGACCTGACAGTCACTGGCAGCCCAGGCAAGTCTGCAATTATAAAAAAATATATATATATATATTTAATTTGCAAGCTGCTGTGCCACCGTATATATCAGTGGTGGGTGGGCAGTGGCACTGCAGTGGGCACAGTACACTCTGTGGACCTGACAGTCACTGGCACCCAGGCAACTGCAATTATAAAAAAATATATATATTTTTTTAATTTGCAAGCTGCTGTGCCACCGTATATATCAGTGGTGGGTGGGCAGTGGCACTGCAGTGGGCACAGTACACTCTGTGGACCTGACAGTCACTGGCACCCAGGCAACTGCAATTATAAAAAAAATATATATATTTTTAATTTGCAAGCTGCTGTGCCACCGTATATATCAGTGGTGGGTGGGCAGTGGCACTGCAGTGGGCACAGTACACTCTGTGGACCTGACAGTCACTGGCAGCCCAGGCAACTGCAATAATAAAAAATATTTTTTTTTCAATTTGCAACAAGATGCTGTGCCACCGTATATATATATCAGTGGTGGGCACTGCGGTGGGTACAGTACACTCTGTGGACCTGACACTGCAATTATGACAGAGGAAAAAAAATATATTTTTTAAAATGCAAGGCACTGTGCCTGTGCCACCCAAAATGAGTGTGGTGTGCACACAGTACAGTCTGTGGTGGGTCTGTGCCTCTCACACACAGCGGGCAGGCAACTGCAGTGCACAATATATATATATATATATATATATATATATATATATATGTATAAAAAATACTCAAATACCAGGCCTAAAAAGGGCTTCTGGGGACAATAGATATATCTATATCTATATATATATATATATATATATATATATATATATATATATATATATATATATATATATATATATCACAGAACAAAAAAAAATTACACAAATACCAGCCCTAAAAAGGACTTTTTGGGGACAATATATATATATATATATATATATATATATATATATATATATATATATATATCCACAAAAAAAACCTCAAATAGCAGCCCTAAGAAGGGCTTTTTGGGGTGCTGTCCTTACAGCAGGAGTGTACCAAGAACACTGACTAACAAGACCGGGAACACTGACTAACAACTGTCCCTAGCTATTAACAGCAGCAGCAGCAGCAGCACTTTCCCTGCTCTAACTAACACACTGCTTCAGAAATGATCCAAGATGGATGCTGCCCTTGCTTATTTATAGGAGGTGGGAGGGTGTGGGAGGGAGGTATGCTGATTGGCCTGGAATGTGTCTGCTGACTGTGAGGTTCAGGGTCAAAGTTTGCCTCAATGATGATGTATAGGAGGCGGACCGAACATTGCATATGTTCTCCCGCAGCGGCGGACGCGAACAAGCGATGTTCGCCGGGAACTGTCCGCCGACGAACAGTCCGGTACATCTCTAGTGGCTAAGGGCAAGGCACCCCTGGAGGTGGAGACAGGTATTGCTGTGTCCAAAGGAACAGGGGTCGCCGGCTGCGGCAATCTCCGGTGAAAAGGTGACTGCTGTGGTAGTAGACAAGTAGTGCGTGCTGAAATGCAGGTTGCTTTGAAGGTGACCGGAGGAGGTAACCAGGCGTGCGACAAGAGCGAGGTCAAGGTCAAGCCAAGGGGTCAAACACAGTTCGTCAAGCAGTAGAGGAGTCCGAAGGAGCAAGCCAGGGGTCATACACGAGAACAGCAGACTGGAGCAGAGTAGGTAAACAAGCCAGTGGTCGGAGCCAGGAGGAGAGACGAGACAGGTGAGACAAGCCGGGTGGGTAACAGGTAATCCAAGTAAACAGGAACACAGGAAGCAGGAAACAGGAAGCTGAAGATCATCCAGCAACTAATGGCTGGAGCAGGCTGGTTTAAATAGGCCACTGGGCGTCGCTGCATTAGTGTGGCGGCATATCCAGCTCTCTTGTGGGAAGTTCCCTGACACCTCCTCTTCTCGGCTCCCTGGCTGGAGCTCCTGGCCCTTCCCTCCTGTTGAGAGCCCCCACAGCAAGCAGCTTGTTATGGAGGCACCCGAGCCGAGCTGCAGCTCTGTGTATCCATTCAGACACAGAGCTGCCGTTCGGCCCTTCCCCCTCTCTCTCCTGATTGGCTAACTGAGTTTGATCTGAGTTTGACTGAAAGCAGTGGGAGCCAACTTTTTGGGAAAAAAAAAAAAAAAGAACTTTTTGGAAAAGAAAGCAGTGGGAGCCAATGGCACCGCTGCTCTGTCTCAGCCAATCAGGAGAGAGTCCCGGATGGCTGAAGCACTCGTGGACATCGCTGGATAGAGAGGGGTTTAGGTAAGTATGAGCGGGGCTGAGGGGGGCCGCTGCACACAGAAGGCTTTTAATCCTAATGCATAGAATGCATTAGGATAAAAAAAACCTTCTGACTTTACAACCACTTTAATATGTGAATATAGTCAAAACAAGAAAAGATCAGTTCCATAAAGGAACAGAAATGGGCTTTAAAATGGTAACTCCAAAACCATTTAAAAGCCCATTTCTGTTCCTTTACGGAACTGATCTTTTCTTGTTTTAAATATATATAGGGCTGATAGTGCTTTATCACTACTTCTCATATTATTATTAGGATATTATTATTATTATTATACAGGATTTATATAGCGCCAACAGTTTGCGCAGTGCTTAACAAAATGAGGGCAGACATTACAGTTACACTACAATTTTGAACAAAAGGAATCAGAGGGCCCTGCTCGTTAGAGCTTACAATCTAAAAGGGAGGGTAAATTGATACAAAAGGCAATAGCTGTGGGGGATGAGCTGATGGATCAAGTGAAACAGAGTTATTAGTTAGTAGCCGGGTATACTTCTTTAAAGAGAAGGGTTTTCAGGGATCGTCTAAAGATGGATAGATTAGGGGACAGTATGACAGATTGGGGTAGAGAGTTCCAAAGAATGGGAGAAGCTCTGGAGAAATCCTGGAGGCGAGCATGGGAAGAGGTGACAAGGGAGCTAGAGAGCAGGAGGTCTTGGGAGGACCGAAGAGAGCGGCTTGGTTGATATTTTGAGATCAGGTTAGTGATGTAGCTGGGGGCATAGTTGTGGATGGCTTTGTAAACTATTGTTAGCACTTTGAATTTTATTCGTTGGGTGAGTGGAAGCCAATGAAGGGATTGGCAGAGAGGGGTGGAGGACACTGAACGGTTGGTAAGGTGGATAAGTCTTGCAGCAGCATTCATTATGGATTGAAGGGGGGATAATCTATGTAAGGGTAATCCAATGAGGAGGGAGTTGCAATAGTCGAGGCGAGAGATAACCATGGAGTGAATTAAAAGCTTGGTGGTGTCATTGGTTAAAAAGGGCCGTATTCTAGCGATGTTGCGGAGGTTAAGGCGGCATGATTTGGACAGGGATTGGATCTGAGCCTAAAAGGACAGTGCAGAGTCCAGGGTTACCCCTAGCACCCTGGCATGTGTGGAAGGACTAATAGTTGTTCCATTGATCTTGACAGAGAATTCCGGGGAAGGGGCACGTAGAGGAGGAAATATTATGAGCTCAGTTTTAGATAGATTCAGTTTGAGGAAGTGGTGAGACATCCAGGCTGATATGTCTGTTAGTAGATCAGTGATGCGGGAGGAGACTGAAGGGGTGAGCTGAGGGGTAAAGAGGTATATTTGGGTGTCATCAGCATAGAAATGGTAGTGGAAGCCATGGGAGGCTATTAGCTGACCCAGGGAGGAGGTATAGATTGAGAATAGTAGCGGTCCAAGGACAGAACCTTGGGGGACCCCAACAGTAAGAGGAGTTGCAGAGGAGTAAGTGGAATTGTAAGTGACACTGAAGGTGCGGTGAGATAGGTAAGATCCGAACCAATGGAGAGCACAGTCACGGAGACCGAGCAAACTGAGTTTTTTGAGAAGGAGGGGGTGGTCAACAGTATCAAAGGCAGCAAAGAGGTCCAAGAGTAAGAGTATTGAGTAGTGATATATAAAATAAGTAACTGTGCTAACCTCTAGTAACTGGGGATGTTATTGGGGGTATTAATAACCCCACTATATGCTGTGCTCCCTCTTTGTGCTAATTCTGTGTGTGTGATATCTCACATCCACATAATAAAGTGCATATAGTGATTATATAAATAGCAAAACTGGCCAACATCACATAATAAATAAGTGAATAAATATATAAATAAATCAATCAATCTTCACGTTCTATAGCATAAAAAGTATAAAAAGTATTGATAACAGTGCATATAGAGATCCAGCTATTAAACAGTCCTATATAGTTCACATAGGCTTTTGTATCCACGAAAGCCTATTTTCTTGGTGGGAAAAAAGAGAAAAGTGCTGTAGTGCAGAAGTCCTTCCAATAATTATCGTGCTTCAATGCCAATGTTGTGACCCTTCACCGATCACCTTGCGTGTTATTATGGTAAGAAAACTCACTTACCAGATGTTGTAGATTCCTGGTGGCGTACGCCAGCAAGGAATTAACTTGCGCTTGGTTTTTTATATATATCCCGGTTCCTTTGTACCTCAGGGGTTCGCTGGATATGGCTTGTGATCCACAAAGTGGTGGGGACTTTCTCCTTTGGGTAGGCTTTATAGCTCAAGGTGAAAAAAGCAAAATGCTCCTCATGGTGCAGAGTGTTAAGAGACTCCTTTATTTAATTCAATTAAAAACACTCCATAAGCCAAAGGAACTAAAAAGGCCGCAAAACATGCACTCTTATGTGAAAAATAGTACACTCCAAATTGTGAGTTAAAACTCAAATTAAATACAGTCTCTGTTAAAAATGTGCCGCTCCTGCCCCTCTTCAAACACTCTCCAGCCTCGCGGCTAAGGTATTACCGTGTTTGTGCGTGATTCCGCCGTACCCGGAAGTGGGATTGCGGCGTGCAGTTCACCAGCGGGGTCAGAGCGAGGCAGCGCGCGTACAAACTTGACGTGCTTCGTCAGCAAAATTACGTCTTCCTACCCAATGGAGAAAGTCCCCACCACATTGTGGATCACAAGCCATATCCAGCGGACCCCTGAGGTACAGAGGAACCGGGATATATATAAAAAACCAAGTTACCAACTTACGCCACCAGGAATCTACAACATCTGGTAAGTGAGTTTTCTTACCATAATAACACGCAAGGTGATCAGTGAAGGGTCACAACATTGGCATTGAAGCACGATAATTATTGGAAGGACTTCTGCACTACAGCACTTTTCTCTTTTCTCCCACCTGAACTATAGAGGACAGTTTAATAGCTGGATCTCTATATGCACTGTTATCAATACTTTTTATACTTTTTATGCTATACAACGTGAAGATTGATTGATTTATTTATATATTTATTCACTTATTTATTATGTGATGTTGGCCAGTTTTGCTATTTATATAATCACTATATGCAATTTATTATGTGGATGTGAGATAACACACACACAGAATTAGTACAAAGAGGGAGCACAGCATATAGTGGGGTTATTAATACCCCCAATAACATCCACAGTTACTAGAGGTTAGCGCAGTTACTTATTTTATATATTTGCATAACTATCCTATGGTTATTTAACTTGCAGCTTACCATTACATAATAATCTATTTTTTGCAACAAACACACCAGTGGCGCGAGTGAATTATCATACATACTATTGAGTAGTGACCATTGGTTTTTGCTGTTAGTAAGTCATTTGTAAGTTTTAGGAGAGAAGTTTCTGGGGAGTGTTGCCGGCGAAATCCAGACTGAAGGGGATCAAGGAGGTTATTCTCAATGGGGTGCTTGCTCAGGCGGTTGTAGACTAAACGTTCAAGGAGTTTGGAAGCAAAAGGGAGTAAGGAGATGGGTCTTAAGATATTAAGATTGGAGGGGTCTAGTGAGGCTTTCTTTGGTATGGGAGTTACTAGCGCATGTTTTAGAGAGTTGGGGAAGATGCCAGTGGAGAGGGAGAGGTTGAAGATATGAGTTAAAGATAGAGTAGGATAGAGTCAGAGGATATGATTTTATATCCCTTTTTTTGTATTATATATTATTTTTCTATGTATGTATACATGTATTCTTGTGATTTTACCTTGAAATATTAGATTTATACCTTATATACATTTTGTGGTGTTCCTTTGGCCTTTAAAATCCCATTACCCTCAGAGGGGTTTTCCTTTTGTTTATAACAAAAGCAGGACATTATATTTTTGGGAAAGTTCTGCACGTCAACTATGTACAAAAAGCCTCCAGGTTGCCATATTTTACAGAAAACAAATATTCTGCAGATTGAAAAGGAAAAGTAATTTTTATTACCATTGAATTACAATGTGGCTGGTGTACCAATTGTATAAGCTATATTATTTCTTATTTGCTTTTTTTTTTCCTTTAACAGGACCCTGTGCTTGGGTTCACTTTAATGGTGGCCCCCAACAACCATGTACTATATTCTTACTTTCCCTTCACTACCTTATCACACTTTTTTTGTATTAGAGTTTTGACTCTTAAAAAAGATAATGGCTTTCATAGAAACTTTTGCATCGAAAGAATCGTAGCTTAATGTGAATCAGAATTTTTGTACCACGCAATGTGCACTCTAAAAACGACATCATAGCAACGGAAAGTATTTTAATGTTTGATTACTGATTTCTGCCTGTGGTTGTCCTGACAGGTGAGACATGGCAGGTACTCACAAATAGTGTCAAATTATTGCAAGAATCCAATATGCTTGAAATGAATATAAGGAGAGTTCACAAAAGTGCCTGTGTGGCCATTGTCCATCACTGGGGAATGTAATCACCAGACACTGAAGGATAGAAAAAGAATCTTCTGGGGGTCAAGTTATTCTTACATCAATGAGCAGAAGCCTTTGTGCATGACCATCTTAAAACACACACAAGCATGTTTAATCAGACATTGCAAAGACTAATGAAACTGTACAGAGTGTAGCAGCCAACTGAATGGAAACTAATCATAGTCAATTAAGTGAAAGATAAATGTTGATTGTTGCTGTGAGTTACTGAACTGCCACTTTGCTCATTGTCTTATTAAGACCACCATGATCATATTGTGACAAAATAAATAATACGATCTAAAGGTGCTAAATCCCTTTTTTTTCTAAATTAGAGGTATTTTAGCATTTAAATTGAAAACTAAGACCTACAAAGAGGAAGCTAAGGGCTTCAATCATGTTATTGCAGTTGTACTGTAGCAAATTGAGAGTTTTAATTTTCACAGAATATGGCTAAATTCTAGTAATTTTGTTGAATTGTGTTTGTTTTGTTGAATCATCCTTGCTAGGTGGGCAGAAGACAGGAGGAGGGGAAGTATAAAGATTTACTTTTTGCTTTACTGGTAAATTTTGGACCTACTATCACCAGGTGATTTATCTAGGATGGAAAGGGGCCAGACAGTATTTGGGGACCTTGCATTACACCACAAGATCCAATTTAAATAAAATTGCAAATGCAATACGCATTTTTATAGAAGATTGTACATTTTTGTGATTTCTCTCAAATAGAAAATCCTGCATCTCTCTCTCTCCCCTCCCCATCTTTCTCTGCAACCACCTCCCGCCCTCGCTATAGCCAAATGGCGACTACAGTGTGAGCTCACATTGCCAAGGGGGCATCTATTGATGTCCAGTGTGTGCAAATGTGGTTCACATCGGCAGGGATCTGTGATTGCTCTGTCCTTCGGACACCACTGATCACCGATCGGGGTAAAGAGCCAATCACAGTGGCTTTTTACCAAATGACCAGCTGTGTCCAATCACAGCTGATCACAGTGTCAACAAGATTTGCCAGTTATCGGCAGTCCTCGCCTCACACTGACAGCACGTGAGGAGAGGAGAGCCAATACCCCGAAAATCCACACAGGGGACATATACACTGATAATCAGGGCACTGATCATCAGTGTCCTGATAATCAGTGCAGCCCCAACAGTGCCCACAAGTGCTGCCAATCAGTGCTCATCAGTGATGCCTGCCAGTACCCATCAGTGACGCCTATCAGTGCCACCTATTAGTGGCACCTATCAGTGCCCATTAGTGCCTCCTATCAGTGCCACCTATCACAGCCTATCAGTGCCTATCAGTGCCAATCAGTGCTAAATATCAGTGCAGCCTCATCAGTGCCCATCAGTGCCGCTTGATCAGTGCCCATCAATGCTGCCTCATCAGTGCCCATCATTGCAGGATATCAGTGTGCATCAATGCAGCGTTATCAGCGAACATCAGTGAAGGAGAAAAATTACCTATTTTGTAAATATTTAAAACAGAAATCAAACAAAAAAAACCTTCTCGAAATTTTCAATACAAGATTTCCAAATTTTACAGCATCTCACCCTGCTCTATATTAACGATAAATATGTTAATTTGATAGATGAGATTGATCTTGAACAGTTACTGACTGATGTAATGGACAAACCCAGCGACACTCCTTTGAAGGCCCTGAGAAAGAAATTTCAAATCTTCCCTTCCAAAAGAAGATTACATTTATCTAGAGGACAGCTAAAGGAGATCATTTATGTATTTATACTACTTAATTTTAAATCTACCTAATCTACTTTCTCTAATAAAATCAAAATTCTTTGTAAATTTAGGCCAAAATAAAAATGCTTCTTGTCTTTGGAAAATAGCGTCCACAAACTATGGTATATATATTTGAAAATGTATCAATTCTGTACTGACTGTACTGAAGGCCTTTCTCATTTCTTGAGGCCCAAAATTGCCAGGACAGTACAAATGCCCCCAAAATGACCCCTTTTTGGAAAGCAGACAGACAGTTTTTTTAATTGTAATTTTATTGTCACATTTTTTGGGGGAAAAAAAAGAAATCAAAGAGTTTTTTTCCCCCCATTTTTTCTACATACTGTCACTAGTGCAGTACAGCGTCATCATATGACTCATGTTGTGGTGAACAGATTTACTGACTATTGACAGTATGTTAAAAAAAGTGTGGAAAAAAAAACTTTCTTTAATCTCTTTTTAATAGAAAAAAGTGACAATCATTTTTTTTCAAATTTTCAACATTTTTTAACACCACATTTTTATTTTTTTACTATCTTTTTTACATTCAGTTATCAGAGCAGCTCAATGTCAACATAGGGACACTGTACTACTCTAATGACCAGGTTTTTTTCTACACTCCTATTTCTTATACAGTGAACTGAAGATCACTCTACAAGCAATAGTTTTAGTTGTCATGAATGTATTCATGAACAGCTTGCTTTTGGTTTTGATCTGTGAGTGACTACAGCTAATCACATGGTACAGGTAGCCAGGTACCATGTGATTACTGAAAGCCAATCACAGATCACAACAGTAAGCAAGCTGTTCATGATTTGAAAATTATTATTGACAGGTTGTTTACATTGTTATCATGTGAGCGCTATGATCAATCATAGCGATCACATAATACCCAGGTACTCATTACCAGTAACTGGAATCCACACACAGTCACAGGAGATGCACACTGCATGCTCCTAACTCAGAGCTGGAAAAATAATGTACATGTTCATGATTGCGCCTTTTACATGCCCCCCACCACTGTATGTATACTGTTCGGTTCAGCAAGTGATTAAAACTGGGTTTTACAATCTAGTTGATGAGGCTTCCCATAATGGAAATTTTCATATATCAACATGGGAATTTATAAGAACTGAACACTCTAGAACCCCATTGTTTTACGCACTGTCGAAGATTAGTAAAAATGCAAATAAACCTCTGGGCAGACTAATTATTTCAGGTAGAAATGGCCTCACTGAGAATACCAGTAAACATGTGGATTCATCTTTGAGACTCTTTGTGGCAAGTCTGCCCTCTTAAATTAAAGATACTATCCGTTTCATAAGATTTATTAAAGATCATTGGGGCACCATTGATGTTAAGAAAGAAGAAATGCCTGGAGGTTGTTGAATACTACCATATTTTCATTCTAAAACTTTTAAGTTTCATTCTCTGGCACAATAAATTTATTTTTGACAGGTCCCACTTTCTCGAGTTAAAGGGCATAGTGATGGGGACATGCTGTGCCCTATCCTACGCGAACCTGTACCTGGTAGAGTGGAATGTTCTTTTATCCTAACTGAGGAGGAAACATGTTTCAATGTGTTTGCGTTATATTGATGACCTATTTTGATAAGGGATGGTCTGTTGGATTTCTTACAAAAATTTCTTGCATACATTAATTGCAACACATCATTTAAAATTTACAGTGTCATGGGACTCCCACAAAATTACCTTTCTTGACATGGAAGTAGAATGCATATTGGCGGGGTGTTTGTCCAGCAACCAATTCCATAAATTTACGACAGGGAACACTATCCTAAGGGCTGACAGTTTCCATCCAGTGTTGCTTGTTAAATCCATATTTTACAGTCAGTACCTGGGTCTTAGATGAAAATGCAGGGACAAGGCCAAATTTTGAGAGGTGGCAGATAATGTGAAATTCCGCTTAGATAGAGGTTATTTAAAGTCTTGCTTGAAAAAAGCCTATCACAAAAAGCCAGACATTTTGAAACATTTTGAAACATATGAGAAAACAGTCAGAGGTAAGGAAATCTATTAATAGACACTGGCACTTAATAATATCAGACTCACATCAAATCACATTTAGGAAAATCCCCTCTATGAGGATAAATTGGTGAGTAGCACATTCAGATTAGGGATGATCAAACTTTTGAATAGTTTGGTTCGGCCAGAACATCCGAACTTCCCGAAAGTTCGGTCCAGATTTCAGAACCCCATTGAAATCAATGGGACCCGAACTTCGGTAATCAAAAAACACAATTTTTAAGCCCTAAAACCCAATAAATGCCCCTAAAAAGTCCCAAGGGTTCTGGGTCATGCCCCATTAACTATTAATCACACAAAAAAAGTTCTTAAAAATTGTCATTTTTGATAAAAAAAAGCCAATTATTGAAAAAAAAAAAAAAAAAGAGAGAGATTTTTTTAAATTTGGCTTTGGATTTAGTATCTGGGGGGTAAAAAATGTACATGTGAAGTTTCAGCTCTGTAGCATGTCCAGAACCATGAAAAAAAAAAAGATAATTTTTCAGTAGGACAGGGATGTGGGACCCTCCTTTTACACCTATATGATCTTTTTTTCTGGTTCTGGACATGCTACAGAGCTGAAACTTCACAGGTACATCTTTTAGACCCCCCAGACACAAAATTACACAAAAAAAGTTCTTAAAAATTGTTATTTTTGATAAAAAAGCCAATTATTGAAAAATTAAAAAAAAAGAGAGAGATTTTTTTATTTTTACTTTGGATTTCGTATCTGGGGGGTCTAAAAAGTGTACATGTGAAGTTTCAGCTCTGTAGCATGTCCAGAACCATAAAAAAAAAAGGATTGTTTGTATTAGAACAATTTCAGCTCAGGGGGTTAGCTTCTCTTCTCGGTTTTCACACCTTGCCGTTTTCAAAGCAGGCATTTTTTTGGGTTCTTTGCAGTCAGGAAAAACATCTGAACTTGTGTATAGTGGTACTGTGCACAAGTTCTGATGTTTTGCCTGCCTCCAAAAACTCCCAGAAAATGCCAGCAAAAACACACCTGGGCATTTTTTTTTTTTGACGCTAGCGTTTTTTTTGGCATTTTTTGGGGTTCTTTTGAGGCAGGCAAAACATCTGAACTTGTGTATAGTGGTATATATACACACATAATTATATGTATATAGACACCTAGCCATATATAGGTGTGATAGTAGCAGAAATATATTACTGTAAATGATTTCATTAGCGCAAGCATATATTTCTGCTACTATCACACCTATATATGTCAAGGGGTATATATACAGACATATATGTGTATATATACCCCCTATACACATGTTCAGATGTCATGTCTGACATCAAACATGTCCTCAAAAAAGCACTGGCAGTGGCAGCCCCTGCAGCATGAAAAATGCTTGGTTGGTGAGAAGCCATATTCCTGTCCCGAAGCAACTCAGAGAAATGATCATTTCTCTATAGCAGTCACCCTGCTATGGAAGGGTTTTGTCACCCTTCCATAGCAGTCACTGTCAGTTAACCCTACACTACACTACGGTCCCTTTACACTTAACACTTTCCCTACAGAAACTACATTTTTGAAGCTAACTTAAGTGTAAAGGAGCACTCTAACTACACTAGATATCCCTTTCCTCACACTAAAAATAGCTAAATGACACTTTGTAACACATTAGAACAGAACAGCATTCCACTCTCTTCCATGTCCCGTACAAGAATGCTAGGAATTTGGCGGGGGCGATCTTATATACTGGGGGGCGTATTCACTAATGATTGGTCTAGGGACCCCCTAGTCACTCCAATCACATTCCTAGCATTCTCCTGCCACCTCAATTGGCAAATTTTTGCTAATGGTTCTGGTCCAATCATGGGCTTTTAAAGCCCATTTCCTGAAGCATTGCATTTTGGTCGGTTCTGGTTGCCGAATTCCAAACTTTTTGGGCAAAAAGTTCTAAATTCGGCCGAACCTCGAACACCCAATGTTCGGGCCGAACCGATGGTGGACCCGAACCGTTCGATCATCCCTAATTCAGATCTGATGGTGGAAGTGACCCTTGTAAAATCTTGGGCACTTTTTAATGTGGAAATTGTGGATATTGTAAAGATATACCTACTAAAAAAAATCCAACTTTACCCAATGACAGGCAACACTACCTATTTTGTATTATTTAAACTGCCACACTATTGGGGTGATTTATGTGCCTGTGTGGGTCCTAATATGTGGAATAATGAAATGAGAATTCTGGAGACAAATTTATAATTACACTCATGCTGCACAGATTGGGAATGTGTACTCACCAATAGGAAAACATGAAGCAAAAGGAACTGATGTAGATAGACAAATTGAAGGCCAATATTCCCCCGGGCCTCAATGAAAGCGTCAGTTAAAAATCATTTTTGAAGGGATTATTTTTCTGGCAAACCTGAAATTGAATGTTATCATTGTTGTGTGTTGATTGGGCATTTTCGGATTAAGTTTTGATTTGGAGATGTTGAATGTATGGATTTTCAGACCTGCATTGTATATATTTTTTATGTTTGTAATTTCTGCATTACTTTTTTCATCTTTGCTATTTGTATTTTCATTTTTGTTTTTTGGTATTACTACAATATATGTTTGGTCCAATGCTCAGCATTCCATCTTAGACAGTTGTCATGAGAACTGTTTTTTCAATTATACTGTATTTTACCTCTATTCCTGTTATGGTGATGACTCAAAAATTTGTAGTCCCCAGAACTAATAGAAAGGGTGAATCTTACTAATGGCGACAAACGCAGCAAAAAAAAAAATGATATGATATATCCAAAATAAAAGAAAAATTTTGAGGGGGGACAATATCAGTTTTAAAGGGGTCCAAAAGACAAAGAATTTCAGTAGAAAAGTAACATTAAAGAAATCATAATAATAATATTAAATAATTATATGAATTATAATAATTATAACAGTGCAAGAAGACTTTAAGGAGTCAAAGGGAGATATTCTAATATACTTAGCTGTTAAAGTGGGATGTGCAAGAACTGAGAAATAATATGTAATCCTATTTATTTTTGCATAATTCTATTAAATCTATTCTCTGAATGACTAAATCTATTCTCTGTATGGCTTTAACTGGGAGCTGCGTTTGGATTTGGCCACTACATACATTAAGTAACTGTGTATATACAGGACTTTGTTTTGCCAATGTAATTATCCCCTTAATCATTGTGTTGGGAAGCTTGTCAGAATATACTATATCCCACAGATTTTAACCTGCCAGTCTTAACCAAATCTATTTAAGGAGATTTAACAGTAATTGCTGTCTGCTAGCAGCAGTAATTCTGCTGTAACAGATAAACCAGAGCAGTCAAAACCGTATTTTATTGTATACTTAATTGTTACTGGATTGCTGGTAATCCATACTAAAGGTAAATCCATACTGTAAAGAGATGCAAATCCATTAAAAAGCACATATTACTGCGCAAGTGAACTTTAGCACATCCTGAACACCACTGAAATATATAAAAATCAATCAAAATAAAAGAGATTATTACCCAAAGGCAGGACTTTTTTTAGCGGGAGCAGGGGGGAATGCAATTCCAGCACCTCCGGCACTGAATGTATGTAATGCCAAGGGGTGCTGGGGTGTGCTAGAGGGTCTTTTTATTCTGACTGCTGGGGATCTCTTTCACTGGGGGATCTATTGTTGCAGGGGATCTGCTGTTTCTGGTGGGGGATATATTGTTGTCAGTGGATGATCTATTGTTGCTGAAGGGAAGGGGTCTTATGTTGCTGGGGGGGATCAATTGCTGCTGGGAATGATCTGTAGTTGAGGAAGGGGGCTACTGATGGTTGCCTCTGGGAGAGATATTGTTTCAGGGGGATCTATTGTTGCTGGGGGTCTATTGTTGCTGGCTGCAGAGGATCTATTAAACTGCTTTTCTTGTTATCATTAACACATTCCATACAAATTACTTATCACCACAAAATGATACTTGGTTTGGTATTCTCTAAAAGGGGCAGTACTGGGAGGTGGAACCAAGGATTATGGCTCAGAGGTTGGTAGGGAGCAGGATCAATGGTTGACTCAAAAAGAGGCAGTACCTGCACTTATTCTCTGAGAAACAAAGCTCTGCCTAAAGGTCTTATACACTCAGGTGTCAAAAGGAACAGAAGGAATGCTTCAGCATAGGTTTGCATTGACATTACAATCCTCCATCTCCTTAAATGAGAATAACCGCCCAAGATTTTTAAACAAACTTCGTGTACTTGTAATTAAAACCTAATATCAGTCAAATTTGTTTTGTTAATTTTAGATAGAGCAGGAAAACTGTAATATTTTGTCTGGACTGCAGACCACAACTTTTCATTGACTGTTCATCAGTGGAGTCCTCGTACGATCCTAAAGACTACAGTGGTGGTGTGAAGTTATGAGAGGCAAAAAATACTTCAGAAGAGGTGTCATGGAGGTTCATATAATGGGAGCTTTAGAAGGGTTTTATTTTTCATTAATTAATAGGTGGGAGTTACAATTTTACAGTTGCCACTAGAGAAGAAATAGATGGAAACTCTTTTAATGTGGACACCTGCTCCAGTGAAAACAGCCTAATAGGGGATTTACCTTCAATTTGGAGATATTTCTAACTTCCTGTTGTGAAGAAAATATATAAGCCGCAATATCTGTTAAATGAATTGTTAGTAAATTATTAATAATAATTAAATATTATTTTAAATGGTGAATGATTCTTAGTAATAATTATTTATATAGTATTTTAAATAGTGGATATTCAGTGAATAAAAACTAAAATCTCATGTGCAGCATTTTAAAAAAAAGCGCTAGTGCAAGTAGCTTGTGCTAACATGAAGTGCCTGTGTTCCAATAAGTTAATATATATCTATAAATGATAAATAATAAATATTAAATATTCATAAAACCCCCAACAAATATGTGCCAGTGAACAATTAATGTGATGCCGTAAAGCAAATAAATCAGAATCAATATATATATATATATATATATATATATATATATATCCAAAAATACAAAAGAATTCAAAATATTGTTTGTGCACACAAAGTGCAGGTGCAAAAAAACAGAAAAAAAAATTTCAAATAAATCTTATTAAAGTGCAATGCATAAAAAGAAAAAATATTCACCAGGTTAAATAATGCAATCTTAATTTCAAAATTAAAGTTCAATTAAACATAGTCCATGTTGAAATCCTCCCGTTACAAAAGTGCCAATGTGCTGATTAAGACAATTCCAAGGTGCTCACAGTGTATCAGTGAAGATTCTTTCACCACAATAATCAATGCGCCTGGTTAAACTCACCAGATATTTTGCTGGTAAAACCAGCAGCCAAGCCTTATTCACATTAAATTACACTCTGGACTCCTCTCTACTTGATCTCCACAGCTCAGCTCAATCAAATGTAGAATCACATGGAGGAACAAAGAGGAATGCCACACATAGTGTTACACTGTATGACTATAGGTATTTTATTTAAAATCTAAGTTCAAAACACTCACAATAGTTGGTGTCTGCCAGACACTAGGGATCTGTGCTTGTATATTATGTCCACTGTAATAAGGCGGTCCCTAGAAGAAGTCAGGTGACGAAATCGGTAGGGCGTGGCGATAGGAAGCTGAGACAGCACCGCCTGATTGGAAGAAAGCACTGCTACAATGTATCCCTGCTAACAGATGGTTAGAGCAGTGGACATAATATACAAGCACAGATCCCTAGTGTCTGGCAGACACCAACTATTGTGAGTGTTTTGAACTTAGATTTTAAATAAAATACCTATAGTAATACAGTGTAACACTATGTGTGGCATTCCTCTTTGTTCCTCCATGTGTGTAACGCTCCTGCGTTTTACGTATGATGTGGATTTTCAGCTGCAGAAATATTCCACTTCAGTAGTCATGTAGAGAAACGCTGAGACACCAATCCCAACTCTCAATGACTCATCATGTGTGGATGATCTCAATTCAGCAAGTAAATACACACACTCAATAAGATGTTTCCTAGAGTGACTTATGTATATAGTAACACAGTGATGATAGGCTGAAGAGACAGGTTGGGTAGAGATGGTAGATGACAGACACTTGAAAGGAAATGTTCTTGAAAGTAAGATAGTAGCAGATGGGATGCAGATAGGTTTAACAATCATGTATGGTAGCAGATGACAGAGTAGCAGGTGGACATACAAGAGAGATCAACCCAGTGCAAGAACAGGTGGTAGTAGGCTCAAGAGCTAGCAATCTTAGATAATGCAGATGTAGTAATAGTCCTTAGTATGCAGAGCTAGATAGTGTAAGCTTTAGTATAAAGGTTATAGAGGTTTCCCCTGTGGGGTACTTATCACTAATAGCAATGTAGCAGAGGAGAGGTTCGGCAAGAGCGGATGATCCGGTAGCGGGATACAGGGATCAGCGCAGCGTGGTTCCGACAGCGAGGTATGCTTGCAAGCATGAGAGCTTCAAGACAGGTTAGCATCAAGGCACAAAGCAGTTTGAACGAACACATGTGAGTGAGAGCCGGCGATCTAAATAGCCATCCAGTCCGGCGCTCAGTGATGACAGCATCAGTCTTAAAGGTGTATGCGCACCTTACCAAAAGAGAATGGTGGGGCGCATACACTTATGAAAGAGTAATTAGGGTACCCAAAGGTACCAGAACATTACAGTACCCCCCCTTAAGGCCGGCTCCTGAAGGCCTCTGGAGCTGGTTTGTCTGGGTACTTCGCATGAAAATTGCGGATTAATCTAGAGGCATGTATGTCAGAGGTGTTTAGCCAGGTGTCGTCTTGGGGCCCATAGTTCTTCCATCGAACCAAGTACTGAAGTCTTCCTCTGTGGATACGAGAATCCAGAATCTCTTATCTCATATTCTTCTCCACCTTCAACTTGTACAGGAGGAGGAGGTGGGATAGTAGGCCTTATTCCTTGGTCAGGAACATGGGGCTTCAGTAGCGACACATGGAAAATGGGATGTATTTTGAGGTCTATTGGCAATGTAAGCTGTACTGCAGCTTTTCCAATAAGTTTCTTGATTGGGAAAGGTCCCAAGAACAGAGGTCCAAGCTTTTTGCTAGGGATTTTCAGTCTTAAATTTTTTGTTGAGAGCCAAACGAGGTCCCTGATAGCGTACGGAGGAGAAGGTCTTCTGTGAAGATCATAGTACTTCTTTTGTTGACTATGAGCGTGTGCAATGGTAGTATTAAGCAAACCCAGAGAGTCCTTTATTTGGGTAAGATAGTCTGAGGCTACTGGGTTATTTGAAGGAAGGATGCGTGGTGGAAGAATAGAGGCATGAAACCCATAGTTCAAGTAGAACGGACTCTGCTTGGTCGTACTGTGGGTTGCGTTGTTGTAGGCAAATTCTGCCAGAGGGAGAAGATCCACCCAATCATCCTGTTGGTAAGAAGTGTAACAACGTAAATATTGCTCGATGCATTGGTTGACTCTTTCAGTCTGTCCGTTGGTCTGCGGATGGTAAGGAGAAGTGAGCTTCCGCTCGATCCGTAGTATGTGACATAGTTCTTGCCAGAACTTGGAAATAAATTGTGATCCACGGTCAGACAGAAGAGTTTTTGGGATACCATGTAACTTAAAGACATGTTTCATCAGGAGTTCTGCCGTTTGTTTGGACGAAGGTAGTCTGCGAATAGCAATGAAATGTGCCATTTTTGTCAGATGGTCCACTGACACTAAGATGGTATTAAATCCTTTGGAAGGAGGCAATTCCACTATAAAGTCCAAGGACACAACTTCCCATGGAGTTTGGGGTATTGGTAGACTGCATAGTAGACCGGATGGTCTCGTAGTGTCAATTTTGGACCTGGCACAGACATTGCATGAAGAGACGAATTTTTGTATAGATGATTTCATGTCAGGCCACCAGAATTGTCTGGTAATCAGATTAAGAGTCTTTGTCATACCCATATGTCCTGCCATAGGCACATCATGCGATAATTCCAAGATCTTGGTGCGTATGGTAGGTGGTATGTACAGTTTGTCGTTGTAGTAAAGGAAGCCTTCTGCATCAGTATTTAGTTGTGGTGGGGGTGAATCCAAACTTATACCATGCAAAACCTCTTCCTTCAAGGAACGGACGACTCCAATAATGCGTTTGTGAGGTATTATAGGAACGGAAGGGATTTCGAAGTAGTTTTCTTCAGTTAGTCGTGATAGTGCATCCGCCTTTTTGTTCTTATCTGCAGGTGTGTAGGTCACTAGGAAGTTAAACCTTAGAAAGAATAGTGACCATCGTACCTGTCGGTGAGAGAGAGTTTTGTTAGTCTGAAGATATTGGAGATTTTTATGGTCCGTGTATATAAGTATTGGTAATTGGGTGCCTTCGAGTAGATGTCGCCAATTCTCCAGAGCCAATTTTATAGCAAGCAGTTCCTTTTCACCCACTGGGTAATTTATCTCTGGACTGCTTAGGGATTTAGAAAAAAAGGCGACTGGATGAAGTGGTGAAGTGTGAGTTGGTCGTTGGGAGAGTATTGCCCCTACTGCCATGTTTGACGCATCTACTTCCAGAATGTATTGGAGGGATGGGTCTGGATGGCGTAATATGGGAGCAGAAGTAAACCTTGTCTTTAACAGGTGAAAAGCTTTATTTGCTTCATCTGACCATTTGAATGGTTTTTTAATGCTAGTGAGCTGTGTGAGGGGTCTCACAATGGCAGAGAAGTTTCTGATGAACTTCCTGTAGAAATTTGAAAATCCAAGGAATCGCTGTAGCGCCTTGCGTGTGGTTGGTGTAAGCCAATCCTGAATGCAGGATATCTTACTCATGTCCATCTCGATTCCTGTTTTGGATATGATGTAGCCTAGAAACAGTACCTCTTCTTTATGAAACAAGCATTTTTTCAGTTTCACATAAAGGTTGTGTGCAAGCAATCTCGATAATACTAGTCTTACATGTCTTATGTGTTCAGACAGGGATCGTGAATATATAAGTATATCGTCCAGATATACCACAACACAGACATCTAGTAAGTCTCTGAAAATATCGTTTATAAATCGTTGAAAAACTGCAGGGGCGTTGCATAGCCTGAATGGCATTACAAGATATTCGAACAATCCGTATCTGGTTCTGAATGCAGTCTTCCACTCATGTCCAGCACGGATTCGAATGAGATTGTATGCTCCTTTCAGATCCAATTTTGGAAAATAGGTAGCTCCACGCACCTGCTCAATGAGCTAAGGGATAAGCGGTAGAGGATAGCGATCTTTTATTGTAATAGCATTCAATTGTCTATAGTCGATGATAGGCCTGAGACTTGAGTCCTTATTGCGGACAAAAAAGAGTCCTGCTGCTGTGGAAGAAGTGGAAGGTCTAATAAAACCTTTCTTCAAATTCTCATCCAAATAGTCTTTGAGATGGGAAAGTTCATCCTGTGAAAGAGGATAAACATGACCGAACAGCAATTTGCTATTTGGGAGTAGATCAATGCTTCAATCATAGTCTCGATGGGGAGGTAGTGCTTGAGCATTTTTCTCAAGAAAAACCTCAGAGAGATCCTGATAACATAGTGGTGCAATCTCATTTGTCACCACAGACAGGATCTTCCCGAAAGACGGGAGGTTACACGTACCCTCGCAATAGCAAGAGAGGAAGGCCAGGGTCCGTTCCTTCCAATCTATGATTGGTTGATGTGTGTGCAACCAGGGAAGTCCCAACACAATGGGAAAGTGGGGTGAAGGTATTAGATCGAAGGTAGTGGTCTCCATATGAGACCCGTTAGTAGTGACTAGGAGTGCCTGATCAGTGATCGGACCAGAGGATAAAGGAACACCGTTAATAAGACTTACTGAGACAGGTTTAAGTTTAGAAATAATAGGAACTTTATTTAAAGCAGCAAAACGTATGTCAATATAATTTCCACAAGATCCTGTGTCAATCATGGCCTTAGTAGTAATCCTGTTCTGGTCCCACTGTAATGTTAAGCAAACAGAAAGGTAAGGGTTAGTGATTGAAGTTGTCAATCCCCCTAGGAGGACATGTGAACACTCACCCTTCTTTTTGTAGACTAGGGGACAGACGTTTATCTTGTGATCCGGGGATGCACAGTACAAGCAGAGATTACCAGATCGTCTTTTGGCTCTTTCCATAGTTGATAGAGGTGGGCGTATGGTTCCTACCTCCATAGGAACCGGGTCAACGGCCGAAATCCGAGAAGAACTGGATAATGGCATTCCCATTTTCTCAGCCTTTCTTTCTTGTAGTCTTCTATCTATGGTGATACTGAGTTGTATCAATGCATCCAGGGTTTTTGGCAGATCCGCTCGGGCGAGCTCGTCTTTAACGGCCTCTGATAGGCCAAGCCTAAATTGGGTTTTCAGAGATGCATCATTCCATTCTGAATCAAGGGTCCATCTCTTGAATTCTGCGACAAAGTCTTCTACAGGTCTCCTACCTTGTTTCAAGGATCTTAATTGAAGATCGGCAGTACTCTGCCTATTGGGATCATCATATAGGCTAGTGAGTTCTGCTAGGAACAAGGCATAGGAGTTGAGAAGCTGGTCGTTTTTCTCAAAAAGAGAGAGTCTGCCCAGGCCTGAGGATCGCCTGTTAGGTAAGAAATAATAGTACAAACCTTAATGTGATCAGTAAGGTAGGTACGGGGTTTTAGCAAGAAAAGTAACTCACATGCGTTTTTAAATTCGCGAAATTTTTTGCGATCGCCTGTAAATACCAAAGGAGGATTTATTTTGGGTTCAGGGGACTGAGCAGTGGTAAGTTGTGTCAGTCTAATTACCTGCTGCGACAGAGCCTGATTGTCTTCTTTTAATTCAGCAAGTGCGTGTATTAACGCAGTTACTTGCTGTTTTAATTGTGTCATCTGAGTGGTTATTTCTGCTGAATCCATTTGTGGTTCGTTCAATCTGTAACGCTCCTGCGTTTTACGTATGATGTGGATTTTCAGCTGCAGAAATATTCCACTTCAGTAGTCATGTAGAGAAACGCTGAGACACCAATCCCAACTCTCAATGACTCATCATGTGTGGATGATCTCAATTCAGCAAGTAAATACACACACTCAATAAGATGTTTCCTAGAGTGACTTATGTATATAGTAACACAGTGATGATAGGCTGAAGAGACAGGTTGGGTAGAGATGGTAGATGACAGACACTTGAAAGGAAATGTTCTTGAAAGTAAAATAGTAGCAGATGGGATGCAGATAGGTTTAGCAATCATGTATGGTAGCAGATGACAGAGTAGCAGGTGGACATACAAGAGAGATCAACCCAGTGCAAGAACAGGTGGTAGTAGGCTCAAGAGCTAGCAATCTTAGATAATGCAGATGTAGTAATAGTCCTTAGTATGCAGAGCTAGATAGTGTAAGCTTTAGTATAAAGGTTATAGAGGTTTCCCCTGTGGGGTACTTATCACTAATAGCAATGTAGCAGAGGAGAGGTTCGGCAAGAGCGGATGATCCGGTAGCGGGATACAGGGATCAGCGCAGCGTGGTTCCGACAGCGAGGTATGCTTGCAAGCATGAGAGCTTCAAGACAGGTTAGCATCAAGGCACAAAGCAGTTTGAACGAACACATGTGAGTGAGCGCCGGCGATCTAAATAGCCATCCAGTCCGGCGCTCAGTGATGACAGCATCAGTCTTAAAGGTGTATGCGCACCTTACCAAAAGAGAATGGTGGGGCGCATACACTTATGAAAGAGTAATTAGGGTACCCAAAGGTACCAGAACATTACAGTACCCCCCCTTAAGGCCGGCTCCTGAAGGCCTCTGGAGCTGGTTTGTCTGGGTACTTCGCATGAAAATTGCGGATTAATCTAGAGGCATGTATGTCAGAGGTGTTTAGCCAGGTGTCGTCTTGGGGCCCATAGTTCTTCCATCGAACCAAGTACTGAAGTCTTCCTCTGTGGATACGAGAATCCAGAATCTCTTTTATCTCATATTCTTCTCCACCTTCAACTTGTACAGGAGGAGGAGGTGGGATAGTAGGCCTTATTCCTTGGTCAGGAACATGGGGCTTCAGTAGCGACACATGGAAAATGGGAAGTATTTTGAGGTCTATTGGCAATGTAAGCTGTACTGCAGCTTTTCCAATAAGTTTCTTGATTGGGAAAGGTCCCAAGAACAGAGGTCCAAGCTTTTTGCTAGGGATTTTCAGTCTTAAATTTTTTGTTGAGAGCCAAACGAGGTCCCTGATAGCGTACGGAGGAGAAGGTCTTCTGCGAAGATCATAGTACTTCTTTTGTTGACTATGAGCGTGTGCAATGGTAGTATTAAGCAAACCCAGAGAGTCCTTTATTTGGGTAAGATAGTCTGAGGCTACTGGGTTATTTGAAGGAAGGATGCGTGGTGGAAGAATAGAGGCATGAAACCCATAGTTCAAGTAGAACGGACTCTGCTTGGTCGTACTGTGGGTTGCGTTGTTGTAGGCAAATTCTGCCAGAGGGAGAAGATCCACCCAATCATCCTGTTGGTAAGAAGTGTAACAACGTAAATATTGCTCGATGCATTGGTTGACTCTTTCAGTCTGTCCGTTGGTCTGCGGATGGTAAGGAGAAGTGAGCTTCCGCTCGATCCGTAGTATGTGACATAGTTCTTGCCAGAACTTGGAAATAAATTGTGATCCACGGTCAGACAGAAGAGTTTTTGGGATACCATGTAACTTAAAGACATGTTTCATCAGGAGTTCTGCCGTTTGTTTGGACGAAGGTAGTCTGCGAATAGCAATGAAATGTGCCATTTTTGTCAGATGGTCCACTGACACTAAGATGGTATTAAATCCTTTGGAAGGAGGCAATTCCACTATAAAGTCCAAGGACACAACTTCCCATGGAGTTTGGGGTATTGGTAGACTGCATAGTAGACCGGATGGTCTCGTAGTGTCAATTTTGGACCTGGCACAGACATTGCATGAAGAGACAAATTTTTGTATAGATGTTTTCATGTCAGGCCACCAGAATTGTCTGGTAATCAGATTAAGAGTCTTTGTCATACCCATATGTCCTGCCATAGGCACATCATGCGATAATTCCAAGATCTTGGTGCGTATGGTAGGTGGTATGTACAGTTTGTCGTTGTAGTAAAGGAAGCCTTCTGCATCAGTATTTAGTTGTGGTGGGGGTGAATCCAAACTTATACCATGCAAAACCTCTTCCTTCAAGGAACGGACGGCTCCAATAATGCGTTTGTGAGGTATTATAGGAACGGAAGGGATTTCGAAGTAGTTTTCTTCAGTTAGTCGTGATAGTGCATCCGCCTTTTTGTTCTTATCTGCAGGTGTGTAGGTCCCTAGGAAGTTAAACCTTAGAAAGAATAGTGACCATCGTACCTGTCGGTGAGAGAGAGTTTTGTTAGTCTGAAGATATTGGAGATTTTTATGGTCCGTGTATATAAGTATTGGTAATTGGGTGCCTTCGAGTAGATGTCGCCAATTCTCCAGAGCCAATTTTATAGCAAGCAGTTCCTTTTCACCCACTGGGTAATTTATCTCTGGACTGCTTAGGGATTTAGAAAAAAAGGCGACTGGATGAAGTGGTGAAGTGTGAGTTGGTCGTTGGGAGAGTATTGCCCCTACTGCCATGTTTGACGCATCTACTTCCAGAATGTATTGGAGGGATGGGTCTGGATGGCGTAATATGGGAGCAGAAGTAAACCTTGTCTTTAACAGGTGAAAAGCTTTATTTGCTTCATCTGACCATTTGAATGGTTTTTTAATGCTAGTGAGCTGTGTGAGGGGTCTCACAATGGCAGAGAAGTTTCTGATGAACTTCCTGTAGAAATTTGAAAATCCAAGGAATCGCTGTAGCGCCTTGCGTGTGGTTGGTGTAGGCCAATCCTGAATGCAGGATATCTTACTCATGTCCATCTCGATTCCTGTTTTGGATATGATGTAGCCTAGAAACAGTACCTCTTCTTTATGAAACAAGCATTTTTTCAGTTTCACATAAAGGTTGTGTGCAAGCAATCTCGATAATACTAGTCTTACATGTCTTATGTGTTCAGACAGGGATCGTGAATATATAAGTATATCGTCCAGATATACCACAACACAGACATCTAGTAAGTCTCTGAAAATATCGTTTATAAATCGTTGAAAAACTGCAGGGGCGTTGCATAGCCTGAATGGCATTACAAGATATTCGAACAATCCGTATCTGGTTCTGAATGCAGTCTTCCACTCATGTCCAGCACGGATTCGAATGAGATTGTATGCTCCTTTCAGATCCAATTTTGAAAAATAGGTAGCTCCACGCACCTGCTCAATGAGCTCAGGGATAAGCGGTAGAGGATAGCGATCTTTTATTGTAATAGCATTCAATTGCCTATAGTCGATGATAGGCCTGAGACTTGAGTCCTTATTGCGGACAAAAAAAGAGTCCTGCTGCTGTGGAAGAAGTGGAAGGTCTAATAAAACCTTTCTTCAAATTCTCATCCAAATAGTCTTTGAGATGGGAAAGTTCATCCTGTGAAAGAGGATAAACATGACCGAACAGCAATTTGCTATTTGGGAGTAGATCAATGCTACAATCATAGTCTCGATGGGGAGGTAGTGCTTGAGCATTTTTCTCAAGAAAAACCTCAGAGAGATCCTGATAACATAGTGGTGCAATCTCATTTGTCACCACAGACAGGATCTTCCCGAAAGACGGGAGGTTACACGTACCCTCGCAATAGCAAGAGAGGAAGGCCAGGGTCCGTTCCTTCCAATCTATGATTGGTTGATGTGTGTGCAACCAGGGAAGTCCTAACACAATGGGAAAGTGGGGTGAAGGTATTAGATCGAAGGTAGTGGTCTCCATATGAGACCCGTTAGTAGTGACTAGGAGTGCCTGATCAGTGATCGGACCAGAGGATAAAGGAACACCGTTAATAAGACTTACTGAGACAGGTTTAAGTTTAGAAATAATAGGAACTTTATTTAAAGCAGCAAAACGTATGTCAATATAATTTCCACAAGATCCTGTGTCAATCATGGCCTTAGTAGTAATCCTGTTCTGGTCCCACTGTAATGTTAAGCAAACAGAAAGGTAAGGGTTAGTGATTGAAGTTGTCAATCCCCCTAGGAGGACATGTGAACACTCACCCTTCTTTTTGTAGACTAGGGGACAGACGTTTATCTTGTGATCCGGGGATGCACAGTACAAGCAGAGATTACCAGATCGTCTTTTGGCTCTTTCCATAGTTGATAGAGGTGGGCGTATGGTTCCTACCTCCATAGGAACCGGGTCAACGGCCGAAATCCGAGAAGAACTGGATAATGGCATTCCCATTTTCTCAGCCTTTCTTTCTTGTAGTCTTCTATCTATGGTGATACTGAGTTGTATCAATGCATCCAGGGTTTTTGGCAGATCCGCTCGGGCGAGCTCGTCTTTAACGGCCTCTGATAGGCCAAGCCTAAATTGGGTTTTCAGAGATGCATCATTCCATTCTGAATCAAGGGTCCATCTCTTGAATTCTGCGACAAAGTCTTCTACAGGTCTCCTACCTTGTTTCAAGGATCTTAATTGAAGATCGGCAGTACTCTGCCTATTGGGATCATCATATAGGCTAGTGAGTTCTGCTAGGAACAAGGCATAGGAGTTGAGAAGCTGGTCGTTTTTCTCAAAAAGAGAGAGTCTGCCCAGGCCTGAGGATCGCCTGTTAGGTAAGAAATAATAGTACAAACCTTAATGTGATCAGTAAGGTAGGTACGGGGTTTTAGCAAGAAAAGTAACTCACATGCGTTTTTAAATTCGCGAAATTTTTTGCGATCGCCTGTAAATACCAAAGGAGGATTTATTTTGGGTTCAGGGGACTGAGCAGTGGTAAGTTGTGTCAGTCTAATTACCTGCTGCGACAGAGCCTGATTGTCTTCTTTTAATTCAGCAAGTGCGTGTATTAACGCAGTTACTTGCTGTTTTAATTGTGTCATCTGAGTGGTTATTTCTGCTGAATCCATTTGTGGTTCGTTCAATCTGTAACGCTCCTGCGTTTTACGTATGATGTGGATTTTCAGCTGCAGAAATATTCCACTTCAGTAGTCATGTAGAGAAACGCTGAGACACCAATCCCAACTCTCAATGACTCATCATGTGTGGATGATCTCAATTCAGCAAGTAAATACACACACTCAATAAGATGTTTCCTAGAGTGACTTATGTATATAGTAACACAGTGATGATAGGCTGAAGAGACAGGTTGGGTAGAGATGGTAGATGACAGACACTTGAAAGGAAATGTTCTTGAAAGTAAAATAGTAGCAGATGGGATGCAGATAGGTTTAGCAATCATGTATGGTAGCAGATGACAGAGTAGCAGGTGGACATACAAGAGAGATCAACCCAGTGCAAGAACAGGTGGTAGTAGGCTCAAGAGCTAGCAATCTTAGATAATGCAGATGTAGTAATAGTCCTTAGTATGCAGAGCTAGATAGTGTAAGCTTTAGTATAAAGGTTATAGAGGTTTCCCCTGTGGGGTACTTATTACTAATAGCAATGTAGCAGAGGAGAGGTTCGGCAAGAGCGGATGATCCGGTAGCGGGATACAGGGATCAGCGCAGCGTGGTTCCGACAGCGAGGTATGCTTGCAAGCATGAGAGCTTCAAGACAGGTTAGCATCAAGGCACAAAGCAGTTTGAACGAACACATGTGAGAGCCGGCGATCTAAACAGCCATCCAGTCCGGCGCTCAGTGATGACAGCATCAGTCTTAAAGGTGTATGCGCACCTTACCAAAAGAGAATGGTGGGGCGCATACACTTATGAAAGAGTAATTAGGGTACCCAAAGGTACCAGAACATTACAGTACCCCCCCTTAAGGCCGGCTCCTGAAGGCCTCTGGAGCTGGTTTGTCTGGGTACTTCGCATGAAAATTGCGGATTAATCTAGAGGCATGTATGTCAGAGGTGTTTAGCCAGGTGTCGTCTTGGGGCCCATAGTTCTTCCATCGAACCAAGTACTGAAGTCTTCCTCTGTGGATACGAGAATCCAGAATCTCTTTTATCTCATATTCTTCTCCACCTTCAACTTGTACAGGAGGAGGAGGTGGGATAGTAGGCCTTATTCCTTGGTCAGGAACATGGGGCTTCAGTAGCGACACATGATTGAGCTGAGCTGTGGAGATCAAGGAGAGAGGAGTCCAGAGTGTAATTTAATGTGAATAAGGCTTGGCTGCTGGTTTTACCAGCAAAATATCTGGTGGGGTTTACCCAGGCGCATTGATTATTGTGGTGAAAGGATCTTCACTGATACACTGTGAGCACCTTGGAATTGTCTTAATCAGCACATTGGCACTTTTGTCACGGGAGGATTAAAACATGGACTATGTTTAATTAAACTTTAATTTTGGAATTAAGATTGCATTATTTAACCTGGTGAATATTTTTTCTTTTTATGCATTGCACTTTAATAAAATTTTTTTGACTTTTTTTTTTTTTCTGTTTTTGCATCTGCACTTTGTGTGCACAAAAACTATTTTGAATTTTTTTGTATTTTTGGATATATATATATATATATATATATATATATATATATATATATATATTGATTCTGATTTATTTTCTTTACGGCATCACATTAATTGTTCACTGGCACATATTTGTTGGGGGTTTTATGAATATTTAATATTTATTATTTATCATTTATAGATATATATTAACTTATTGGAACACAGGCACTTCATGTTAGCACATACTTCCACTAGCACTTTTTCATATGCTGCACATGAGATTTTGTTTTTTATTCACTGAATATCCACTATTGAAAATACTATATAAATAATTATTATTAAGAATCATCCACCATTTAAAATAATATTTAATTATTATTAATAATTCACTAACAATTCATTTAACAGATATTGCGCCTAATATATTTTCTTCACTTTTCACATAGCCTGCTATGGATTCACGGCTGCATCTTTGTTTATGTATTTTTAAAAAAACAAATTTTTTACAATTTTTTGTACACAATTGTCCTGGGCGCTGGGTCTTCTATTGATTATTAACTTCCTGTTGTGAAGTTAAATCTGATCAAACTAAAGGAAACAAGTTATGGCTTAAGACATACTTTAAAGGGTACTAAGGTACCTACGGTGCCTTAAAAAAGTATTTATACCCCTTGAAATTTTCCACATTTTGTCATTTTACAGCCAAAAGTGTAAATGTATTTTATGGGATTTTATTTGATAGACCAACAAAAGTGGCACATAATTAATTGTGAAGCAGAAGAAAAATTATAAATAGTTTTCAAAATATTTTTTACAAATAAATATCTGAAAAGTATGGTGTGCATTTGTATTCAGTTAACACTTTGTAGAACCACCTTTCGTTGCAATTCTTCTTTGCAAAATAGCTCAAGCTCTGTCAGATTGGATGGAGAGCATCTGTGAACAGCAATTTTCAGGTCCTGCCACAGATTCTCAATTTAATTTAGGTCTGGACTTTGTCTGGGCCATTCTAGCACAGAAGTATGCTTTGATCTCAACCATTCTATTGTAGCTCTGGCTGTATGTTTAGGGTTGTTGTCCTGCTGCAAGGTGAACATCCACCCCAGTCTCAAGTCCTTTGCAGACTCTAACGTGTTTTCTTCTAAGATTGCCCTGTATTTGTCTCCATCCATCTTCCCATCAACTCTGACCAGCTTCCCTGTCCCTGCTGAAGAAAAACATCCCCACAACATGATGCTGCCACCACCATGTTTCATGGCGGGGATAGTGTGTTCAGGGTGATGTGCAGTGATAGTTTTCCACCACAAATAGCGTTTTGCTTTTAGGTCAAAAAGTAAAATTTTGGTCTAATCTGACCGGAGCACCTTCTTCCACATGTTTGCTGTGTCTCCCACATGGCTTCTTGCAAACTGCAAACAGGACTTCTTATGACTTTTTTTCAACAATGGTTTTCTTTCTGCCACTCTTCCATAAAAGCCAGATTTGAGGAGTACACGACTAATAGTTGTCTTTTGGACAGATTCTCCCTCCTGAGTTGTGGATCTCTGCAGCTCCTGCAGACTTACCATGGGCCTCCTGGCTGCTTTTCTCATTAATGCTCTCCTTGCCTGGCTTGTCTGTTTAGGTGAACGACCATGTCTTGGTAGGCTTGCAGTTGTGCCATACTCTTTCCATTTTCGGATGATTGATTGAACAGTGCTCCATGAGATGTTCAAAGATTGGGATATTTTTTTATAACCAAACCCTGCTTTGAACCCTCCACAACTTTATACCTGACCAGTCTGGTGTGTTCCTAGGCCTTCATGATGCTGTTTTTTTCCACTAAGGTTCTCTAACAAACCTCTGAGATGTTCACAGAACAGCTGTATTTATAATGAGATTAAATTACACACAGGTGGACTCTATTTACTGATTAGGTGACTTCTGAAGGCAATTTGTTCCACAAGACTTTGGTTAGGGGTATCAGAGTAAAGGGAGCTGAATACAAATGCATGCCACACTTTTTAGATATTTATTTGTAAATCATTTTGAAAATCATTTATCATTTTCCTTCCACTTCACAAGTATGTACCACTTTGTGTTGGTCTATCATGTAAAATCCTAATAAAATACATTCATGTTTTTGGTTGTAGCATGACAAAATGTGGAATATTTCAAAGGGTATGAATAATTATTTAAGGCACTGTAATTCTATTCTTTAGTTTTGGCTAGAGTAGGGGATAGAAAATACTCCTGTGTCCCATCGTTGAGACTTCCTTTTACTTCTTGTCCCGGTAACACAGCAAGTAGGTTGATCTCTCAAAATAAAAAAATAATCTTACTTCTTGTGGTCACAAGAATTGGAAGATTTCCCCTCTAATTTTATTCCCCGTGACAGCATTTTCTGAAACTTTTATAGACAGTAATCAAAGATTTAGAGTACTTTATGTTTTATTGACTTACCACGGGAAAAATGCTATACAATTATGTGAAAAATTACCCTATAGAAATTGTTGATTTTTTTCAACATACTGTATTTGAACAGGAAAACTTTAGATCTTGCTTTAAATAGTGCCTATAGATAAAGGTTATATACATTAACAAATGACACATAAAATTGACATTGCCTATGTGTCTGGCAAGGGATTTAAAAATATAAAATGATCTGAAATTAATAATTTCTCTGTAAGAAGATTTTTCAAAAATCTGCAAATTCAACTCAAGAACTGACCATTTGATTCTAAAAGAAGTCTCCAAGAACCTCAAAATGTGTTTGTTAGGTGTTCAGGTAACTTTAGGGCAAGAATAAAATTTGCCATTGAATATATAGGCCAATACTAGGCCTTCTGGAACTTTGTACAAACTAGTGGCAACCACTCCAAGCAAGAGCACAATGGCAGCTGAAGGCATTCAGTGCATCTCTGCATCAAGTTCAACCAACTGTACAAACTAGTCTTTGTAGTAAGGCACACATGGAAGGGCAATGCACATTATGAACAAACAAAAATTTCCCAGCACACTGGTAACAGCAAGCCTGAAAAAAGCAAAAAACAAATTGTCCCTGTCTAACAATTCATGTTAAAAATAGATGGCTTTCGTTTGCACACATTTGCTTCTGGAACTTTGCGCTGAAGACTGGTCAGTCAGATATAGCCAGGTCAGACTACCGTAGTAAGAATACAGTGGACATTACTTCTATTGCTGCAGTCCGTTCCTGCTTCCCAGTAGTGCTGTACTCTGTTTGCATCACAATATTGAGCCAGAAGCAAAGGAAAATGGGCCTTGTAGTCCCGTGTTCAGCCATAACTGGACCCTGAGTCTCTCTCAGACCATATCTCCCAGCAAGCTTCCAACTAAGAAGGGAGTTATGGAAAAGGTTATTTAAGGAGGTGTTTTCGGCAGGCACACTCTCTTTTTCCCAGCATCCATCAGTAAGCATCAGGGCTGCCGTTTGGTGGCCGGAACCATAGCACTACCAGGGTCCTGGAAGCACTCGTTGTCCCCGCCTCAAAAGGTCGCTGGGTGACATCTGGGAACCCACTGTCTCTCCTGCTGGCACACAATGGATTGCGCTGCGGGCACCAACATGGGCCACTGAGTGGACACCCTTGCTGCCCCCATCCTTGCTCTGCCTTGGGCCTAGACTCTGAATCGTTCCTGTGTGAGCCGACCACTTTCGGGATTGGTAAGCGGGCTTATGCCCAAATTCCCTTGCTTATCAGTAACATACAGCGCATGGATACTGCATGCAGGCATCATAACTTTGATTACAGAGGAACTTGTCACATTTTCTATGCCCATTATTTACTTGCTGACTGTCCTGTCTTGACTACTCTTGTCCTGGAGGATTTCCCTTATTCAACCTCTTTGAGTTCCAACATGCCGACGAAGACTGTGTTCAGGTCTAAAATTGGACTACCGTTATTCCATCTTTCGCAGGGTGTAAGCAGGCCTAAAACTTGGACGACCGTTATCCCATCTTTCGCGGGGTGTAAACTGGCCCAAAAAACCGATTGTTGCCCCTCCTAGGAGTATTTCCCAGCAATCTAGCCTTATTCTCATCCTGCCCTCCACCCTTGAAACGTATGGGCTCATTCAAATATTCAGTGTCTACTATTGTACAGATTAAATGGTTATTATTCATTGCTGTCTGTTTACTCTGTACACATCTAACTACTGTGTGTCCAACTTGCCCGGTCTGTAGTGCTGTCCCAGGGTTTGGCCAAATGACATCTCTTGTTTCACCCACCACTTGTCTTGTCAATACAAAAGTCTGTTGAATTCAGTTTACATTGTGCCTGTGGTTTATTTAAATAGGAATACATCATTGCCAGGGTCAGGGCAGTACAAGAGGATAAGCAGTATCCAGTGGCCCTTTCAGGAGGTAGAACTATACAAAGATAGAGTTGTTTAGTCACAGCAAAAGTATACTTGTTTGCTGAAAATTGGAGACAGTATTTTTGAAGAAGAACTTCATAACAACTGCAAAGCGTGATGGAGGAAATGGCAAAGCTTGGAGTGGCTTTGCTGCTTTAGGGCCTGGGAAGCTCACAGTCATCGAATCAGCTATACATTCTGGATCATATTAACTTGTTTTATATATACTGCGGCAGTGTGGCTCTCCAAGGCAAACCGACGTAGGGCCATGTCAGCCGTGCGCCTGCAGCTAGGGGGGCGAGCGCGCGCCGCTGCCGGCACGCTCCCGCCCCTGCTCGTCAGCGGGGAAGCCGATGCATGGGACAGGTGGCTCCTATTGCCGCCTGACACCCACGATCGTTCCCCGCTGAGAGAGAAGGAGGGGCAGCTGTTGTAAACACAGTTGACCATTCTTCTCCCTGGATTGATCACAGAGCCCCTGTGATCCTTCTATATAGGATCACAGGTCTCTATGGTTATTCCACAAGCCACGCCCCCCACAGTTAGAAACACGCCCCTAGGTACACATTTAAACCCTTGATCACACACACTGTTAACCCCTTCCTTGCCAGTGTCATTATTACATTAACAGTGAATATTTTTAGCACTGATTACTGTAATGTCACTGGTCTCCCTAAAAGTGTCAAAAATGTTAGTCAGGGGTCTGATCTGTCCGCCGCAATGTCACAGTCCCGCAAAAAATCGCAGATCGCCACCATTACTAGTAAAAAAACAATAAAAATTACATAAATTTTTCCCGTAGTTAGTAGACACAAACATTTTTGCGCAAACCAATCAAAATACACTTATTTCAATTTTTTTTTACCAAAAATATGTAGCAGAAAACAAATCGGCCTAAAATGTTAAAAAAAATTGATTTTTAAATTTTTTTTGGGGAATGTTATATAGCAGAATGTGAAAAATATTGTTTTTTTTTTCAGAATTGTCACTCTTTTTTTGTTTATAGTGCAAAAAATAAAAAAATCGCACAGGTGATCAAATACCACCAAAAGAAAGCTCTATTTGTGGGAAAAAAAAGGACATCAATTTTATTTAGGTACAGCATCGCACAACCGCTTAATTGTCCGTTAAAGTAACGCAGTGCTGAATTGCAAAATATGGCCTGGAAAATCTGCCGGTCCAGAAGTGGTTAAAGTGTGTTTAATGGTAATGTGAGGCTGTTTGTCCAAATGTTGAAGCTGAACCAGAAATTAGTCTGTCAACGTGATAATGATTCAAAGTACATTAGCAATTTTACCAAGGAATGGCCAAAAAAGAAGAAATAGAGGGTTTAATTCACATTGAAATTTTGAAGGGAGATTTTGAAATGGGTAGTTCATGCAAGGAAACCCACAAATATCTCGCAACTAAAGGAATTTTACATAGAGAAGTGGTCAAAAATTTTGATGTCAGAGGCCTTAAGAACATGTTATACAAATGCCTAAAAGTAGTCATTTCTGCTAAATACCAGCTTTTGATGTCAAATGTGTGCCTTTTTTCACATTCTGTTTATATCTGTTTTTAATAAATTATTCAAAAGGCACATTTTTTGTGTACCTATTCGAATACATCCCCTTTATCTGTAGGCACTGTTTGAATTAAGATGTGCCTGTTCAAAAATCTTGAAAAAATCAGCAACTTCCATCAGCTGTACTTATTATTTCGCACGACTGTAGTTCATGTAAAATAGATATTCTTATTAACAAATAAAAGGAAATGTAAATTTGAGATGTGAGTTTTAAAAACATGTCTCTTAGGAGAAGATGTCATGGCTGACTGCAAGAGTGTCTCCAGAAGGTCACTGTGATCTGTCCCAATAGAAAGACTAGGGACTGGTTAATTTCTGTTCAAACGGTTTTTATTAAGGCAGAAGGAATGTAGTACAAAACAATACCAATAGGTAATAGTGGTGCATAACAGATGAATACACATCAAAATGACATTATGAACAGCAAGTAGTAGCATAACAATCAGGTTAAGGAATAGGAAAGGGGCAAGCTGGGCGCCCGGAATACAGGTACAAGGGATAAACACAGTGCACAGGGGCGGCTGGGGGTAGGGCAAAAAGGGAGGCCGTAGTGCAGCAAAAGTTTGTGGTCCAGCCACAATAGGGAAACAAATTAGGTAGCGGCCAACTCGAGGCAACAAGGGGGGGGGAGAAAAAGAAGGGAGTAAGGGGGGCAAGAAGGACAGGGGGGAGAGGAAGGGCAAAACAGTGGGGGGGGGGTTATGCGGGGGAGGAAGGGTGCCCAGAGGGAGTCCCGGGCCACTGATGTGGTTCAGATCGACAAAGCCATCAGGGAGTCGGTAACCACAGGTCAAGCTAGTACAAGGGATTCATCAAAGCCTATCGGAAGACAGTTGTCAATCCATGGTTTCCAGAGCTTTCCGTAAGGTATAAGTTTATCCAGCAGGATAGCTTCAGTTTTAGCATGGATCATAGCTTGAGTGACTCTATTTTTCATGGTCAGAAAACAAAGGGAGGAAGTTTTCCAGACCTTCGCTATGGTCTGTTTGGCAGCCGTGGTGACATACAGGAAAAGTTTAAATTGGCGACGTGTGAGGTCAGGTGGCCTGCGGTTCAGGAGCGCGGAAGCAGGATCGGGGGTAAGGGGTGTGGGGACTGGTTAATTTCAGCTCTCATTAACATACAATAGAGAAGCCTAGTTTCTTACCCCAAAAAGTTTAAGACAAAGAGGGGTGGATTTACTAAAGGGAAAAAGACTGTGCACTTTGCAAAGTGCAGTTGCTCCAGAGCTTAGTAAATGAGCAGAAAGTCTGCTGACTTTCATCTTTCAATCATGTGCAAGCAAAAATGCTGTTTTTTTAATTTTCCTTGCTCGTGATTGGGTACTCTTTGCAAAGTAAAGCCTTACCTCATTTACTAAGCTCTGGAGCAACTGCACTTTGCAAAGTGTCTATTTGCCTTTAGTAAATCACCCCCAGAGTGTTTAAATGTAGTTCACAGCTGATGAGATGGTATCTGTCAGCACAGTACAGACAGGGTAACTATGGCAAACAGTTACCCAGTAGAGATGGGGCGAACACCGCCCGGGGCGGTGCGCGAACACGTTTGCGCGCTCACGCTCAAACGTTCATGAACCGCAAGTTAGCGGCAGGTCATATTTCCAGCCGCCAAATAATTCCTAGCTGTGCACACATAGTCCCACCACATGGACACTGATATAACAGAAGTATTAAGCGCATTTCAAAACCCCCAAATCTAATATTTTGTGTTACAGAAAAAAAAAATTCTGCAGTACCCAAATACACTATTCTGAAAGTATATATATCACCCTGCTGGTTCTCTAAGCCCTGGTTCTCCAAACTCTGGTTCTCTAAGCCCTGGTTCTCTAAGCCCTGGTTCTCCAAGCCCTGGTTCTCTAAGCCCTGGTTCTCCAAACCCTGGTTCTCTGAGCCCTGGTTCACATCTACATTTGTCACTCTTTGTAACTGTAGTATTGCTGCAGAACCACACCAGTCACAATGCTGCACAATACAAATCCACTATAATATGCTTTCTATATTAGAAAGTATATTATAAGTGTATT
Organism: Pelophylax lessonae; assembly: GCF_965119305.1. Lineage (NCBI taxonomy): Eukaryota > Metazoa > Chordata > Amphibia > Anura > Ranidae > Pelophylax > Pelophylax lessonae. The sequence goes on from NC_138768.1 coordinate 112,169,526, forward strand.
ACACCCCTAAATACTGCACACCAAAGAATAGTACACCTATACTAGTCCTTAAAAGGACTTTTGTGGACCTATTACCTAGCAATTTGTGTCACTAAAAGTCTGTCCCTGCTCCTCACAGCAACCTCTCCCTACACTGACAAATTACAGAATGTAAAATGGCAGCCAGCTCAGGTCTATTTATAAGGTAGGGAGTATGTCCATGTGCTGAAATGTCTCAATTGGCTGTCCTGTACCACCTGATGGGTCAAAGTTCTTCAGACTGTAAAAGTACATTTCTTCGCAAACATTAGTGCGAACATCAGCAAACGTTCCCGTTTTCGTGAATTTGCGAACACGCAAAGTTCGCCGCGAACCAACCGCGGTGTATGTGCCCCTCCTTTATTCACCATCACCAATGATAAAACAGGTTCAACTTATATTAGAAGGGTTTATTTTGCCGTTACCATGATATCAAAAATGTATTCCACTAAAGACTCGATTATATCTCATAATGTTCAGGGATTAAATTCCCTGTCCAAACGCACCAAGACCTTTCAATATTACTATATACTGGGAATAGATATACTATTTCTACAACAAACACATTTTTCCCAAGATTCCACGCCTAAATATCTTAGTGCCAAATATCCACTATATTGTGTATATTGTGAAATCAAGATTAAACAACAAGAGACAGTCCTTAATAATATTTGGTAGAACACCGCATGAACCCCTTAGATGATATAAGACATAAAATTGATAACGCACGTATTGCTTTAAATTTGGATCTAACTATTCAAGCAGAAAAATGCATGCGTTGGTCAAAGCATACATTTTTTACTATGGCTGATAAACCTTCTATACTTCTATACTTCTAGCCAGGAATTTGTGTATGTACACCCACTCTGCCAAAACTACGCTTAAACAATGGCCAACCAACATAAAATCCACAATTAATAGTACATTAATTTTTTTTAAATTTTCATTCAAATTTGTACAATAAACCTGATTATTTTCAAAAAGACCAGGCAGATAGATTTTTTCACAATATATCCTTACCTAAATTACAGAAGACCCATGTGGAGTTGATGGAAAAAGAATTCATGGAATCTGAAATCAGACTAGCAATAAAATATCTCAATCCGTCCAAAGCTCCAGGCCCGGACGGCTTTTCTGGTCATTATTATATAAAATTTCATGAAATTTTGGTCCCCTGTAAATGATCCTTTTTATTGCAATGCAAAAAGATTCAATCATTTCCATTCAGCAAAATAAAGTGTTCATCCACATGATACCTAAACAGGGAAAAGACCATGGAGATTGTAAAAATTATTGTACAAATTATAGACCGATTTGCCTAATTATTTTGGATCTGAAGAGATGACAAAGGTCTTGACAGAAAGAATAAACTCATTCCTAACACAATATATCCATCCGGACCAAGGAGGTTTTGTCCCCCATCGTCAAGCTTCCGATCAGACACAGAGAATTAAAGATGTCATCTCTGCTATCCAATCTAACTGGGATAAAGGGGAAAATAGACGGGCTATGTTATTATCACTAGATATACACAAGGCTTTTGATTCCTTTTCCTGGGACTACCTCTTTTATGTTTTAAACCACTATGGTTTTGGTCCAGGATTTCTATCAATACTACATATGCTCTATAATTCTCCTACTGCATCCATACTAGTTAAAGGATACTCTACTAACCCTCTCAATATTCATAGGGGAACCAGACAAGGGTTACCTCTTTCCCCACTCTTGTTTATTTTAGCTATCGAACACTTAGCAATTAAAATCCGAACCTGTAAAAATTTACAAGGCATTGAATGTGGGGATAGAGAACACAAATGTGCTCTCTTCGCAGATGACATCCTATTGATGCTATCTTATCCTACCACTTCCATTCCTAATCTCCCAGCAATACTCCATCCTTTCTCTCAGGTATCTGGCCTCACTATAAATCATTCAAAATCTCAAGTCCTAAACTTATTGTTAGACTGCCATACAGTTCAAAATCTTAAACAAACATATTTCTTCCAATGGCAACCGGAAGCTCCCTATTTGGGTATTTTTCTTACACCTACATTACAGACCCTATATTCAAAAAATGATCCTCCATTATATAAAAAACTATCTGATGACTTATTTAGGTGGAAAATTAACCTTTCATCATGGTTTGGCAGATCATAATATTTAGAGATTCTCCCTAGGATTTTATATTTGTTTCGCTCTCTTCCAGTGAATATCAATATGTCTGATCTCACAGCATTTCAAAAGAAAATGCAATCATTCATTTGGGGAGATAAGAAACCTAGGGTGAATAAAAACACACTGTTTGCTCCTAAAATGAAAGGAGGATTGAGAGTCCTGGATCTAACGAAATATTTTTATGCTGCCCAAATTGCTCAGCTGATTAGAATTCACACAAAATTATCTCCATCACTATGGATGCAGACTGAAAAATGCTTCTTTTCATCTAAATCGATCTCACAACTGATGTGGCTACTTTTTAAATATAGACCTAATATACTCTTATAATAATAATACTACTAATAATAATAGTAATATACTCTTATACTATACTCTCTATCCCATTCCCTGGGATTATGGGGCAGACTTACCAAAACATATACATTTACGGCCCCTCATACTCCTTTAGCACCACTGTTTCAAAATCTAAAATTCACCCTAAGATTTGCTTCTCAAACTTTTAATTGGTGGGTCAATAAAAGACTTATCCGAATAACTGATTTTTTGGATCATAAGGGAAAATTAACAAAACAATTATAAATAATAGTTACCAAAATCTGAATTCTCTAATTTCTATCAAATAGTACATTTTATTACTTTTTTAACATGTAATTTAGATATTACATCCAAGATACCTTTGGAATCTTTATGTAATAATTTTGACAAGCATAAAAGACACATTTCAATAATATATTCCATCCTAACATCTATTCCTACGAAACTAGGTTATATGGAACGATAGGAAAGGGATTTGCATGAAACTCTAGAACTTAAAGATTGGCATACGCTAGCTCATAATGCTTCAAGATCCCTGGTCAACATTTCTATCATAGAAGCAAATTACAAAGTTTTGCTAAGATGGTATCTGGTCCCGAAGTGGATAGCTTCTTACGCCACAGGAGCTTCTCTATTATGTTTTAGAGATTGCGGACATGAGGGAACCATGTTTCACATATGGTGGCTATGCCCCAAAGTGAAACGTTTTTGGAATCGAGTTTATAATCTTATTTATTCCCTCACTAATTTTACTTTAAACAAATCCCCAAAACAAGCACTACTTTGCAGCCAAATGGAGAAGATCCCGAAACACTTAAAAAGATTGGTACATTTTATATTTGTAGCAGCAAAAATTACTATAGCCAAATCTTGGAAAACAATTACCCTACCCTTTGATATCCTAAAGGCTAAATTGTCCTGGATTATGATTAACAAACATCTTTCAGCCATATTAAATGATAAGGTTCAAATACTTGAAAAATGCTGGGATCTGTGGACTAAATATCTCATTGATGGTTCTAGAAATGTTTCCACTTGAACTTATTTCAAAAATAGTCAGCTCAAGATACTTTGTGGCTATAACATTTTTCCTTTCTATTCTTTTTTCTCTCTTTCTTTTTATTTTTTATTTTTATTTTATATTTCAATATTTTTATTGAAGTAATGGGACAATGCCATATAAGGCACAATTTTTGAACAATGGTGCAAACAGATGTTATGTTAAACCGAACACGAATACAGGAATGTTTTTCCCTCAAAATATTCATAGACATAAGACCTTCCAATATAAAACAGGAAGATCTCAACATTAAACAATCTCAATAGGAATACCAGTAGAGAAAAAAAAAAAAACAGTATATTAATATACAAATTATTATCAATTAGGTCAAGGAATATATGTTCAATCCACTAGGGACTGAGTGCGTGATATCCCATCGAACCATTTGGATTTGTGATACTGATAATGGCTATGTCATGGGGAAATTAGATAGGGGGTAGGGAGAGAGGGAAAAAAAAGAAAAAAAAAAAAAGGTGTGTGTGTGTGGGGGGGGGGGGGGGGGCAGTGGCGTACCAATGGATTGGCAGGACCGGTGGGGGGCAGGCCGAGGGGGGGGCACACAAATCATTTGGCAGTGTTAGTGATTTCTGCGCCCTCCACTCAGCCTGCGCTCCCCAGCGCCCCCAGGCAGCATGCGGCTCCATCCAGGTCTGAAACATTGAGAGCTTCTGAGCGGGCAGACCAGGAGACTGAGACTGCCTCTCACAGCATCCCCAGCCCTCCTCCGCTCTTACACCGCTGCAGCCTCAGCATTCCTCCGGCTCTACCCATTTTTTTCCTCTCTTACTCTCAATAAACGTGCAGCTCCTGCACATGACATTCATCCTCGCTTCGGGTCAGCAAGGCAGGTGGCTCCCTCATTCCTCTTTCCCTGCACCGATTCCCCCTCAGTGCCCTACATCAAGCCCTCTGGGAGTTCAGACCCCTTTCTCTGTCACCCCCCTCTTTCTCTGTCACCTCCCCTTTCTCTGTCACCCCCCCTTTCTCTGTCGCCCCCCTCTCTCTCTCTGTTACCCCCCCTTTCTCTGTCACCCCCCTTTCTCTGTCAGCCCCTCTGTCACTCCCCCTCTTTTTCTGTCACCCTCTCTCTCTCTGTCACCCCCCTCTTTCTCTGTCACCCCCCCTTCTCTGTCACCCCCCTTTCTCTGTCACCCCCCGCTTTCTCTGTCACCCCACTATCTCTGTCACCCCCTTTCTCTGTCAACCCCCTCTTTCTCTGTCACCCCCCTTTCTCTGTCACCCCCCTTTCTCTGTCACCCCCCTCTCTCTGTTACCCCCCTCTCTCTGTTACCCCCTTTCTCTGTCACCCCACCCCCTCTGTCACTCCCCCTCTTTCTCTGTCACCCCCCTCTCTCTGTCACCCCCCACTCTCTCTGCCACCCCCCCCTCTCTCTGTCATCCCCCTCTTTCTCTGTCACCCCCCTCTTTCTCTGTCACCTCCCCTCTCTCTCTCTCTGTCAACCCCCCTCTCTCTCTGTCAACCCCCCTTTCTCTGTCGCGCCTTCTTTCTTTGTCACTCCCCTCTTTCTCTGTCACCCCCTCTCTCTCTCTGTCAACCCCCCTCTCTCTCTGTCAACCCCCCTTTCTCTGTGACCCCCCTTTTTCTGTCACCCCCTCTTTCTCTGTCACCCACCTCCCTCTCTGTCACCCCCTCTGTCACTCCCCCTCTTTCTCTGTCACCCACCTTTTTCTCTTTCACCCCCCTCTCTCTCTGTCACCCCCTCTTTCTCTGTCACCCCCTCTTTCTCTGTCACCCCCCTCTCTCTGTCACCCTCCTCTCTCTCTCTGTCACCCTCTCTCTCTCTCTCTGTCACCCCATCTCTCTCTCTGTCACCCCCCTCTGTCTCCCCCTCTCTCTCTGTCACTCCCCTCTCTCTCTGCCACCCCCTCGCTCTCTCTGTCACCCCCTCTCTCTCTCTGTCACCCCCTCTCTCTCTGTCACCTCCCCTCTCTCTCTGTCACCCCCTCTCTCTCTCTGACACCCCCTATTTCTCTGCCACCCCCTCCTTCTCTGTCACCCCCATCTCTCTCTGTCACCCCCATCTCTCTCTCTGCAACCCCCCTCTCTATCTCTGCAATCCCCCATATCTCTCTCTGTCACCCCCCATCTCTCTCTGTCACCCCCTTCACTCTCTGTCAACCCCCCCTCCTCTCTCTCTCTGTCAACCCCCCCTCTCTCTCTCTGTCAACCCCCCCAACTCTCTCTCTGTCAACCCCCCCTCTCTCTCTCTCTCTGTCAAACCCCCTCTCTCTCTCTCACCCCTCTCTTTCTTGTTGTTTACACCTGACACAATGTTTGCCCACTAGAGAGCTCTACACTGGGCCAACAAAGGGACACCTCAGAAACTTTCAATTCCCTTTTATACATTTTTTAGTTACATTTTTAACTTTTTCATGGGGGGGGGGGGCGATACAGCTCCTCGCCAAGGGTGCTGGAGACCCTAGTTACGCCTCTGGGTTTGGGAAAAAGGGAGGTACCTATGAGTATCATCAGCATAGAACTATGTGTTCCATCAGAACTTCTTGCAATTTTTGAAGAAATCTGACAAAACAAAAGCAAATTTTAAGAAAGAGAAAGAGGGAAAAAATGGAGTAGATCAAGGAAAGGGAAAGAAAGAAAGAAAGAAAGAAAGAAAGAAAGAAAGAAAGAAAGAAAGAAAGAAAGAAAGAAAGAAAGAAAGAAAGAAAGAAAGAAAGAAAGAAAGAAAGAAAGAAAGAAAGAAAGAAAGAAAGAAAGAAAGAAAGAAAGAAAGAAAGAAAGGAGGGCCAGCCAGGAATTCATTAGAAATTTGATGCAATATGGGATCCATGGATATGATACTTATCTGTAACCTTAGTAGATCTGCGAAGAATACAGGTAAGTCTATCATTATATAAAGTGTATCAGCTCTCACGCTATCAGAGTGCCTGTAAAAAATATAAACAAAATGTGGGGGGTTGCTGCTAGCACTTTATAGCTTATCCACAGCTATTTGAACAAAAAGTGCAATAATGGGTGAGTAGTGCTGCACTACCTTTTCAGTGATATAATACAATAATATTCAGAGCATCATTACTTAAATCCGCTATTTTAAATAAATAATAAATAATCACATTTCTATGTGTGATGAAACATCTTGCTGACATAAAGTGTATAAAACCACACATGTAATCCTCCAAAAGTGCCCCATGCAATTGTGCAATGACACAAGTGTAAATAATAGAATATATAGAATAATCACAAACAATAAATTGAAATATGAACTGAAATTGACATATGCAAAAAGTCCTATATATATATCCAGTTGTCAGGATAGAGTGTTAGAAATGGATAGAAACATGCTCTTGGAAGGTAGGAAAACTAGAACCGAGGGTAAGTTTGAATATAAAGTGATATTAGAGTATAATAGACAGTTTATCTCTCTGAAAGATGTTCCAATGTTTTTTGAAAAACCTTTCCACCTGTTTTTACCTGAGTATTAGGACCGGTATTACCGCCATACCCAATGTTTATATATAAAAAAGTCCCCTCATTAAAGGTTAGGTTAGCCCGGGGAGTTATTGATCCTCCAGTCCTACCAAAAAGTTCCTTTTTTAGTTTTATTACTGGCTTTCATGCCTGTGGATGTTGTTCAGCATGTTGTCATAGCAAAGGGAATGTAAAGAAAAGGAAGGAATTTCAAACCTACATGTACAGGGAAGGTTTATCGGATTAAAGACCTGATTACCTGTTCGACCACTGGAGTAATATATATGTTGGAATGTGGATGTGGGCTTCAATATGTGGGGCGCACGTCCAGAGCCCTTCACGTACGAGTGGGAGAACATATTAAAAACATTAAGAAGGGTAAGATTAATCATAATATCTCCAAACATTTTAAACTTGTCCATAATCAAAATCCCCATACACTTCAGTTTTGGGGGATAGAAAAAGTAGAGCGACACTGGAGGGGGGATAATTTTATAGGAAAACTCAGTTAAAGAGAATCCGCTTGGATTTATGAGACTAAAGTTTTAGTACCCAGGGGTCTCAATATCGAGTTTGACCTCAATTGTTTTTTTTTAAGCGATAGGTGATTTTTCATTTTATATATATATATATATATATATTTTTTTTTTTTCCCATCATTTATTTATTCATTTTTATTATATGTTTTCATGTTATCATGTTTATATTTGTAGAGGGAGCATCTTTTTTAGGTTTTACAGTATTCAATATGGGTTGTTGGATTCTTTATTCATGTGTGTTTTTATGTATTGATGTGTAAGAAATGGCAGTGAAGTATTGGCAATCGGATAAGGGTGCTCCGGTTTATTAGAAACCAATTATGGCATTTCACCTGATTGTTGAATATGCCCCTTTGTATTTATTTTTGGTGTCCCCATATTCTCACCATGATTAGTCCCTTCCTGTATTGCACTACTTCCAGGAGTGCATGAGCAGACGGGCTTATCATGAGCCCCCCCATGTGTGCATAAAGACAGAGGGATGCGGTGGGAAATTTAAAAAGCAGACTGACGAAGCTAACTCCAACCCTACTGAAGAAGTCAAAGTCTGGCGCAACGCATTTAAGGGGCAGAGCCTTTTATCCAACGTCACTTCACGGCCATCTATTTTTGGGACTTCCTGTATTTCCAGCCTGCACAGCTATATGTGCTTTGTATGTAAGTGTGTTTTACCTTGCTTCTCAAATAAAATTTGAAAACAGTGAGCACTAGATTTTGTCCTATAACCCTATATCTGTACCTGAAGAAATCAGGGGGGGCACTTCAGGAATGTGAGGATTGGTGTTTCCTGGATTTACATACGCCTACTGATTTCAGGATTGCCTTTTATCCCCAGAGGGGAACTGCTGGTTCTGACCCGCTGGTGATACAGAAGGTGAGAGGCCATCCTTTTATGGTGATGGAGAGCACAAGCACTCTATCTTGGAAGAAATCACTAGCACGTTTATTATTTGCAAATTTTGAATTATTGTACATTTTTAAATATTATACATTTTTGCCATTTTCCACACTTTTTTTTTTTTTGGAGAGTTTTAATGGACATATTAATTGGTAGCATATGTATTTTTTTACTTCATCATATATATTATTGATTGTCACACATCATTACAGTTAAGTTAATTTATACTATATACTTGAATTTATGTACGTTGTGAGGGATTAGCTCGGTGGCGGGTGTGGATGACCCCTTGGGGGGTGCGTTTTCCCAGAGAGGTAGCCGACAAGTGCTTGCAAACAAACAGTGTGGTTTATTAAATGGTGTTTTCTTCACCAGGCTGTATGCAGCAAAACATCCAAAATAAAATAAAACAGAAAATAAATCCTTGCCTCTGTGGGCGGCTACCTTCTCACAACTGGAACCTGCCTAAGTGTCTGTCTCCAACCTACCGTCGGGCAGACTTCCTTGTCCTACAGCGGACACTCAATAGTCCTTTTATAATAGCTTCACAGGGCAACACAGTCCTTTGTTTCTTTCACATCAACAGTTCGTCTTCTCACCTTTGAGACGTATTCACCCTTGGTTACCGTCCCGGGCACACATCACTCCGGGGGGTCTTCTCCCAGGCCCACACATCCTGTCGGGAGGCACACGCTGACTGTCCTCCTGCTCCCAGCCCACATGGCTTCAGGATGCAGCTTCTGGAGGCAGCAAACAATAGGACTTTCTCTGAACAAATTATAGAGCCTTAACTCCCTCATTCTGAACAGGTGAAGGCCTTTCAACTTCCTGCTGGCTAGCTCTGTAGCCAACACCCTAAATTAATTAATGGACTTTCTCAATCAGGTGGAAATGTATCTCCTTCCTGTGACTACATTCCCAGATTTAGCTGACTTCCTGTCACATACCCCCCCCTCTTGTTTCAACCCTAGGGTTGGGACACATATTTCCAGGCACGCATGTGTCAGGCACTGCTGACTCACTGATAAGCCTCCTATTATCCTCAAGCTTCCGGATGAAACTGTTTTGTCATCTTCATTGACGGATTTCTCATAAATGCCACACAGTTTGTCTCTCATCTCATATACACATTCTTCAACTGCATTTTTGGCATCATTTTGCTCCTTCTCGTTTCTGTCATCTTCATTGACAGCTTTCTCATAAATGTCAGACAGCTTGTCCCTCATAACCGTCTGTCCAATCCACCATGGAGGACCGTGATCCATAGGCAACTCAATTGGGCTAGTCTTAATGTCTTCAACATTCTTAAGACGCCTCTCTCTGCAATCCATAAATGTTTTCCACAAAACTTTGAGAACCTTTGCTTCACTAAGCTTTGTTCCAAGTAGGGACTCTTGACATCCCTCTGTGACTTGAGTTGCCTCTCCATACATCTGTACACAATCATTGACTTTTTGTTGTAAAAGGGAATGATCTTCCTTCTTGAGCTTTGCTTGCTCTAAGATGCTGTGCAGAGGATTTTCCAATTGAGACAACAGGCTGTCACACATTTCTTCAAAGTGACCCCTGTTCCTTTTCCCAGAGATATCAATATCATTCACCAAACATTTCATATTCATAGGCAGATCTGAAGCATTTGCACTCATCAACTTCTTAAACTTTTCGCCCTCCTGAGCGAGTCGCAGTAAAGGCCTACTATTTGATTTGATATTCAGTTTATATTTCTTGCCAAACTCTTCACAGAAGAAGCCAACCAGAACATCATCAACTTTCCTTCCACCAACATAGGGGTCAAAGGCAACAACACAGTTGAACCCAGCGATCTGGGTGGTATCCATTATAGACCTCCTCTCTGCATCAGTGAAGAAGCATGGAACTGCAACACATTCTTTTACAGGTTTCTTCAATGCACTTTCTGCTGAACTATTTGACCGCTCAAGGTCACCTAGTTCTTTTTCTCTATCTGAATTCCACATGGAATGCATCTCAAGATCACGATCAAACTTCTGCCACCCGTCTTTCACCAGTTCCATTTTGGAAACACTCCCTGAAAGGCACTTATTCATTTGCTTCACGTTTTCACCAACAGCCTTAGTTTTCTCCACTAGGTTTTCAGCCTGAACTGAGAAATCACCACATTTCTTACTCAGCTCCTTTGTTTGCTGAAGTTCTAATGATACATTTTCCAATGCTTGAAGTTTTTGAAGGAACGGTTTATTCCAAAGGGGTGATTCAAGCCACATGTCGTCACATTTCTGAGGCTCACTCAGGACAGACCCCAAAACACTGATCCTTTTAAAAACTGCATCAGGCACACTATCCCCTCTTTGGGACAGATCCTCTGTTGCCTGGAATTCCTCTTCCAGTTCCTGCAACGGAATCTTCATCTCTTCTACTTGCTGTTCTAAGGCTCGCTTAGACTTTTCTAGCTCCTGAACGCTTTTCACAACATCATCCTTGGAGCTGACCAATTCTTCCATTTCTGTACGCAGCTGTTTAACACTTTCTAGTTCAGCCTTACACTCTAGAGCTTCCTCCAAAGAGCGAGCCAAGAACAGGGCTTTGCTCTCGTTATCACGCACCTCCGTTTCTGCACGTGCGCGTTCTTCTGCATATTTTGCAGACACATTCTTCTCTTCACCAAGCATCTGATCAAACTTCTTTTTCACATCTTCAACACACTGTAATGAACCAACGCTTTCTTCCATGCGTTTTTTCATAACCGCTATCTGAGCTTGCAATGTTGCGACTTGCTCTGATAGGTTTTTCTTTGCTTCCGCCTCCTCTTTTAATTGTTCCAGGAAGCCATTTTTCTCATCTTCCATTTGTTTGAGCTTTGTGCTAAAACTCAGCCTTTGACAACTCTCTTCCTGTAAGAGTTCCTGCGTGTCTTGCAGCTGCGATTCCAAGATAGAAAAATCTTCCGCAATTTCTCTAGATTTGCTGTCTGCTTGAGAAAGCTGATTTGTAACATTGTCCAACTCAACCTGCAGTCGGTTTGCCTTCTCTGACAGCTTAGCACACAATCGGTCACCTTCTGACACCTTGACTTGCGATTCCAGAAACTGTGCCTCTACTTTTTCCCTCTTATGTTCACAATCTTCTTTTCCCTGCATAAGAGCCTTCACCTCATTGGCTAGCATCTGGGAATAAGAATGTAATTCTGCCACACAGGCTTCTTTCTCCTTTAACTGCTGCTGGACACGTTGGGCTTCCCCTTTCCAACTTTCACAGTCCGCACGCCATTCATCTACCACATTGCTTAAAGTAGTGAGCTCATACACAGTACTCAGTAATTTAGCCTCTCTTTCACTTTTCTCTTTGTCGCTGAGAGACAATGTCGCTTTCAGAGCAACATTCTGTTCCTGCGACTCCTGCAGGTCTATTTTTGTAGCTCCCAAAGACTGAAGACTTTTTTCCAGCTGATTACGCAACTCCAACATATCAGCCATACTTTGCTTCTGCAAAGTCTGAATTTCACTTTCTTTTTCCATGAGGATGGTATCTTTCTCCATTATAGTCTCTCTGCGTTTTTGCAACTCGACCAAAAGAAGAGCAGTGGATTCTTCCCACTGTGACACATGAGACTTGAGTAGTTCATTTGTTTCCTGCAAGTTTCTATGCTCCATTTTAAGCAATTCCAAGGCTTGTTCCTTTTCTTCCATTTTCCGTTGCAAGGCATCCAACTCAGCCCTGCACACATACTCGGTTTCCTCCAAACCGATGGCCTCCATTGGCTGCTGGCGTCTCTGTTTCCAGCCTGCCATGCTCTCTTGATGAGCCTTTTGTTGAGCTGCAAAGCTCTGCTGAAAATCCGCATTTGCCTGCTGTTGAGCTGCATTTGCTTGCTGTTGAGCTGCATTTGATATAATCAGATGTTTCAACATCTCCTCCATTTTGAGTTTACTTTTCATCTGAGCACACTGCGTCTCCATAGCAGTTTCATCAGTGTTGCTAGGGACAACAACCTTCCTCTTTAGTAGACTCTCTTTAGGCATGGATGGGGCTGGTTCAGACGGTAACATCCCCTCCATCCATAGAATCCGGTCTCTCATTTCATCTATCTTTGCATTCTTCAGGCGTTTTGAACGCCCCATCTTCAATAACTCCACAAACAAATTTTTCACAGTCCAGCAAAAAATTTTCAGACCACTGTCTCTTTAACACATGTAGTTTTTCTCTCTCTTGCAAGATCTCTTTTCCTGCACACACAGTTTGTGCAGTCACTTGCACCAGACACAACAAAGTTCATCAAATAATTTTGAGACCGCTGTCTCTTTAAAACACTTTTTTTTTTTTCTGTCAGGATCTTCTCTCCTGCACACATAGATTGTGCAATCTCATGCACCAGACAAAGTTCATCAAACATTTGCACTTCCTTGCAGGGATATCTGCTTATGCCCACTGCATACCTCCACCATATGTGAGGGATTAGCTCGGTGGCGGGTGTGGATGACCCCTTGGGGGGTGCGTTTTCCCAGAGAGGTAGCCGACAAGTGCTTGCAAACAAACAGTGTGGTTTATTAAATGGTGTTTTCTTCACCAGGCTGTATGCAGCAAAACATCCAAAATAAAATAAAACAGAAAATAAATCCTTGCCTCTGTGGGCGGCTACCTTCTCACAACTGGAACCTGCCTAAGTGTCTGTCTCCAACCTACCGTCGGGCAGACTTCCTTGTCCTACAGCGGACACTCAATAGTCCTTTTATAATAGCTTCACAGGGCAACACAGTCCTTTGTTTCTTTCACATCAACAGTTCGTCTTCTCACCTTTGAGACGTATTCACCCTTGGTTACCGTCCCGGGCACACATCACTCCGGGGGGTCTTCTCCCAGGCCCACACATCCTGTCGGGAGGCACACGCTGACTGTCCTCCTGCTCCCAGCCCACATGGCTTCAGGATGCAGCTTCTGGAGGCAGCAAACAATAGGACTTTCTCTGAACAAATTATAGAGCCTTAACTCCCTCATTCTGAACAGGTGAAGGCCTTTCAACTTCCTGCTGGCTAGCTCTGTAGCCAACACCCTAAATTAATTAATGGACTTTCTCAATCAGGTGGAAATGTATCTCCTTCCTGTGACTACATTCCCAGATTTAGCTGACTTCCTGTCACAACGTATATAGTGTTTTCACTTGTATAATATTATAAGTGGCGCAGCACTGTTATTTGTAGAGTTTTGCTATTTTATGCATTGAAAGCATTTTGTAGTGATTGCAGCCTCTTGTAGGATTTGGGTTCAGATTGGGGTTGCGCTGATTTACACATTTATATTCTATATATCTAGGTGAATCCCTTCACCAATAGAAATATTTGTGTATGACACTTTTCTTCATCAAAGTGACACCAATGTGCTCTCTAGTCTCTCACCTGAGTATTACTTGAATTAAGCATATGGTATTATATCCTCATTGGAGTTGTTATGTGTTTTGTTCGCAACTGTGCTTCTCCCCAATGCTTAGTTAACTCTGTAGATAATGGGTGTTCTCAGGGGTTTCTCAAGGTACTCTCGCCATAAGATGCAGACTGGGAATATATAAAGGATACTCTCATGATGTAGTATATTAAAATATTTATTGAAATAAATTTTAGGTTAAAAACATCCAGCAACTGTTCCTCCGTTCGTGTCCTACCCATTACGTAACACCACATTACTTCTTCAGGAGATCTAGTGGTGAACAAGACACATAACAACTCCACTGAGGATATAATACCATATGCTTAATTCAAGTAATACTCAGGTGAGAGGCTAGAGAACACATTGGTGTCACTTGGATGAAGAGAAGCATCATACACGAATAAGTCTATCATTAACCATGATCCAGTTAAGTTTATTCTTCACGTATTCAAGGGGAACCATTGACTGCTTCCAATATTTAGCAATAGTTATTCTAGCTGTTAAAAGTATATATGTAATGAGTTTTATCGATTTTTTGCGGAAGAAAACTTTTGAAAAAGTGCTGGTTCCGGGGATCTACGAATATTACCCCTGTCACTGAATGTATCAAATTACAGTAAATGTGTGAATCCAGAATCTGGTGACTACAGGGCACTGCCACCAAACATGATACATTGTACCCATCTGGCCACAACGTCCCAAAGAAAGTGGGGGATGCAGATGGGTGCATCTTCGCAACTCTGGTCTATCAATGTAGGAGTGTTTTATAGTTTGCTTCAATTAGTGTTGTAGTAATGGATACTTTGGATAAAGCATAGGCAATATCTTGCCAGTCAGATAATTCAAAAGTGGTATTCAAGTCCCGTTCCCACTTATTCATATAAAGGAGTTTAGTAGTCGGATCAGTAAGAGTGGCGTAAACTGTAGATACCCGTCCCCATATGAGGCCTTTTGTTTGACAAGATAATTCAAAATTTGTAAGTGTAAGGGGTCCCTCTAGCAAATGAAGTTTAGAATGTACAAAAGAGATGAGCTGATTATACCGGAATATTTCACTAGAGGGCATTTGCAACGTATCTTTAAAATATTGCAAGGAGTATGGTTGATCCCCATTGAGGTATTTACCTATCCTAAAAAAAGCCTCTTGTTAAGCCACCATAGGAATGGCATCGGAATCAGTCTGGGGAGAACTCAGGGATGCAGAACTAGGGGGCAAGCAGAGTATGAGAAGATGACAGGGGTTTTCGATGTTTTACTCTATCCCAAACCGATAGTGAATGAGACAGGGTAGGACATAAGATAAGGGGCGAAGACGGCTAGGAGGCCACATTAGAGAACCAATGGCAAAAGGGGGGCACAAGAGAGCTTTTGGTCTTGGTCTTTATGGATATATTGCGCTAGATATGTACCTAAACTTAAAGCTAGAAGTTTTCTTAGAATTGTGAGGTCACAATTAATCAATGAAAAAAGGCGGTAGTTAGGAAGGGCAGTAGAATCTTTATTCGGTTTGGGTATGTTGCTAATGAAAGCCCTATTTCCATCAAAAGGATCCTCGCCACCATCTCACAAGGAATTAAAATAGAGAGCCATATGAGGAGCCAACTGTTCAGAAAACTTTTTATAATAGTTATTAGGGAGACCGTCAGGACCAGGTGATTTATTCAAGGACAGCGTCCTAAATAGTGGTGTGAATTTCTTCACCTGCAATGGGTTGGTCCATAGGTTCCTTATGAGACTCTTTGAGAGACAGTAGAGATAAGGTATTCAGGAAACTACTAATGGAAGAAGAAATAGGGCCCTGAGGTAGGTTGTATAGTTTGGTATAAAATTCCTACAATTTTTAAAGAATCTTTTGGGGATTTTGAGAGGGATTGCCTCCTGAGAGTCAATTTTTTGGAAGAGCTGTATTTGTGTGTTTAGGGGTAAGTTTATGTGCTAGCAATGAACCCAGTTTGTCATGCCAGGTAAAGAACTTATGATTGGCCCAGTGTAAATATTTATCTGCCTTCGTAGTAAGGCAAATATTAAGTTCTGTGCGGGCCTGTTGGAGTTTATTCAACAAATCAGGGTGTGGGGAATGCTTGTGTTAGGTAGCTAGGGTTTCATATTCCTTCGTTTTGGCAGTGATCACCTCGTTGCGAGCTTTCCTAAGTCTGGATGACAACTGAATCAGAAAACCCTGAATAGAAGCTTTGTGTACCACCCAATTGATGGTGCGAGTTGTGTCCTCTGCTTTAAAAATATCAAAATAAGCTTTCAAGTGGGTAATGATATCTAAGCAGTAAGATTAGTTACTGAGTACAGATTAATTTAATCAACAATGAGACTTAGCCAATTTAATCGACAAATTAGAGAACAACAAAACTACAGGGTCGTGGTCAGACCAGGGCGTCGAGACTATCTTAGCCGAGAGCAATTTGGGTAACAACTTTGAAAGGAGAAATACATGATCAATGTGAGAATAGCGATTGTGGGCTCCAAAAAAGTGGGAGTAGTCTCGAGCGGTAGGATTGGTCTCCCTCCAAGCCTCAATAAGATTGTGATGATGTAACAGTTTAGCAAATTTGTGGCTTTGCTTAGGGGGAACTGCAGTCGAGATATGTGAGATTTGTCTAATCTATGATCCAGTGCCAGATTAGAGTCACCGGCCGAGATGACAACCCCCCAAACTCCAGCGCTAAAGATCGAAGTATGGAATGGAGAAAGGCCATCTGGTTCATATTAGGGGCATAATAAACCAAAAATGTTACCAAGTTTTCTCCCAAGTGCCCCTTCACCCATAAATATTGCCCTTGTTTGTCTTTTAGCATTTTGGTTTCGCTAAATTAAAGATGTCGTGACAAACAGAAGGCCGTCCCTTGTGTTTTCTCTGTAGCTTTAGCAAAATAACAAACGGGGTAGTCTTTATGTATATTGCGGGGAGTGAAAGAAGAAGTAAAGTGAAGAGCTACAATATCAGCACCCAGTGACCTATATATATATTAAAAACTTTAATGCATTTAGAGAGAGAGCCAAGCCCCTGAACATTATGGGAGAGTAGTTGTATGGTTCCAGTGGAGTTAGTTGACTTGGACATGGCAAAGGATAAAAATAGCTGTAGACAGACAAACTTACCCACCAGCACCAGCACTCATGAATCTTGGGAATCCAGGAGAAATTCCAACTGACCCTCAGAAAGTAAAAAGAAAAAAGGTTAAAAACAGAAAAATTAGTAAGGAGAAAAAAGAGTAAAAGATACATGAGCTTAAGGATGTCCAGTATCAAAGAGTGTAACATGATTAAATAAGGTGATAGCCTCTATTATATATCCAGATCAGACCGGTTTTATACCGATGCAATCAAGGCTATAAATCTATGTCGACTGTTTACGATCCTGCAGTCTGCAGGGCATAACCCAGATACTAGAATCATAGTGTCACTGGATACTCATAAGGCCTTTGACTGTATTGAGTGGCCTTATTTACTAGCAGTCCTTGAACGGATGGATTTCGGACCCAACTTTGTTGCATTGGTGAAGTTACTCTATTCCAAACCTGTGGCTCGTTTACGAGTAAATAATATTATTACTGATGCCTTTGACATAGGCGGGGCACACAAGAGGGATTTCTATTGTCGCCCCTGTTGTTCGTCCTTGCTATAGATCCATTGGCAGCTGTCTTTAGGGCAGATAAGAATGTTAGGGGTTGTTGGATAAATATTTTAGAAGAAAAGACCTCATTATATGCTGATGATATGTTACTATCCTTAGCAGATGCAGATAGATCCTTTAATACAGCATTGAATATAATTTCAAGATTCTGGGATTATTCAGGTTTCAAAGTTAATTCAAACAAGTCAACTGTTTTCCCTTTTGATCCTAGGATGCCTCCAGATGTTCTCTTACAAGTGGTTCCCAAATTCAGGTATCTAGGGATTGAGATCCAATTGCCAATAAATACATATGTCTCCAATAACCTCTCCCCTCTAATAACACGCTTGCAAAACAGTCTCCAGACTTGGTCCAAACTGCCTCTGAATCTCCTAGGTTGAATCAATATATTCAAAATGATATACCTTCCCAGGTTTATATATATATATATATATATATATATATATATATATATATATATATATATATTTTGGCTTGCCCCGATCTATATACCCAAAAAACTGTTTGTGGAGATAAATAATATAATCTCCTCGTTTCTCTGGGAGTCCTAAACCACCTAGGACCTCTCTTGAGACATTGCATTTGCCCACTTCTGCTGTAGATTTGGCTTTATCGAATCTGCAATGCTACTATTTGGCATCCCAGTTAACACATACAGTATACATTGGTGGTTCTATCCAAACCTAGAGATTGTCTCTGTAGATAATCAAGCTGCTAGGGTCCACTCTTATGAGGCATTGTATTTATGTTTTATACAGAAATGGCCCCTACCCCTCAATAGGGGCGGATAATCTTACATTTTTACACAAAATATTTAATGTATGTAATAACAAAATAGGAGGCGCCCCTTTGACAAACTCACCTAATGCTCCTTTATGGCATAATCCCCAACTCACTGAAATATACAAGATCTCAGAGATGAAGGTTTGGGCTACTTTTGGAATTAAATATACTCACCAATTATTTGAAGATCATCTCTTTAAAACATTTAGGGCCCTGCAGATAGAATATAATATCCCTAATAGGGTTGAGCCAACCTAGACTGTATTGTTTGGGATCGTATCGGACTTTTGGGTATTCAGTACCTGGACACGGACCCGAACATTTCACTGTATGTTCGGGATACTGTCCGTTGTTCTGTAATGTTATTTGATGTTTTGGCGCGGTTTCAACAGGTGCAAGGCAGCCAATCAGCAAGCGTTTAACTAGTTTGCCCTTAGAAGCCATCACAGCCATGCCTACTAATGGCATGGCTGTGATTGGCCAGTGCAGCATGTGACCCAGACTCTATATAAGCTGGAATCACATAGCACCGCGCGTCACTCTGCTATAACTATACTAGGGAGAGGTTCCCGATGCTGCTGCTGAGGGAGAGATAGAAGATTATTGCAGGGGCAGGCTGGAGATTGCGTTCAGGGAAATAATAGGAAGAATCTTCTTTAATCAGACAGCGATCTACATTGATTTTATTGTGTGGGGGTGCAGTGCACGATCTTTTTGCCCTGAGGGAGAGATAGGAGATTATTGTAGGGGCAGGCTGGAGATTGTTTTTAGGGAAAGAATAGGAAGAATCTTCTTTAATCAGACAGCGATCTACATTGATTGTGTGGGGGTGCAGTGCACAATCTTTTTGCCCTGACCTGAGCCCAGTGAGGAGGAGAAGGAGGAGGAGGGAGAAAAAAACAAACGTATCAGTCTATTAGGTGGGCGGCGTGCGGTGTGTACCGGCCATGTAATGCAAGCTCAGTGCATACAGTATGTGTCTGCTTAATCTGCATTTAAAAAAGAAAAAAACGTTTTTCCTTCATAAATAGGAAATGAACTACCCAACAAGTGCCATCATCCAGATAATAACATTGAGAAAAAAAAGAGGAATGATTGGTTAGAAAACCCAAACAGTCATACCACAGAAAAAATGGACCTTCAAAGGCACATAGCGGAATGAATTAATACGACTCAAAATTTTCTAAAAAATATAGATTTTTATTACATAGAAGGTTATTAAAATAGTGAAGGGTAAAACAACTCTCACTCGACAAATCATACAACAAAAATAAAAAATGACAAAAAACAATGTCACAAGCAGTGTTAAATCATAATGTGTTCGTTAGAACAAATGATTCTACATATGAGATAATACTTGACTGTTACAGGCGTTTGCTTGATTAACAGGTCTACGCATTTCGCTATGTGCTTCCTCAGGACCAGTTTAAATCAAAACAATTCTGCTCTGGAAAGTGTGGCAAAATGTCTCCTGGGCGAGCATAGAGGACAGATAGAAGGGGAAGGAAATTTATCCAGATAGGTGTAAATTTTAGTAGAGCTGGACTTAAACCTGAGGCCTATCTTAGTGGAGAAGCCTGAAGATGCAAAATGTGCATACAGTGGCGGTAGTTAAGAGGTTAATGGTAATCCCACAAACGAAAGTAATCCCTATAGCGATGTAAATAGCAGTCTCAGTGTGTAAGACCCAAAGAGGTCCAAGAGAGGGGGAAGAGGGCTGATAATAAAGTAGCTATCGGAGAGATTGGTGGCCAAATATATTAAGCCTCAAATACCTATGAGGCTGGAAAAATCCTAAATAAGTATCCTTATCTATAAATTCATGTCTCTTAATCTTGTCCAGATAAATGTTTATCAGGTGTCCTGTAGGACCCTGAATGAACCTTGTAGTAGATTCAGTATAATGTACCGATAGATGATGGTAAATAGATAAGTGTCCCCCTCTCTATCTTTTTTGGGGGTTCCTCACCTCCTCCCTCTAAAGATGTCTGTATCTGTTTGTGGCGGCACAAACAGATAGGAAGCACATTGCGAAACGTGTAGACCTGTTAATCAAGCAAACCCCTGTAACAGTCAAGTATTATCTCATATGTAGAATCATTTGTTCTAACAAACACATTATGATTTAACACTGCTTGTGACATTGTTTTTAGTCATTTTTTATTTTAGTTGTATGATTTGTCGAGTGAGAGTTGTTTTACCCTTCAATATTTTAATAACCTTCTATTTAATAAAAATCTATATTTTTTAGAACATTTTGAGTCGTATTAATTAATTCCGCTATGTGACTTTGAAAGTCCATTTTTTCTGTGGTATGCCTGTTGGGGTTTTCCAACCAAGCATTCCTCTTTTTTTTCCTTCATATTTTACTTAGACATACAGTGTTTAGACACTGCTTTTTCTAATCTGCTCTTCAAAAAGCACCAATGTAAGGCAAAAATAATGATTTTTCAGTATTTAGGGAAAAAATAATTTTTCTGTTTTTCATTCAAATGGGTTTTTTTTATTCAATGTGGCGTGTAGTGGCCATGTAATGCAAGCTCAGTGCATATGTGTCTGCTTAATCTGGATTTAAAAAAAAAAAAACTTTTTTTCCTTCATATTTTACTGTGACTTACAGCGTTTAGACACTGCAGTTCAAATCTGCTATTCAACAAGCACCAATTAAGGGGACAATTATTTTTCAGTTTTTCATTCATACTTTACAGTGAGATACACCCATTGGATACTTTTGTTGTATTCCGCTTGGCAATAAAAACCCATTTAGGGGTAAAAAAATAAATTGCAGCCTAGTCTGCATATGTTACAGTGAGATACACCCTGTGCATACTGTTGTTGTATTCCGCTTTGCAATAAAAACCTATTTAGGGGATAAAAATTTAATTGCGGCCTAGTCTGCATATGTTACAGTGAGATACACCATGTGCATACTGTTGTTGTATTACGCTTTGCAATAAAAACCCATTTAGGGGAACAAAAATTTGCAGCCTAGTCTGCATATGTTACAGTGAGATACACCCTTTGGATACTGCTGTTGTATTGCGCTTATCAATAAAAACCCATTTAGGGAAAGATCCAAAATTCAATAAATATGAGGAGAAGGTCAAATAAGGGACATGGCCTGGGTCGTGGTGTTGCTGGTGGAGCTCCTGTTGCAAGGAGAGGACGTGGTCGATCTGTGCCAGCTACACGCACAGGTGAAACACCTTTCTCAGCTGCGAGTAGGCGACAGAACCTGCAGCAGTATTTGGCAGGGCCTAATGCGCCTCTACAAATGTTGAGGCCAGAACAAATACAGGCGATAGTAGATTGGGTTGCTGACAGTGCCTCCAGTTCCTTCACATTGTCTCCCACCCAGTCTTCTGCTGAAAGGTCAGAGTTGGCACCTGCAGCTGATGTCCATCAATCTTTCACCTCACCCCCTTGTAAATCAGTCAAGCAGTCTGAGCCCCAAGTTCTGCAGCAGTCTCTTCTTCTTTTTGATGACTCTGTTAGCATGGTTTCCCAGGGCCATTTACCTAGCCCTGCCCCAGAAGTGAAAGAGATTGAGTGCACCGATGCCCAACCACTTATGTCTCAAGATGAGTATATGGGAGGACCATCGCAGCACATCTCGGATGATGACGAAACACAGGTGCCAACTGCTGCGGAATTCCGAATTGTGGAGACCGACAAGGAGGGCAGGGGTGAAGACTGGGTGGAAGACGATGTGGAGGACAATGAGGTCCTCGACCCCACATGGAATGAACGTCATGCAGGTGACCTGAGTAGTTTGGAGGAAGAGGCGGTGGTCGCACAGAGCCACCAGCACAGCAGAAGAGGGAGCAGGGTGCAAAAGCGGAGCAGCCCTGTCCTAGACACTACGCCTGCTACTGCCCAATGCAGCAAGGGACCGAGCACACCAAAGCCAGCTCAAAAGAGTTCCCTAGCATGGCAGTTCTTCAGACAATGTGATGATGACAGGACATGAATGGTTTGCACGCTGTGCAATCAGAGCCTGAAGCGAGGCATAAACCTTCTCAACCTGAGCACAACCTGCATGACCAGGCATCTAAGTGCAAAGTACGAGCTGCAGTGGAGTGCACACCTCAAAAACCAAGAAAGGTCTCTGGCTCCTCCTGCTTCCTCTTCTGCTGCTGCAGTCTCGGCCTCTTCATCCACCTCTGTAGTGACAGGGGCACCTGCCACTCCGCAAACAGAGGATCCGCCAGCAACAACACTACCTTGGTCAAAAAACAACCATCTCCACAAAGTCCCGTGGAAGCATTTACCTTTCTATCTCCCAAACACTGGAGCGGAAGAGGAAGTACCCCCCTACCCACCCGCGATCCCTGGCCCTGAATGCCAGCATTTCAAAATTCCTTGCCTTTGAAATGCTGTCATTCCGGCTGGTGGAGACGCAGAGTTTTAAAAGCCTTATGGCGGTGGCTGTCCCACAGTACGTCGTGCCCAGCCGCCACTGCTTTTCCAGGCAAGCCATCCCTTCCCTGCACAACCAAGTAGGTGACAAAATCAGGTGTGCACTGCGCAATGCCATCTGTGGCAAGGTCCACCTAACTACGAATACGTGGACCAGTAAGCACGGTCAGGGACATTATATCTCCCTAACAGCACACTGGGTAAATGCAGTGGCGGCAGGGCCTGAGACGGATAGCAGTTCGGCGCATGTCCTTCCACCACCGAGGGTTGCAGGGCGCTTCAGTTTGCCTCCTGTTCCTAACTCCTCCTACTCCGCTTCCTCATCCTCTCCCACCTCCTCTTCCGGTTAGCGTAACACCTTCACCACCAACTTCAGCACAGCCAGGGGTAAACGACAGCAGGCAGTTTTAAAACCTGTTTGGGGGGAAAAAAACACACACCACGCAGGAGTTGTGGAGGGGCATTCAACAGCAGACCAATGAGTGGTTGCTGCCAGTGAGCCTCAAGCCCGGCCTGGTGGTGTGCGATAATGGGCGAAATCTCGTAGCAGCTCTGGGCCTAGCCGGTTTGACACACATCCCTTGCCTGGTGCATGTGCTGAATTTGGAGGTGCAGAGGTTCCTTAGAAATGACCCCGATATGTCAGAGCTGCTGCAGAAAGTGCCGGCCGTCTGTGCGCACTTTTGGCGTTCTCACCCTGCTGCTGCTCGCCTGTCAGCGCTGCAGCGTAACTTCGGCCTTCCCGCTCACCGCCTCATATGTGACGTGCCCACAAGGTGGAATTCCACCTTGCACATGCTGGCAAGACTGTGCGAGCAGCAGCAGGCCATAGTGGAGTTTCAGCTGCAGCACGCACGCGTGAGTCGCTCTGCAGAACAGCACCACTTCACCACCAATAACTGGGCCTCAATGCGAGACCTGTGTGCCTTGTTGCGCTGTTTCGAGTACTCCACCAACATGGCCAGTGCCGATGACGCCGTTCTCAGCTTAACTATCCCACTTCTATGCCTTCTTGAAAAAAAACTTCGGGCGATGATGGAAGAGGATGTTGCACAGGATGAGGTATCATTTCCAAGGCTTTCAGGGTAGTCATTCGCAAGTGGCTCCGAGGGTGGGTTCCTGCACCCACAAACACCAGGGACACAATTGTCCAGCAGGGGCACATTTCTGGAGGATGACGAGGATGAGGAGGAGGAGATGGAGGAGGATATGGAACCGTGTTCACAGCAGGGTGGCACCCAGGCCATCTCATGGCCATCACTGGTGCGTGGCTGGGGGGATACGGAGGACACAGAGGATATACCTCCCACAGAGGACAGCTTTTCGTTGCCTATGGGCAGCCTGGCACATGAGCGATTACATGCTGCAGTGTCTCCGCAACGACCGCCGAGTTTCCCACATTGTAACTTGTGCTGATTACTGGGTGGCCACCCTGCTGGTTCCCCGTTACAAGGACAACGTACCATCCTTAATTCCCTCACTGTTGCTTGAACAGAAGATGCACAAGTACAAGCGCTCGCTGGTAGGCACGCTGCTGGTGGCATTCCCACCTGACAGGGGGGGCACAGTGAAAGCACAAGGCCAAGGCAGAGGAGGAGGAAGAGGTCACCAACGCAGCCAGGGCACCGCCGGCACCTCAGAAGGCAGGGTTAGCATGGCCGAAATGTGGAAAAGCTTTGTCAGCATGCCACAACAAGCAGCAGCACCACCAGCTGATATGGAACATCTTCCAGGAGGCAGCATTTCACTAACATGGTGGAGCAGTATGTGTGCACAAGCCTAGACGTACTGAATGACGGGTCTGCCCCCTTCAACTACTGGGTCTCCAAGTTGGGCACATGGCCTGAGCTTGCCCTTTACGCCTTGGAGGTGCTGGCCTGCCCTGCAACCAGTGTATTATCTGAACGTGTATTTAGCACAGCTGGGGGCGTTATCACAGACAAGCGCAGTCGCCTGTCCAGAGCCAATGTGGACAAGCTCACATTCATTAAAATGAACCAGGCATGGATCCCACAGGACTTGTCCGTACCTTGTGCAGTATAGACATGTATACCGGCCTTACCCAGTCATTGTTGTATTTGATCTTTCTTACTCTTTTGGGGTGTGCCCTAATTTAAAAAGAAATGTAATTAAAAACCAAAACCAGTGTTGGATACCTCGTCCTCCTCCTCTGCTTTCACCTACACCGCCATATTCACCGCCACCTCAACCTCCTACTCCATATGGGCCTCGTCCTCCTCCTACATCATTCAAGATTATTATTTTTTTTTCAGTTTTTTATGTTATTTTAAGTTATTTCCCTATCCACATTTGTTTGCAGAGCACTTGCCATGCTCTTAAGAAGATTTTGCTGCCATTTGCAGCCCTCTAGCCCTTTTCATGTGTTTTTTAGAGCCAATTTAGTGCTCAAAAGTTCGGGTCACCATTGACTTCAATGGGGTTAGGGATCGGGGTAAAGTTTGGGATCCAATAGTGATGGAAAAGTTGTTTCAAGGGGACTAACACCTGGACTGTGGCATGCCGGAGGGGGGTCCATGGCAAAGCTCCCATGGAAAATTACGTAGTTTACGCAGAGTCGGGTTTTAATCCATAAAGGGCATAAATCACTTAACATTCCTAAATTGTTTGGAATAACATGCTTTAAAACATCCAGTGTGTGTATGATCAGGTATGATGTTGTATCGATCAGGTAGTGTAAGGGTTACGCCCGCTTCACAGTGACAGACCAAACTCTGACAGACCAAACTCCCCGTTTAACGCACCGCAAACAACCGCAAACAGTCCATTTGCACAACCGCAAACTCCCCATTTGCACAGGGTTGGATACCAAGCTAGCCATGTCCCGTTCCTTGTCCTCACTGACGTCATTGAAGGTCTCTTCCTCCACCCAGCCACATACAACACCAAGGGTTCCCGAAAGGTGACAACAAGCCCCCTGGGACGCCTGCTGTGGTTGGTCTTCCACCTCCTCAAAGCCACCTTCCTCCTCTTCTTCAGACTCCTCTCTCTGCGTTGCCACAGGTCCAGCAATCGACGGCGACAAGGCTGCTTCTGGTGGTGATGGTGACCACAACTCTTCCTCTTCATGCTAATCTACGGCCTGATCCAGCACTCCTCACAGGGCACGCTCCAGAAAAAATGCATATGGGATGAGGTCGCTGATGTTGCCTTGGGTTTGACTGACCAGGTTTGTCACCTCCGCAAAAGGACGCATGAGCCTACAGCCATTGTGTATGAGCGTTCAGTAACGCGGCCAATAAATACCCAGCTCCGTAGAGGCTGTCCTCTTTTTTTTTAATTAAAAAAATCTGTTCTTACCAGTTTAATCTCTGTTTTGTCCCCTATCAGGGGCCAGTGTATGGAATAGATTTTAGGAACCGGGAGATGGAAAAAGATGGTTGGTCGGTCCTCTTACTTCCAATTTGGGGCACTGCGCGTGCTCCGTGCAGTGTACTGTGCCATCCTATATGAGTGGTGGGCAGTGGGCACAGTACAGTCTGTGGACCTGACACTCACTGGCAGGCAACTGCAATTATATTACAGAGGAAAAATTAAATGAATTTTTTATCTACAAGGTGCTGTGCCACCTTATATGAGTGGTGGGCAGTGGGCACAGTATAGTCTGTGGGCCTGACACTCACTGGCAGGCAACTGCAATTATATTACAGAGAAAAAATGAAATTACTTTTTTATTTGCAAGGTGCTGTGCCACCCTATATGAGTGGTGGGCAGTGGGCACAGTACAGTCTGTGGGCCTGACACTCACTGGCAGGCAACTGCAATTATATTACAGAGGAGAAATTAAATGATTTTTTTTATCTGCAAGGTGTTGTGCCACCATATGAGTGGTGGACAGTGGGCACAGTACAGTCTGTGGGCCTGACACTTACTGGCAGGCAACTGCAATTATATTACAGAGGAAAAATTTAATGAATTTTTTATCTGCAAGGTGCTGTGCCACCCTTTATGAGTGGTGGGCACTGGCAGTGGGCACAGTACAGTCAGTGGGCCTGACACTCATTGGCAGGCAACTGCAATTATATTAAAGGGTAAAAATGAAATTACTTTTTTATCTGCAAGGTACTGTGCCACCCGATATGAGTGGTGTGCACAGTCTGTGGGCCTGTGGCCTCTCACACATGGGCAGGCAACTGCAATATATATATAGAAAAAAATAAATAAAAGCAGACTGATGTACCAGCCCTAAAAAGGGCTTTTTGCGGTGCTGTCAGGACGCTGTCCTTACAGCTGGAGTGGACACAGAACACTGGCCTAGCTAACGATTTCCCTATTAATTCAGCAGCAGCACTCTCCCTGCTCTAACTAAAACTGCAGCTTTAGAATGAATCTAAGATGGATGCTGTCCTTGCTTTTTTATAGGAGGTGGGAGGGTCCAGGGGGGGAGGGTATGCTGATTGGCTGGAATGTGTCTGCTGACTGTGAGGTACAGGGTCAAAGTTTGCTCAATGATGATGTATAGGGGGCGGACCGAACATCGCATATGTTCGCCCGCCGCGGCGAACGCGAACAAGAAAGTTCGGGACATCTCTATCCTGGCACTCAAATGGAAAGAACCTACCCCCCATCCCTTCAATTTTGAAAAGACTTGGTTAACAAAGCGTTGCCTATGTATAAATTAGCGTACATTTCTAGAGGATGCCTCAAAAAGTTTGAGAAAATTTGGGCAGGATGGCTCACTCCGGTCTCTGGGGTTATTACTGTTTAAGATAGGTATAGATGTGGTATATCTTAAAGTGGAAATGTATGGAAGATATACAAATTTATGTAAAACAATACAGCTTATAGCTACTTACTTTCGTTGTGGAAACAATTACTATATGTTACATTTTATTTTCGTTTTGTTTTTGTTTTTTTTATGTTAAGTTCCATATGCTCCAACAGTATTTAAGGGGCTATGTCCTAAGAATATGCAGGCTTACTTTTATTCATTTCTGAAAACTGGATAATGTACCAACCGTTGTAAGTTTTGATGTGGCAAGACTATGTGGCTGAATGTACCAATATCTGTACTCTATTCTACGCTTTGTGCATTGTGAATGCTGTTATACTTGTCTTCTTGAATATTAATAACATGGAAAATTAAATTTAACAACTGGAAACAGCAGATAATGTGACCACGTAGTCCAGAACCCAAGTTCTGGGAATGTGGGAGTCTCCGCCAAAGGTAACCAATTGGAAGAGTTCGACAAACAGAGAGTGCATAGCCTCCTCCTGGCACAAATATTATATAGGAAGTAAAATAAAAAGCCCTCCTAGGAGCCCTTGAGCAGCCAAAAAAAAGAGGAAAACATTTACAGTAAACCAACAGTTAGCAGGTACATGGTAAAACAACTACACAAAAATAAAAAGGGTAAATCTGTAAACCAAAAAGACCAAGGTAACCTAGAGCGTAAAAACACCAGGTTCAAGGCACATAGAAGATGTTAACAAAACATTGGTAGCAGCTAATGTCCCGTAAGAGTACCACTGAGAAGCCACCACCATAAGAGAATCAACTGGCGTTTTTCAGGAAGTTCTCAGGCAACTCGGCGTGGAGTTGCAGCTTTCTTTGATGATAGGGAAGACCAAAGAGGTGAAAGCCGGGGAGGGGAACCACTGGATCTTGACTGGTTCTGAGACAATGGGCAATGAGAGATGAATCCCAATTTCAGCAGAATCTTTTTACTGTCAACAAAAGTAGAGAAGGAATATGACCTGCTGTTATAGGTAAATTGTAATTGGAAAGGATAGTTCCATCGGTAACGAATGTCATGTTAGACAAGAAGAAAGTAAGGGTTTAAATGCTCTCCTTTTTTGAATAGTAGCTTGTGAAATGTCTGCATAAATCTGGATTTTTTAGCCTTTGACTTCCAGATCGGGATGTTCCCTAGCATACCGCATGACCGCTTCTTTGACCCTTCAACCCTTCGACCTTTGCTTCAGATCAGAGGTTAATTTAGTGGTAGCTTTCCCTAATTCCCTCTGCAACATGTTAGCAAAGCGGGCAAGGAGGATAGTGTCTGGAGAGTATAGCAGTGGTGCAGGTAAAGAAGCTGGGGACCCCTCAGGACTATCAGCATCTACATCCTGGCCACTAGTTTGCCTGAGAAAGATGTCTGCCATGTCCCTATTCAGGGCAGAGGAAGTGTGGGAAGCATGGCCTGGAGACAGTATAGAGGCCTGTGAGGGGAATCTAGAAGAGCTGCATGGAGTCAAGGGAAGATCAGCCGACTCACCTGAGGATGGAGTGTCCCTTTGGGGTTGTGGCTGCAGCTGCCCCTTTCTTGCATGTATGAAGCAGGCACTGGTAGCCATCTTGTATCCCTTCCCGTACACAAGAGGTGGGTAGTGGGGGCTGCTGTATGTCTTTCCCACCGACCGGGTGGACCTGGAGCGGGTCTTCGTGGTGTACACCGGCCGCTCTGACAAAACGCTGGAGCAAGCGGGGTAAAAGAGCCGCTATTGGAAGCTGAAAGTGCCAGGAGTGTGCAAAGCAGTTTAGGCTTGCATCCGCTCCGGCTGCCTGCCCATTTCTGCTTTATTTTTATTTCATTGGCAACATAAGGTCTCCCGTTATACCAGTTGTAATACTTGCCTACAATATTCGTTTATAAAAACTTATAAAAAAACTTATGAAAACTTATTAGACTTCATGTACATTTAAGAATAATTTTCCTTGATAGAATTTGAAAACTTAATCTACAGTAAATGAAAAATAATCTAGTGGAAGTATTAAAATATACTTATATTGACTATTGGTTATTATACCCTTGCTCTAATAGTTAATGAAATTCATTATTTGTATATTCTTTATTTGGAAAACTCTAAATAAAATCTTTGAACTAGAATCCAGAAGCTTGCACATCATGGAATATACATCATTACAGATAAGTAATGCAATTAAAGCTGTAGAGAAATAAATTCTAGCAAACTTTCAGTTTTAAAGCATTATTAATCCAAAAAGCAAACATTTACTATATTGCAGCTTACCGATTATTATATGTGATGGCTACATTAGAAGCTTTCTTTCTTTTATTTTCACCTAGTGATCCAGCCGTAACTCGTTTTTCAAAAGAACAAGCTATTCTGCAGATGTAGCAGTTAGAGAGTTTAGACAAACCATTTACTACTGAACGGAGTGCTTACAATGATCAACCTATATTTATTCATGTAAAACCTTTATCCCAAAATTATATTAATAGGAATTCCGCTTCAGTTTGTTAGTGTATCTAAATCTGCTAGTCCATCTAGCACTCCTCTCCCCCCAGGTTAACAATACTGCTCTCCAAAGGTGCCCATGCTCATTCATCCAGAGCATAGGTACTCTTAATACAGGAGGTGTGGTATTAGTTAGATCACCAGGTGAAAACAAAGGGGGAAAATCCCAAAAAATAAAACGAATGCAACCACAACATCTAATAATTGGTAAGCTGCAATAAATTACATTTTTGGTTTGAGTTTAATACCGCTTTAATTGTTTTTCCTGTGTGTCTGTAGTTTATGTTTACTGTAACTCAAAACAGCGCTCCTATTTTATTATTATCAAGCTAAAAGCTACCTGAGTTGAATCAAAATCAGAAAATCCTACTGGCAGTATAATATAAAAAATATATATATATAAAACAAACAAAAGTAGCGATATGTGAGAGCAAATCTTAACACATATTATCAGAGCGCAAAATCAATTCATAAATGTTTGCAAATATATTTTTTCCCATGTTAGTAACCTGTAGTATTACCTGTGGTAATCTGCGGTAAATAAATATAGTTCATAATATTGTGCAAACATCCAACTGTGGTAACTATTAGAAACCAAGGATCAATATGCAAAACTCCAAAATTCTCCCAGGTGTCAATGGGGGTAAACTCACCAGGACAGGTTGACCATAAATCAAAAATGGTCAGAAAGCAATTTTCCCAAATTAAGGAAAAAATAATTCACTCTTCTGCCACAGGATCCGATCCTTATATCTCTTTTAATCTGCATAGTATAGACCATTTGTTTATTGGATAAAAACAATTAACCACTTAAGCCCCGGAAGATTTTACCCCCTTCCTGACCATGGCCTATTTTGCGATTCGGCACTGCGTGATTTTAACGGACAATTGCGCGGTCGTGCGACGCTGTACCCAAATGAAATTGACGTCCTTTTTTTCCCCACAAACAGAGCTTTCTTTTGGTGGCATTTGATCACCTGTGCGATTTTTTGATCATGCGCTATAAACAAAAAAAGAGCGACAATTTTGCAAAAATAACAATATTTTTTAAATTTTTTTATATGAAATCCCCCCCCCCCCAAAAAAAAAGTAAAAATATACATTTTTTAACATTTTAGGCCAATTCGTTTTCTGCTACATATGATTGGTAAAAAAAATTGCAAAAAGCGTATTTTGATTGGTTTGCGCAAAAGTTATTACGTTTACTAACTAAGGGAAAGATTTTTGTCATTTTTATTGTTTTTTTTTTTTAACGTGTAATGGCGGCAATCTGCGATTTTTTTTGCGGGACATCGACATTGCGGCGGACAGATCGGACCCTTGACTGACATTTTTGAAACTTTTGGGGGTACCAGTGACATTACTACAGTAATCAGTGCTATACATATGCACTGTTACTGTAAAAATGACACTGGGAGGGAAGGGGTTAACTTTATTGGAGAGTGAGGGGTTAAGTGTGTCCCTAGGGGCGTGATTCTTACTGTGATTGGATGTGGCTGTGTGTGTAACAGCACAGATCAACGGTCCTACATAGCAGGACCGTATGATCTGTGCTTTTACACAGGGGAGAATGACAGGCGGCTTTGTTTACATTAGCCGCCTGCCTTTCTCCCTCTCCACCCGATGATCGCGAGTGACCGGGCGGACATCAGGTCTGCCGGTCACACGCGCGGGCTTCTTAGGGAATGAGCAGGGGGCGGGAGCGCGCCTCCGGCGGCGTTCGCTCGCCCCCTATTGGCTCTCAGGCTAGTGACGTACCGGTACGTCACTCTGCCTGGGAGGGGCTGACCGCCGCTGTATATAGTCGGGTGGCGGTCGGCAAGTGGTTAAAAACTCACTTACAATTTTCAGTGCTACTGGTAGCAGTAGTTATGTGCCTGATTTCCCCCTTTCTCCATTTCTCTCTGAAAACTAGGAGATCACAGCTTAGCTTGATGAAGTTCCTGACTCCACCCTACATGTGAGGTCACTTCCGGACTTCCTCGAGAGCAGTGTGAACAGCCTGCGAGTCAGCTGTGATGCAGGAACCTGCAGTAAATTTGCTGGGTTTCCCACGTTGCACCAATGTGAACCGGGCCTTAAAGTCAAAAGAGTTTGCAATTAACTGCAACAGAAACATACATCCAATGATACATTTATGGCAGGCAAATATTTTATGTGACATTAAATAAATAATAAAAAACAGTTTTTGTTCATCATCCTTGGAGCACTTTCAAAGTAAGAAGTGTACAACCCCATAAGTATTTTATTTAATTTATAATTGGTTCATTATTGCAATATGAAATACAGTTTGGGTTTGAAACGTAAATAATATTTAGAGTCAATATAAAATAGAGTCAAATTAATACAAGAAATCCACAGAGCAGAAAAAAAATGACAAAAGACAATGAACTGATTCACAGCCAATGCTAAAATAATAAAATAACTATTGGTTGATGTCCCATTATACTGCCTCAGCAAAAAAAGAACACAATCCTAGTTAACGCATTGCAGAAAAGTTTGGTTTCAATGTATTTTTGCACACATCCTTCTTTATGCGAGAGAGGACAAAAATCAACATAATTCACTGTAATTTATGTTAAAGAGGAATTGATTGAACTGAGATTTTCTCGTAAGCTGCTTTAAATCATATAAAATAGCAACTTAATTAGCCATGAAAATAAAGAATATCTGCTTAAGTACTATTTTTGTACAGTAGAGCAATCTGTAATATGATTTTTGGCTAAAGCACCATCTAATTCAAATTGCTCTGCTGACATAAAAACAACCAAATCTGCTGACTCGAGATATGTGCAAAAAAATGGAAAACAGCTGAATAAATGAGGAACACAAATGGCATATTTCACAAGGCAAAGAGCAATGTGCAAATAACATTACTCCAGAGTAAAAATCAGTTCAACCATCTTTACTCCGACTACTCAGAGCTTAGGTGGTTGCTGATTGATTGCTATATCCTACTATTGCTTACATTCTCCTAAAAAAACTTTTTTTTCATGGTTTTAGGGAAGGGTCAGAATTTTTATTAGGTCTTTTTTGCTGTCTGTGTCCAACATTTCCTCTAAAAGTCTTAAAGTTGATGTAAGCCCCATTCATGAAATTTGACCTGGGCACATATATCTGTAGTGTTCACTTATCACTCTCCAAAGCCCTAAGTCCTGTGTCTTTCTGCTGCTCCATTCCTCTGTTATTACTAGCATGATAACTTCTGACAATTTCTCCAACACAGGAGATAAAAACAGCTGGAAATTTGTGTCAGTGTGGCTGCATAGAGATAGATTAGCAGGGAGCTGGTCATTCACAGTACAGCTCTGCATGTTTCTTCCTTCCTCAGCTTATGTGGAGGGGTGTGTGTGCCTTTCCTCCAATCAGTTGTCACACATGGTATGCCAAGACTCCATACCCAGTGCTGGAACAGGAAGAAAAAAAAATTCTAACATGATGTTCACTTTCTAAACAGTGTAGAAGGCTGAAGACAGCAGATATACAAATAAAACGTATGTAGGGAGATTTGTTTCATCTCTGTGTATCATCTGAGGCTGTTCACTTCACTGGGTATATGTGAGGGTTTACATCCATTTAAAACTATGAACTCATAAAACAAGAGGAAAGGTCTTACCAATAGACACACAGACAGCAATGAAAAACTAAGAGGTACTGGTATAGAGGCACTGGACACAGATTTTCACAGGTTATCAAAATGTGGACATAGTCATTATTTGAGCCCAATTGGCCTGTATTCAGAGACTCACCACACAATTGTATCACCCAGGATACCAGGCCTTCGCCCAAGTTGAGAACTCTAAGTGTAAAAGGTCAAAAAGAGCAGCAATTTAAAAATCCTTGGAAGCCTATAGTCTTTATTGTTCAACTGGTCACAACAAGCAGGGCATAGGACAGACTATGATCTGGCAGAGTGTTAAATGCACTCAAATAGTGATGGATGAACATCGGCCGGGGCGGTTCGCGTACGTTATCCGCAAACTTTCTCAAATGTTCGCGAACGCAAGTTTGCGGCGGGCCCCATTGACTTTAATGGCAGGCGAACTTTAAAAACCTTCAGGTCATATTTGCTGCCACAAAATACTTACTAGCTGTGCACAAATAGCCCCACAACATGGACACTGTCATAACAGAAGTATTGCTATTGTAAAAGTTGCCATAAAAATTTGTTTTTTGTTTTTTTCCAGCAAAATTTTTTATTTTTTTTTTCTAAATCAGCCAGAACTAACAGCAGCCAGTAAATACATGTCAAATACATATAGGGTCCATTCACATGTCTGTAAAATGGGTCCGCATCCTTTCCACAATTTGGCGGAACATTTACAGACCCATTGATTTTCAATTCCAGTCTGAAAAATTAGGCATTCACAGGATAAAGAAGTAAGTGTCTTCCAGTACAGGCCCCAAAAATTAGCCAACAGGCGTTCACCTTACAGCAAAGAACGTTGTCTTCTGTGGCTGGAGGTACATTAGGTATTCACAGGATACATAAGTAAGTGTCACCCAGCCATTACAGGCCCCAAAAATTAGCCCACATGCGGTCACCTGACAGCAAAGAATGTTGTATTCTGTGGCTGAAGGTACATTAGGCATTCAAAGGATAAATAAGTAAGTGTCGTCCGGTCATTCCAGGCCCCAAAAATTAGCCCATATGCGTTTACCTGACAGCAAAGAACTTTGTATTCTGTGGCTGGAGGTACATTAGGCATTCACAGGATAAATAAGTAAGTGTCGCTCATTACAACCCCCAAAAATTAGCCCACATGTGTTTACCTGACAGCTAAGAACATTGTATTCAGTGGCTGAAGGTACATTAGGCATTCACAGGATACAGAAGTAAGTGTCGCCCAGTCATTACAGGCCCTAAAAATTAGCTCATATGCGTTCACCTGACAGCTAAGAATGTTGTATTCTGTGGCTGAAGGTACATTAGGCATTCACAGGATACAGAAGTAAGTGTCGCCCATTTCAGGCCCCAAAAATTAGCACACATGCGTTTACCTGCCAGCTAAGAACGTTGTATTCTTTGGCTGAAGGTACCTTAGGCATTCACAGGATACAGAAGTAAGTGTCCCCTGGCCATTACAGGCCCCAAAAATTAGCCCACATGCGTTTACCTGACAGCTAAGAACGTTGTATTCTGTGGCTGAAGGTACATTAGGCATTCACAGAATACAGAAGTGTCGCCCGGCCATTACAGGCCCAAAAATTAGCCCACATGCGTTCACCTGACAGCAAAGAATGTTGTATTCTGTGGCTGAAGATACATTAGGCATTCACAGGATAAATAAGTAAGTGTCGCCCGGCCATTACAGGCCCCAAAAATTAGCCCACATGCGTTCACCTGACAGCTAAGAATGTTGTTTTCTGTGGCTGGAGGTACATTAGGCATTGACAGGATAAATAATTGTCGGCCATGGAAGGCCCCAAAAATGAGGCATTCAATGGACATAAAATGCCTTTTATGCCGCTGTATTTACCGAAGACAAGGACCATGAATTGTTATGGGTGGATGGCGGTCTGGCGGATATTTGTGACCTGTCATGAGGAATTTTAATCAAACATGGTCTACTGGTTACATGTGTTGAATTCCTCTGAGATCCATGCCTCATTCATTTTTATATTATTATGTGAGGTAGTAAACACTGTCATGAGCTAGGCGAGTGCACTTATTGAAGAGGGGGGGGGGGGAAGCCGCTCAGGTGCAAGCCCAACCTGGTGCTGGCTAGATCCGCCATCCGGAAGCATGCATTGTAGATTGTGAAGCCGCACACAGGTAGATGAAAACAAAGGTGTCTTTATTCTTCAAAAATCATCAAGGACAAACAGACAGTGTGAGGAACAGATGAGTCCAAGGTAGACGCGTTTCACAGCACAAACGGCCGCTTACTCATTACCACGGTGAAGGATAACGGGAGTCGGTCATTATTTGAGGATGAACAAACCAGAAAGTTAATTGATGCGATTGCTCGCAACTGTGTATCATTGACTAATCAATCGCATAAAGAATCCGATGTCTCCGTGATCCAACACCTGGGACATATCAAAACACACATGAAACAACTTAACATAAAAGTGCAGAAACAAATACATATGTAAAATCGATACATTCAAAATAGATCTGCAAATGAATGTGTTAATAAAAACAAATGAGGTTAGCGCAGAGAAAATTGGAGCACACATGCGGATTCAAAGTAGAAAAAAAAGCACAAGATTGAAGCACGAATGAAACCACCAATATTGGTATATCATCCATCAGTATATTGTGCCTCAGTCTGTGCAATATATAAACTGGAGATCACCTCAATTTCAAAAAAAGACTTATATGTGCACATGTATAGATACATTTTCGTTATGTTGGAATGTATATGTGCCATATAATCAAAAATTTAAAGGATCGTGAATTGAATAAAAATAAATATAAATACAGAAAATATATATAGGTATAATGTGAGCGTGAAGTAAAGGTGCATATTATGAATATATAATATGACAAAACAAAATGAAAAATAATGATAAAGATAATAGATATATAAGGAATGTATAAAAAAATATGAAAAAAGTGTAAAACAAAATATGAAGATAAAAATAAATTCTAAAGTGACGTGATTAAAAATGTAATGTGATAGTAGAAAAATATATATTAGTGGCTAGAAAATAGAGCTGATAGTGAATAAACATCAAGTGTATAAGTGGGATAAAAATATATCCAGATGATTCTAAAATATGTAAAAAGTGAATAGCCACATTTTCATTGAAAACATGTTGTAAATATATCTATATCAGGATTCAAATGTCTGTGAATGTAACCATGGGTTTAACAGTAATGTATATATAATGGTCTGCAGACATTAAATCCAAAAAGAAACACTTTTGAAACATGTATCGGCATGTGGATACTCCAAGTGCGCGATGTGTGCATACTCGTTAAGGAAAGGTCCCAGACCCGATCAAAACCGGGTGTCCTCGTCAAAACAGAAACTACAACAAAAACACGTTTAAACGTAATAATAATAAAAAAACTGCTTCCAAGAACCCTGACAATAAGACCCCCTTGGTCACACTGTCTTTGCCCTATAGCCTGGAATTTAATAAAATAAAAAATATCATCCACAAATATTTACCAACTTTATATACAGACGACATCTGTGCCAACATTCTTGAAAATGGGGTCAATATAGTGGCCAAGAGGGCTGCCACTTTAGGCAATTCCCTATCACCCAGTTTATATACTTCCACAAAATCCAATACATCTAAAACATGGCTATATTGTAAGGGAAACTTCAGGTGTGGCATGACAGATTGCATCACCTGTCCTCACATCATCCCTAGAGACACATTTGTCTCTACTTATGACAGTAAAGTTTATAATATAAAATATTTCTTTAACTGCAACACAAAATATTTGATTTATTTAATCACATGCAAAGCATGTTCCATTCAGTATGTGGGTAGAACTACTCGAAAATTAAAAGACCGATTCAGGGAGCATCTCAGTGACATACGCACTCTTAAATCAACTAATATAGCGAAACATTTTAACAATAGTCATGATGGTGATATGTCCCTGGTACAGGTCCAAGTAATTGACCATATCACTAGGCCCACTAGAGGTGGGGATGTCTTTCGATTATTATGTAAAAGAGAAGTTCTGTGGATCTTCAGGCTCCATACTCGGATGCCCCATGGTTTAAACTGGGAATGGGATGTCACTCACTTTTATGAGTGACGTCTCTCCCGGTTTGCCATCATCCTCTATTGAGCTCTGGAAGGTTCATGCTACTATTATCCGGTTTTTCTCATTTATTGATGTTTATCTGTTTTTATATAAGCTATGCTTAATCATATGTCTACCTGGTCCGTTGGCAATTCTTGCGGATTCTGCATTTACCAGTTTCTGCATCTATTGCATATCTGATCCTCTATATTATAGATCAGATGTACTATTATATTTACATATATATTTAAGTTCATGTTCACATCTGTATCTGTATGAATTTTCATTATTAACATCGATTATTGTTCTGACTAGTTTGATGAGGGTATTTCATTGCTTTCTCGTTGTGGATTTGGTCCCGTATCTGATCAATTGAAGTGATTGTTTTCCTTCCTCTTTTTTTGTTTCATTGATCATTACCATCACGTACCCCATTGATCATGTTTTCCCCTAGCCTTTCATAGGATCATCTAGAACATTATTGGAATACGTTTTGAATTGCCCCCATCTATATATGGATATTTGTAGGTTATTTACTACCCATTATATAATAAGTAAAATCATTTACATCAGTAATATCCCCGGGCTTTATCATTCCATGGGGTTTTGATCGGGTCTGGGACCTTTCCTTAACGAGTATGCACACATCGCGCACTTGGAGTATACACATGCCGATACATGTTTCAAAAGTGTTTCTTTTTGGATTTAATGTCTGCAGACCATTATATATACATTACTGTTAAACCCATGGTTACATTCACAGACATTTGAATCCTGATATAGATATATTTACAACATGTTTTCAATGAAAATGTGGCTATTCACTTTTTACATATTTTAGAATCATCTGGATATATTTTTATCCCACTTATACACTTGATGTTTATTCACTATCAGCTCTATTTTCTAGCCACTAATATATATTTTTCTACTATCACATTACATTTTTAATCACGTCACTTTAGAATTTATTTTTATCTTCATATTTTTTTTCACACTTTTTTCATATTTTTTTATACATTCCTTATATATCTATTATCTTTATCATTATTTTTCATTTTGTTTTGTCATATTATATATTAATAATATGCACCTTTACTTCACGCTCACATTATACATATATATTTTCTGTATTTATATTTACTTTTATTCAATTCACGATCCTTTCAATTTTTGATTATATGGCACATATACAGTGGGTACGGAAAGTATTCAGACCCCCTTAAATTTTTCACTCTTTGTTATATTGCAGCCATTTGCTAAAATCATTTAGGTTCATTCTTCTTCCTCATGAATGTACACATAGCACCCCATACTGACAGAAAAACACAGAATTGTTGACATTGTTGCAGATTTATTAAAAAAGAAAAACTGAAATATCACATGGTCCTAAGTAGTCAGACCCTTTGCTCAGTATTTAGTAGAAGCCCCCTTTTGATCTAATACAGCCAGGAGTCTTTTTGGGAAAGATGCAACAAGTCTTTCACACCTGGATTTGGGGATCCTCTGCCATTCCTCCTTGCAGATCCTCTCCAGTTCTGTCAGGTTGGATGGTAAACGTTGGTGGACAGCCATTTTTAGGTCTCTCCAGAGATGCTCAATTGGGTTTAAGTCAGGGCTCTGGCTGGGCCATTCAAGAACAGTCACGGAGTTGTTGTGAAGCCACTCCTTTCTTATTTTAGCTGTGTGCTTAGGGTCATTGTCTTGTTGGAAGGTAAACCTTCGGCCCAGTCTGAGGTCCAGAGCACTCTGGAGAAGGTTTTTGTCCAAGATATCCCTGTACTTGGCCGCATTCATCTTTCCCTCGATTGCAACCAGTCATCCTGTCCCTGCAGCTGAAAAACACCCCCACAGCATGATGCTGCCACCACCATGCTTCACTGTTGGGACTGTATTGGACAGCTGATGAGCAGTGCCTGGTTTTCTCCACACATGCCGCTTAGAATTAAGGCCAAAAAGTTCTATTTTGGTCTCATCAGACCAGAGAATCTTATTTCTCACCATCTTGGAGTCCTTCAGGTGTTTTTTAGCAAACTCCATGCGGGCTTTCATGTGTCTTACACTGAGGAGAGGCTTCCGTCGGGCCACTCTGCCATAAAGCCCCGACTGGTGGAGGGCTGCAGTGATGGTTGACTTTCTACAACTTTCTCCCATCTCCTGACTGCATCTCTGGAGCTCAGCCACAGTGATCTTTGGGTTCTTCTTTACCTCTCTCACCAAGGCTCTTCTCCCCCAATAGCTCAGTTTGGCCGGACGGCCAGCTCTAGGAAGGCTTCTGGTCGTCCCAAACGTCTTCCATTTGAGGATTATGGAGGCCACTGTGCTCTTAGGAACATTAAGTGCAGCAGAAATCTTTTTGTAACCTTGGCCAGATCTGTGCCTTGCCACAATTCTGTCTCTGAGCTCTTCAGGCAGTTCCTTTGACCTCATGATTCTCATTTGCTCTGACATGCTTTGTGATCTGGAAGGTCTTATATAGACAGGTGTGTGGCTTTCCTAATCGAGTCCAAACACAGCTGAACTCAAATGAAGGTGTAGAACCATCTCAAGGATGATCAGAAGAAATGGAAAGCACCTGAGTTAAATATATGAGTGTCACAGCAAAGGGTCTGAATACTTAGGACCATGTGATATTTCAGTTTTTCTTTTTTAATAAATCTGCAACAATGTCAACAATTGTGTGTTTTTCTGTCAGTATGGGGTGCTATGTGTACATTCATGAGGAAGAAGAATGAACCTAAATGATTTTAGCAAATGGCTGCAATATAACAAAGAGTGAAACATTTAAGGGGGTCTGAATACCTTCCGTACCCACTGTACATTCCAACATAACGAAAATGTATCTATACATGTGCACATATAAGTCTTTTTTTGAAATTGAGGTGATCTCCAGTTTATATATTGCACAGACTGAGGCACAATATACTGATGGATGACATACCAATATTGGTGGTTTCATTCGTGCTTCAATCTTGTGCTTTTTTTTCTACTTTGAAACGGCATGTGTGCTCCAATTTTCTCTGCGCTAACCTCATTTGTTTTTATTAACACATTCATTTGCAGATCTATTTTGAATGTATCGATTTTACATATGTATTTGTTTCTGCACTTTTATGTTAAGTTGTTTCATGTGTGTTTTGATATGTCCCAGGTGTTGGATCACGGAGACATCGGATTCTTTATGCGATTGATTAGTCAATGATACACAGTTGCGAGCAATCGCATCAATTTACTTTCTGGTTTGTTCATCCTCAAATAATGACCGACTCCCGTTATCCTTCACCGTGGTAATGAGTAAGCGGCCGTTTGTGCTTTGAAACGCGTCTACCTTGGACTCATCTGTTCCTCACACTGTCTGTTTGTCCTTGATGATTTTTGAAGAATAAAGACACCTTTGTTTTCATCTACCTGTGTGCGGCTTCACAATCTACAATGAGTGCACTTATTGGTCACGATCCCCCCTGCTGCGCTGAACGTCCTTTCAGACAGGATACTAGACGGGGGGCAAGCCAACAGTTCCATTGCAAATTGTGCAAGCTCTGGCCAGAGGTCAAGCCTGCCCACCCAGTGGTCCAGGGGTTCATCACTCCTCAGAGCGTCCACATCGTCCGTTAACCCGATGTAGTCAGACACCTGTCGGTCTAGGCATTCCCTGATGCTGGATCCAGAGTACAGCTGTCGACTGGTCGGCTGAAAGAATGATCTCATATCAGAAGTGACCAAGACATCTTCAAAACGCCCTCTTCTTGCAGGCGCTGTTGGATTGGTACCCGCAACTATTTCTCTGTGAGTGGAAATTCCTCTGCCAGCGCACGCAAAAGCAGAATGCAGCATTTCTCGAAGCAAGGCCTGGAAGTGCTGCATTCTGACCACCCTCTGTGATGGTGGTAACATTTCCGCCATTTTTTGTTTGTACCGGGGGTCTAAGTACGTCGCCACCCAGTACTGGTCCTTGCCCTTTATGCTTTTTATACGGGGGTCCCCCTTAAAACACTGGAGCATGAAGGCCCCCATTTGCACTAAACTGGAAGCAGTGTAGTGGCCTTACTCCTGCTCATCATTCAGGATGATGTCGTCTTCGTTCTCCTCCCCCCATCCACGGACAACACCAGGGATCCCAGAAAGGTTTAAAGCATGCTCTTCTTGCTCCTCCTCATCCACCCCGGCACCATCCTCCTCTGACTCCTCTTCAGACTCCTGTTGTTGACTTGTCTCAAATGGAGTAACACCCCCTGGGAATTCATCCAACATTGCGACTTTCTCATTTTCCTGCTCCTGCTTCTCGATGGCTTGATTAATGACACAACGCAATGCACGC
The DNA here is from genome assembly GCF_965119305.1 of Pelophylax lessonae. Classification (NCBI taxonomy): domain Eukaryota; kingdom Metazoa; phylum Chordata; class Amphibia; order Anura; family Ranidae; genus Pelophylax; species Pelophylax lessonae. Next base: position 112,211,483 of record NC_138768.1, read on the forward strand.
TCCAGAAATAAGGCGTAAGGTACGATGTCACTGATGGTGCCCTGGCCGTGACTGACCAGTTTGGTGATCTCATCAAATGGCCGCAGAAGTCTGCATGCATCATGCATGAGCAGCCACTGAATAAAACCCAAGCTCCCCAGATCCTGTCCTGCCGCAGAGTTCGTACAGGTAGTCGTTAACTGCACATTTCTGCTGGAGCAGCCTATCAAGCATATACAAGGTTGAGTTCCATCGCATCGGGCAGTCACAAATAAGACGCTTGACGGGCAGGTTGTGTCGCCGCTGAATGTCAGCAAGGCGAGCCATGGCTGTGTAAGATCTTCTGAAATGGCCCAAGATTTTCCTGGCCTGCCACAAGACGTCATGGACCCCAGGGTATTTGGCAACGAATCGCTGCACGACCAAGTTCAGGACGTTTGCCATGCATTGCAGGTGTGTAATTTTGCCCTGTTTCAGCACGCTCACCAGATTGGCACTGTTGTCGCACACCACTTTACCAACTGTCAAATTGAGCGGTGTCAGTCACTGATCTGTCTGTGAACGCAAAGCTGAAAGGGGTGCAGGACCAGTGTGGCTCTTGGCTTCCAGGCACAACAGACGCAGCACAGCATGGCAACATCTCATCTGGCATGTGGAATAGGTTCCTGGGGATCTTGGGTGGCGCAGCAGAAGAGACGGTAGCAGCGGAAAGGGAGGAGTCAGCGGAGGAGGAGAGGGAGGATGGAGTAGAAGGAGGAGAAGAAGAGGCAGGCCTGCATGCAATCCGTAAAACCAAATCTACATGGGTGACACAGGTTACATGCTTGACAGCCTTCAGAATGTTCACCCAGTGGGCAGTAAAAGTTATATACCTTCCCTGCCCGTGTTTGCTAGACCACGTGTCTGTGGTCAGATGTATATTGGCACCGACACTGTGTGCCAGAGGTACATTCACTTGCCGCTGAACATGGCCAAATAGCTCTGGAATGCCCTTCTGTGAGAAATATTTACTTCCTGGGACCTTCCATTGTGGTGTTCCAATGGCCACAAATTTCCGAAAGGCCTCCGAGTCCATCAGTTTATATGGCAGTAGGTAGCAGGCTATCAGTTCCGACAAGCCAGCAGTCAACTGTTGGGCAAGAGGGTTATCCGGCGTCATCATTTTTTTATGCTCCAAAATGATGGAAAGTGGAGTGGGGGACAATTGTGAGGAGAGAGGAGAAGGAGAAGAGTCTGGAAGGTGAGAGCCTGGAGTGTGGCTTTGTGGGTTCTGACAGCGTTGCTCCCACTAGGCTCAGTGATGGGAGTCCAGGTGCCTTCTTAAGGCGGTCGTCCCTAGGTGAGTGTTGGGCTTACCGCGACTTCGTTGACTGCAAAGGCTGCAGATGGCAACACTATTGTCAGCAACGGACACATTAAAAAAAAGCCCACACTGCGGAGCCATGTGCCGGCATCCTGGGAGCGCCAGATGTGACTGTACATGGTTGCTGTCTCGCTCCTGATACATTAGCAGTCTGCTTTGTCCCTCCTGTGCAATGTAAGTTCCGCCTGCTTCTCCTCCCTATCTGCTGGTCCATCTCTCCCTCTGAACTGCCCTCCTCTTCCTCTCTTGTGGGCATCCATGTGACGTCCATAGAAACGTCATCATTGACGTCACCTTCCCCACCACTAACATTCGAGATCTCGGAGTAGGCAGCAACAGCGGGGACCAACCTCCTTTGGCTGATCTGGGGATTGTCGTCAGACTGCTGGGTGGCAGCTGTTTCTACCTCCTCTTCCTGATCCTATGCCAGGAATGGCTGCGCATCGCAAATGTCTTGTGATGAATCGGAAAATAATTCCAGTGACTCAAGCGGAGGGTATATGGTGGTGGTGGTGTTGGTGGTGGTGTCTTTTGGGGGTGCACACAGCAGAGAGTGAAGAGGGTGCAGATAGAGAGGATGAGGAGGGTGCAGAAGAGGAAGGCTGAGTGAGCCACTCCACCAAGTCTGGTGCGTCCTTTGACGTAATCAAACGCACCTTCTGAAACTTCACACTTTGGCTCTGACCTACTGCTCCTGCCCTATCCCTACCACCCCTGCATAAGTGACTGCCTCTTTCTCTGCCTGTCATTTTTTAAAATACCCTGTGACAAAAGTCTTTAGGGAAGCCAAGTATATGCGGAAGAAGGTGTATAACACTCCGCTTCAATCTGTGGTTTTGGGGGGCCACTGGTCTATCACACCAGTTCTACAAAAAATTGGCCAGTAACTGTTGTCACTGTGTGTATCACAGTTAACGCAGCAAAAGAGGCAACATTTTTACAGGACCCAAATACACTGTTATGAAAGTGTTAGATAACACCCCGTTTCAATCTGTGGTATTGGGGGGCCACTGGTCTAGCCCACCAGTTATACAAAAAATTGGCCAGTAAGTTTGGCACTGTGTGTAGCAGAGTTAATGCAGCAAAAGAGGCAATATGTTTGCAGGACACAAATACACTTATAAAAGTATACTGTTAGATAACACCCCATTTCAATCTGTGGTTTTGGGGGGGCGACTGGTCTAACACACCAGTTGTACAAAAAATTGGCCAGTAAGTTTGGCACAGTGTGTAGCAGAGTTAACTTAGCAAAAGAGGCAATATTTTTGCAGGACACAAATACACTTATAAAAGTATACTGTTAGATACCACCCCGCTTCAATCTGTAGTATTGGGGTGCCACTGGTTTATCACACCAGTTATACAAAAAATTGGCCAGTAAGTTTGGCACTGTGTGTAGCAGAGTTAACGCAGCAAAAGAGGCAATATTTTTGCAGGACACAAATACACTTATAAAAGTATACTGTTCGATACCACCCCGCTTCAATCTGTGGTATTGGGGGGTCACTGGTCTATCACACCAGTTATACAAAAAATTGGCCAGTACGTTTGGCACTGTGTGTAGCAGAGTTAACGCAGCAAAAGAGGCAATATTTTTGCAGGACACAAACACGCTGTTATGAAAGTATACTGTTAGATAACACCCCGCTTCAATCTGTGGTATTGGGGGGCCACTGGTCTATCACACCAGTTGTACAAAAAATTGGCCAGTAAGTTTGGCACTGTGTGTAGCAGAGTTAATGCAGCAAAAGAGGCAATATGTTTGCAGGACACAAATACACTTATAAAAGTATACTGTTAGATAACACCCCATTTCAATCTGTGGTATTGGGTGGGCGACTGGTCTAACACACCAGTTGTACAAAAAATTGGTCAGTAAGTTTGGCACTGTGTGTAGCAGAGTTAACGCAGCAAAAGAGGCAATATTTTTGCAGGACACAAATACACTTATAAAAGTATACTGTTCGATACCACCCCGCTTCAATCTGTGGTATTGGGGGGTCACTGGTCTATCACACCAGTTATACAAAAATTTGGCCAGTAAGTTTGGCACTGTGTGTAGCAGAGTTAACGCAGCAAAAGAGGCAATATTTTTGCAGGACACAAACACGCTGTTATGAAAGTATACTGTTAGATAACACCCCGCTTCAATCTGTGGTATTGGGGGGCCACTGGTCTATCACACCAGTTGTACAAAAAATTGGCCAGTAAGTTTGGCACTGTGTGTAGCAGAGTTAACGCAGCAAAAGATGCAACATTTTTGCAGTACCCAAATACACTGTTATAAAAGTATATTGTTCGATAACACCCCGCTTCAATCTGTCATTTAGGGGGGCCACTGGTCTATCACACCAGTTATAATACTTTTTTAAAAGTGATTTTGTCACTCTTTGTAGATGTAGTATCGCTGCAGAAATGCTTACCACACCAGTCACAATGCTACACAGTGCACAATACTGAACAAATCCACTATAACATGCTTTCTATATTAGAAAGTATATTATAAGTGTATTACACCCCTATATAGTGCACACCAAAGAATAGTACACCTATACCAAATACCAGTCCTTGAAAGGACTTTTGTAGACCTATAACAGAGCGATCTGTGTCACTGACAATCTGTCCCTGCTCCTCACAGCAAACCTCTCCCTGCACTGACAAAAGAGACAATATAGATAGTACACCTATACCAAATACCAGTCCTTAAAAGGACTTTTGTGGACCTATAACAGAGCGATCTGTGTCACTGACAGTCTGTCCCTGCTGCACACAGCAAACCTCTCCCTACACTGACAAAAAGCAGAATGTAAAATGGCAGCCAGCTCAGGTCTATTTATAAGGTAGGGGGTATGTCCATGTGCTGAAATGTCTCAATTGGCTGTCCTGTTCCACCTGATGGATGTGTCATGGGTCAAAGTTTTCCCCAATGTAAACTAATTTGGCCGCCATATGTTCGCAAGATCGGCGAATTGGGAATGAGCAAAGTTTGCCACGAACCGACCACCAGGCCATCTCTACACTCAAACATACTCCTAAGCAAACTGATCTGCAGGCACAGGATGTAGACAACAGTAAGTGTTGGCCTTCACATAAGCAGTACCAAGTCAACACAAGCACTGATTGTTGTCTATAACATCCTCTGCTGCAAATAAGTTTGGTTAGAAGTACTTTTGAATCTATTTAACATTCCGCCATTTTACCCAGCCCTTATGAAAGGACATTTTTGTGGCCCCTGAAATGCATTGGCTGACCTTTGCCCTGCTTGTTGTAACCAGTAAAATAAAGACTTTGGACTCCTAGGGATTTTAAACTTGGTGCGCTCTTTGAACTATTACAGCAATAAAAACTTGGCAGAGGGTCTAACATATTGAAAACATAAAAAGTCTGGAGTTCTACTATTGTAGGTCACCATTTCACTTCCAAAACTAGAAATATTTAATGTATCATACTGACTGTAAGATATGTTCTTAAAGTGGTTCAAAAGGCCAAAGTTTTTTTTACTGTCATGCATTCGTTGAATGAATATGAAAAACCCTCTGCATGCCGCTCCCCCCCCCCTTATACTTACCTGAGCCTGATCTCGATCCAGCAATGTGCACATTAATGGATCTCTTCCTCCTGGATCTCTTCTTTCTTGGCTCTCTTCCTCCTCATTAACTCAGATATAGCAGCGGGGGGGCCATCGGTTCTGCAGCTAATAATCACAGTCAGTGAAGAAGGAGTGGGGAGCAGGTCTGAGCCATGCTCTGTATGTCTTATGGACACACAGAATGAGGCACGGGAGCAAGCATGCATGAGTGCCCAATAGCAAGCTCAGCGGGGGTGGGGAGCCAGGAGCATCAGTGGGGGACCCGAAAGAGGAGGTTCAGGGCTACTCTGTTCCAAACCATTGCACAGTGAAGGTAAGTATGACAGTTTGTTGTTTAAAAAAAAAAAAAAACTTTACCTTTAGCATAAGGTGACCAGATTTTTAAAATGAAATCCTTTTTTATTGGCAAATGGCACAGGACTGCATAATACACAGAGCACTTGGCGCAGGACTACATAATACACAGAGTGCTGGGCACAGGACTACATAATACACAGAGCGCTGGGCACTGCATAATACACAGAGCACTGAGCACAGGACTGCATAATACACAGAGCGCTGGGCACAGGACTACATAATACACAGAGCACTGGGTACAGGACTACATAATACACAGAGCACTGGACACAGGACTGCATAATACACAGAGCGCTGGGCACAGGACTACATAATACACAGAGCGCTGGGCACTGCATAATACACAGAGCACTGAGCACAGGACTGCATAATACACAGAACCCTGGGTACAGGTCTACATAATACACAGAGCGCTGGGCACAGGACTACATAATACACAGAGCGCTGGGTAGAGAACTGCATAGTACAAAGAGTGCTGAGTACAGGACTACATAATACACAGAGAACTGGGCACAGGACTGCATAACACACAGAGCGCTGGGCACAGGACTGCACAATACACAGAGTGCTGGGCACATGACTGCATAATACACAGAGCACTGGGCACAGGACTACATAATACACAGTGCACTGGGCACAGAACTACATAATATACAGGAGGGTGTTAGGCATAAAGTGCAGGGTTCAGAGGTTTGCTATGCACAGAGGACACTTCTGCCCCCACATCCATAGCTCACCTCTGCACTCTTCTCTCACAGATTATCTCTGCAGCCATCTCTTAGCCCTTCCCCCACAACAGCTAAACTCTCTATCTCTCCATGCAGCTGCATCAACTCTGACCCCTGCTCCCCCACTTCCTTCACCTGTGTACAAACAGACCCCCCAATCTGCTCACCTCCCAGTCTCAACCCTCCACACAGTCAATTTACGGCTCTGCCTCTTTTCCACTGAACAGCAGCAGGAGCGGCAGTGAGATTGTCCAGCAGAGGGCGTCTGCATCTGAGCCATCAGGCTGTTTCTCAGCCAGCATGGGATGCCCTGTCTACATCAATCTGGCCCTGAATCTGGGGACAAAACCAGGTACAGACTTGGAACCGGGACAGTGTCCTCAATCCGGGGACTGTCTCCGGAAACCGGGGATGTCTGGTCATGCTACTTTAGCATCACTTTAAAGGGTGGTATTGCAGTAATAGGTAAAAGCAGGTGTATTGAAGCAGCACCTGGATTCTAAAACTTTAGGTCTCAGAATCTACAACAACGGGGTGGGTTGCTAGTAAAGACCTGGTTTGTAATGCATTCTCTCTAATAAGACTTGTGTTTTCTGAAATTATATTTTGCCAACTGATCTTTTTTCTAGTTTTCCACAAAGAAATCTAGCCCACGGGCTCTATTCCCTTCTGTTCAATTCATATAATCAGAGACTGACAAACATACCAATTACAAGAGACTGTTAATTACTCCATGTATTTGAATAACTTATATACCCCATCATATACAGTATGTACAGTATCTGTGCTTTAGAAAGGGCCAGGTGTGATGCATTTTATCTGGTCTGAACTTTACCCTGCTGTATTTACTTGATAAAATAAAATATCTATTTTTATGTTGGAAGAAACAAAAGTCCCTTGTGTAATTTTTGCTCTTTTCTGAAATTGCTTCCTGGATGGGCCTCTATGGGTATAGTCACTGTACAATGATTTAGTTTACATAACATGTTCCCTCAGGTATGCTCTAGCATTAACCTTATGGAAAGGAATATCCAACATTTGTTAAATTGAACTTGCATATCTGACTGTCTTCTAAGGCCTAAGGTCAGCAACCAAACTTCTGAGCAGACTTCCAAGCCCCACACCTTGCAAAACTAACCAAAAAGAGTGTAACCAATTCGGAGCCCATAGTAGAAAACTTCAAGACACCACTACTGTATAAATATGTACTTTCATAGGCCTTCTATGGAAGTTTAATTTAATATATAAAAAAAATTGTGAAAAAATGTATCCGACTCTTATGTAGCTAACATTTACCAAACATATTTTATTACAAAATTAGAAAATTGTAAAACACAGGTTAAAGACACTGGTATACCTATTAAAACCCACATATAGTTCTGTCATTTGTCATGTGACTCATAGCTACTGAATCAACACACCATGCCTGCAAAGATGAGTTGCTACTTTTGGATTGAAAAACATATTCATTATCTGAAGCAAAATCAGCTTCCTCCTTCACACTTTTGGCCTTTTGTAGTTTAGTTTGTTTTTTAAATCTAGCTTTCCAGATTCTGCAATTTGCTTTAAATTACCTTTTTTCTTGCACACAGAATATTTAACGTGTTTCTTGTGGCATGTTACAGTTTTTATTTCTATTTTTCATCTTTAAAGCATGTTCTGCGACAGAAGCACCATCACTATTACAGACATCTCAAGTCTCCCGCAAATCGCGGGAGACTCCCGTTTTCTGCCCTGAGCTCACGGACACCCGCGAGCTCAGGACGATATCCCGGCAAGCTGCGAAGCCGAGTGGAAGCAGCTGAACTGTCAGTGAGAGTGTGACTCACTCTGTGAGTCATCCAAGCTGTGAAGTCAAGCCGAGTAGAAGCAGCTGAGCTTTCAGTGTGACTCACTCTGTGAGTCATCCTGAACAGCTCCGTGCAGTGAGAGAGAGCCGCTACTTCTGCCTGTGAGAGGAGGAGGGATACAGAGGAAGCAGTAGCTTTCTCTCTACTCCTGATAGTGAGCCGCATACTTCACTGCAGCAGTTGGCGCCACAAGACCACATGTAACAGTAAGTATGCTAGGTACATGCAGATTAATTCCTCATGTCCCACACTAACTGCGCTTCCTAAAACATCTGCTTTAGCACAGAAATAAATGATGGGAAAAAAAAAATAAAAGGATATAAAAATTGTCAGCACTACAGCGGTTGTCCATAGAAACCCCTTCACTGATGTGTACTGAGAGCACAAGGGGCTTCTGGAAGCTTCTCCTCACTGCTTCTCAAACATGTGGACCTATGGTAAAGTGTACCTGTAGACATTCTTCTTTTACATTTTGATGAAGGAATAAAACTTCTGCCATAGTCATTTTTTGTGGTCTATGTGCCTCTGGGGAAATGTACCCATTATTCCACTACCAGAAAGCCAACAGGAAGTCACTGGGCTTTTCCTGAAGGGAGGGGAATTACCCATTACCTAGAGATGCACTGTAAAGTACATAGCTAAATTCAAAACTTTTTTTTTTTTTTTAGTAAATCTCCTCTGTATACTGATTCCATTTCATTTGATCATCCTTTAGTTGTGTTAAATTAGTGCCCGGGGGGAGGGGGGGGGGGGGCAAGCGGGGGGGATTCAGTGGCGCGGAGTGCCACCTCCCTGAAATTTGTTTTTGCAGTTTGGGATGTCTTCTGTTTTACACTTATTCATCCTCAGGCTTTCCCTTAACATATTCCAATTTCAATTCATCATCTGGACGTGCATCAAGTGCTGTGACGAGCGTTTCATAACTTTCTGGTAAACCAATAAGTAATAGTGCTGCGAAATGAAAATCTTTTATTTCTTCTCCTATACATCTCAGGTGTTCAATAGGGATGATCGAACTTTTGAAAAGTTGGGTTAGACCAGAACACCCGAATTTCCCGGAAGTTCGGTTCGGATTCCCGGACCCCATTGAAATCAATGGGACCTGAACTTTGGGAATCAAAAAACACAATTTTGAAGCCCTAAAACCTAATAAATGCCCCTAAAAGGTGCCTAGGGTTCTGGGTCATGCCCCAGGGACTATGAATCAGGCAAAAAAAAGTTCTTAAAAATTGTCGTTTTTGATAGAGAGCCAATTATTGAAAAAAAAAAAAGAGATTTCTTTGGATTTAGTGTCTGGGGGGGTCTAAAAAGTGTACCTGTAAAGTTTCAGCTCTGTAGCATGTCCAGAACCAGAATTATAGCATGCCAAACCTTCAAAAATGACTTTTTTGCTTAACTGCACCTTTCTTTTGCTCCTAATCAACTGCACAGCCAATGTGTATGATGGGGACATAATGCAGTGCACTGGGAACAAGATTAGAGTTTTTTTTGGAAAAGGGTGCTGTCTCTTTAAATGTTTATATAATTAAAGGGTGTATTTTCACAATGGGGCTATTATTACCAAATGTTTTCAAGAAGTCAAAAGATGCACTTTATTTCATGTAAAATGGTGTTTGGTGCACTTTAACTTGAATTCTCAAAAGAAACAGACATATATGTACGGATACATTGAGGGTTAGGGTTAGGGGTAGGGGCCACAATGTAGTGCACAGTGAACAAGATTAGAGATGTTCTGGATGAATACTGTTGTCTCTTGAATTTGAATAGAAGAAAAGGATGCTTAAAAATTGGGCCTTTTGTGGTGCTGATGATGCCTTGACACCATAACCCTATGAAAGTGCTGGTCATGAAGGCAATAATTGCCTTTGTAAGGAAAAAAATTGCAATCATATGCATCTGTGAAACAGGTGCTAAAAAATTGTTGTTTGGGTGTTGGCGGAGCCATACCACTGTAAGCCCAAAGAGCTGGTGTTGAAGTAGGCGAAAAAATCAAGAAGATGTGTACCTGTGGATCAGGTGAGCAAACATTGTGTTTTGGGTGTTGGTGGAGCCTCCCCACCATAAGCCCAAAGAGCTGGTTTTGAAGAAGGCGTAAAAATTATGAAGGTGTGCACCTGTGGAACAGGTGCGCAAACATGGTATTTTTGGTGTTGGCGGAGCCTCCCCACCGTAAGCCCAAAGAACTGGTGTTGCAGAAGGCCAAAAAAAAAAATTATCTTTTCTAGTGGAAACTAAAATGAGGTTCTGTGAACCTAAACAGAATGAGAGGAGGATTGGAGGGTGGCACCCTGGTCCAGGCTTAAACTGAGGCTCAGCTGCCACATTGCAACGATAGACTAGTCTACAAGGTCTGCATCAGGTGCATTAAAGCTTGATATCCACGACTGATTCATTTTAATGAATGTCAAACAGTTGACTGAGTCGGTGGAGAGTCTCGTTCGATGGTCTGTGACGAATCCTCCTGCTGGGCTGAATGCCCATTCTGATAGGACACTGGAAGCAGGGCAGGCCAACAACTCCATGGCATACTGGGCCAGTTCTGGCCAGTGGTCTAATCTTAAGACCCAGTATGCCAGTGGATCGGCTTCGTCACATGAAAAGCCCTCTGCGTCACTTTTTGCCCTGACGTAATCGTCCACCATGTGATGCAGACGCTGTCGATGCGATGTGGCAGCTGAGAGGCCTGGGCGGTGAGGACTAAAAAAAGACCGAAAGGCATTCGTCAACCGCACGCCTTCTCCAACGCTCCTCTCGTGACCCGCAATAGAGTCCATGGTAGGTTGTCCCGCCCCTGCACCCTACGGGAGTCGGGGAACGTGTTCACCAGAATCCTCTTGAAACTGTCCTCAAGGGATTTGATCCTGTGGACTCTCTGGGTGGATGGGAAAAGCTCAGAGACTTTTGACTTGTAGGGTGGCCAACCAATAGTGGTCAGTCTCTTTAATGGCCTTGATTCTGGGGTCCTTTCGCAGGCTCTGAAGCATGATGTTTGCCATGCGTCACAAATTTGCAAAGGCCTGAGAAGCTGACTCCTCGGGGTCACTCAAAACGACATGATCTTGAACGTGCTCCTCCTCCTCCCAGCCACGTACTACTCCAAAGTGTCTCGAGGGAGTCAAACTAGGCCTTGCAGATTGCCGCATGTCTTCCTCCTCCTCCTCAAAGCCTGCAAAAGTTCCCGAAGAATCGTCCTCCTCCTCCTCCTCTTCCACCCCTGGATCCTGCTCGGGCCTCTGGGAGCTAGGCATAATGGGGTCAGGATAAAGGGGGCCTTGAGAGGCAAGGAAGTCCCCCTCTTCCTTCTGCTGCTCTGCCTCCAGTGCCCTGTCCATAATGCCACACAGAGTGTGCTCCAACAAAAACAGTACCGGTAGGGTGTCACTGATGCATGCGCTGTCCCGGCTGACCATCCCTGTGGCCTCCTCAAATGGCGAGAGGACAGCGCATGCATTCTTAATCAAAAGCTCAGGTGTGCTGAGCCAGTGCTGGTGCCGTACTCCCAGAGATATTAATTGAGGGCCCTCTGCTGCGTGTACAGGCGCTGCACCATAGCCAAGGTGGAGTTCCAGCGGTTGGGCATGTCACAGATGAGGCGGTGTACCGGCAGGTGAAACTCGCGCTGCACTTCGGCCAAACGTGCAGTGGCACTGTACGACCGCCAGAAGTGACTGCACACCCTTCTTGCCATCCTTAGCACATCCTGCATTCCCAGGTACGAGTTCAAAAACCGCTGTACCACGAGATTCAGGACATGCGCCAGGCATGGCATATGGGTCAGCTTTCCCTGTCGAAGGGCGGCCAGGAGGTTTGACCCATTATCGGAAACCACCATTCCTGGCTGCAGCTGGCGTGGTGTCAACCACCTCTGGGCCTGTGCCTGCAGAGCCCCAAGAATCTCAGGGGCAGTGTGCTGCCTGTCCCCTAGACACACAAGCTGCAGCACTGCATGACACCTTTTGGCCTGAGACATAGAATAGCCCTTTGAACGCTTACGTGGTACCTCATCATATTCAAAGGACCATTCTGCAGAGGAGGGCATGGAGGAGGATGAGGAGGAGGATGAGGAGGAGGAGCAGGAGGGGGTAGAAGTGATCAATCTACCCAGATCAGCGATACCACCAGCTGTTTTCAGACGTGGGGGCAATACTGGCTGCAGCACAGAGGTCTGGCTACAATCCCTTCCACTGGCAAGCAGTGTCACCCAATGAGCAGTGACAGAAATGTACCATCCCTGCCCATGTTTGCTTGACCAAGTGTCAGCTGTCAGGTGTATCTTACGGCTGACTGACTTGGCCAGGGACGACACTACATTGCCTTCCACATGTTGGTATAGGGATGGCAGGGCCTTACGGGCAAAGTAATGCCGACTTGGCACCTGCCACTGTTGAACTGCACATTTTGCAAAGTCGCGGAAGGGAGCAGACTCGACCAGGTTAAATGGTAAGAGTTGCAGAGCCAGTAGTTTTGCCAAACTACTGTTTAGACCCTGGGCATGTGGGTGGCGGGGAGTATACGTTTTTTTTTGTTCCAGCATGTGTGGAATCGAAATTTGCCGTCTAGATGTTACAGCTGGTGGTGTGCTGGAGGTAGATGCGACACTGCGTGCTATATCATCATCCCTGTCAGTGGAGGCTGCCAACAGGTGATGAGTGACTATAGCAAGGACAGACTGATGTGGAGGTGGAGCACGAGGAGGAGTGCGAGGAGGACTAGGAGGCCGACTGACGGCCCTTTTGCGGGTTCTTCATTGCTCCTGCCAACGGGCCAAGTGGTGGGTTGTCAAATGCCTGGTTAGGCAGCTTGTACCCAAGTGGTTGACCTTTTTGCCACATTTTATTATATCTTGCAGATAGCAACTGTTCGATCTGCATGAGATGTCTCAAAAAAGGCCCAGCAAGAAGAGGTTTGTATAGTGGCCCGGGAGACAACAGGTGCGGCCTTAGATGGAGTTGGCCGTTTGCTCTCCCCTCTTGCTTGCTCTGCCTCCTTCTGAACCTCAGACCCAACATCAGACTCCATAAAGGACTGAGCATCAGGCAGGAGTAGATGGCCGACACTGTGGTCAAACAGCTATGCTGACTCCTCTGCCATGTCTGAAGTTGGGTCTAAGGGAGGACTTGAGGTTAACATGGACTCATCTTTATTTGCTCTGCCAACTGCAGAAGACTGACCACTTTTCTCTGCCTGGATCACTGTAGTTGCTGATGATGACGATGTTGAGGGTTTGGTAATATAGTCCACCACCTCTTGTACGTACTGTGGACGTATAGCTTGGCCATTGCGGGAGAACAATCGAAATGGTGGCCTGGCTGAGGACTGACCACCACGTCCACCCTTGCCTCTAGACACCCTAGAAGCTGTGCCCCTTTCCGCAGCAGGGCCACGTATGCCTTTCCTTGGTCTACCTGACATAGTTGTCACTGAGGCTTTATCAACTGTGCGATGTGAAAATCACCTGCAAGACGCACACTGCTATGCGACCGAAAGTTGTCGCTAAATAAAGCAGATGTGTGTGACACAGAGTAGCAAAGCCTTTGGCAGTGGGCCTAACGCTTACAACAAGAACAGGCGTTAACTTGTCACTGAGGCTTTATCAACTGTGCGATGTGAAAATCACCTGCAAGACGCACACTGCTATGCAACCCAAAGTTGTCGCTAAATACAGCAGATGTGTGTATCGCTGAAATGTATTTTGCACAATAGCTGACTAGCAAGCACATATACCTGCTGTAGATATATCAGCAGTGCAACATGCTCACTAGACGGAACCCTGACACTTAAAACTATCCCTACAAAAACTAGATTATTGAATCTAACTATAGTGGTATATAATACCGTAACTACACTGCAAATCCCTTTCCTCACACTAAAAGAACAGCTCCATACAGCAGAAGATAATTTCTAACTGACACTGTCCCTTTAAATGTATTTTTTTTTTCTAACTCAAACAGCACAATCGCTGTATTTCTAACTACACTGACAATCTTTCTGTAAGCTGACTGCTCTTCTGCTGATCTGGAGCTTTACAAGCAATCGGCTATGTAGCAAACGTTGTTTAACACAGCAGGAGAAACACAAACGCTTCCAGTCTCTTCCAAAGCCTCTGTATTACAGTGCTAGAGTTTAGGCGGGGCTATGTTATATACTGGGGGGGCGTATTCACTCCTGATTGGCCTCTGGTCCCCGTAGTCACTCCAATCACGTTCTTAGCAGACTCCTGCCCCCTCATTGGCTTTTACTGACGTTTCTGGGCCAATCACGGGCTTTTAAAGCCCACTTCCTGTCCCATTGCATTTTGGGCGGTTCGGGTGACCCGAATTCCGAACTTTTACCGCAAAAAGTTCGGAATTCGGCCGAATTTCGAACACCCAATGGTGGGTCGAACCGTTCAATCATCCCTAGTGTTCAACCATTTCCAAGGTGTATCTTATGTAATCCTGCATATCCTGGCCTTTCATCAGTTTGGTTTGGTATAGCTTTCTAATGAAATACAGTTCATTGCTAAGATTATCTCTTTCATGCACTTTTTGTAATCCATCATTCCGTTACAGTATTTGTAGCTGCTGACTTTTAATTTTTTTCGTGGGGGGGCTGGACCTCCTCTTTAATTAGCAAAGCCTATGTGGACTGTGTACTGTTTGTCTATTCTGTAGAGCTTTATATAGAATTTCTAACAGTGAGGATGATTTACAAAAAGCAAATAGAATGTTCACTTTGCAAGGAAATATTCACTTTACAAGGGAGTTTCCCTTAGCTTAGCGAATTCACATTGCAAAGAATACACAATCGTGTCCAAGGAAAGTAAAAAAAAATGAAAATCAGAACATTTCCTATCAAATACTTACAATACATTTCCATTCTTGATGAACTCCAGCTCTGCCCTCGCTCCTATCCCATAGGACCCCATAGGTGACCCCATAGGAGACCACTCAAGCCATTCTGGGAAGCTGGGAAAGCCACAGGACAGGGGCGTAACTACAGGGGTTGCAGGGGTTGCAATTGCAACCGGGCCCCATGCTCCAGGGGGCCCGTGCAGCTCCACTGTATACCTGGATAGGAGGGGCGGCGGGGGCAGCATGTAGAGAAATCAATGTCCTCCTTTTTCATCCTGTAGCTGCAGGAGGAAAATGGAGGAGATTGGTTCCTCTGTATGCTGCTCCCACCACTCCTCCTATCCAGTTCACTTGTGTCCTGCTGTCTCTGGGCCCCTGTGTGCTCCCCTGGTCCCCCCCCCCTACTGGGCCCACTGCAGAACTTGTGAAAGGGTCCCGCTGCGGGACCATAATAAAGGGCCCCGCAACGAGAGTGAAGGGCCCCAGGATCAGTGGGAGGAGCCCTAGGCTTGAAGGGAAGGGCCTTGGCCTGGGATCCGGGGGGCCCTTCATTGTTTCTTGCACCGGGGCCCTGAAGGTTCTAGTTACACCTCTGCCACAGGACGTTCCCAACATCTGTGCAGTTGCTCACACAGGAGACCAGGGGGCTGACACTCCCAAAAGGTAGGAAAACTTCAAATAAAATTGGTCCTTTGAGTGAGAAGGACATAAAAAGGAATGCAACTTCTGGCTTAGACTGAAAATGTATGGGAGTGGGGTCCTACGGGGTAGGAGTGAGGACAGAGCTAACCCAACATATGCTGCCATGGAGTCTGTCAGAAAAATATTTTTGCCTGCACATGATTGGATCATGAAAATCAGCAGAGCTTCACCTAATTCAGTAAGCTGGGTAAATATTCTTGCAAATAAACAGACTATTTTCCTTTTATAAATCAACCTCACTGTCTCTTGCAGCCTCTTCATTCAAGTTTGAGCTTGTTGCTGTTGTACTAAGGCTAGCCAATTAATTGGTGTAAAAGATGGGGTGCACAATGGGGAATGGTATAGTAATCAGACACCTTTGCCTCAAATGTTTACATGTTTTTATCATAGCACAGCCTGACAGTTTTGATCTTCATGGCCTCACATCAGTCACATTGTCTGTTTTGGCCATGGTTTCACAATCTGGTAAAAAAAAGAACAAAAAAAAAAAAAAAAAACAAGAACAATGAGAGAAATAAATTATAATACCTAATACTTGTAAAATTACTGTCACATAGGAGTTCAGAGACCAAGCTGGACAAAGGAACTTAATCAAACGTAATCCAATCAACCCTCCCACCTGCACTATTCTCTTTTACTCAGATGACCAAAAGTCCAGACCGGAGAGAATGATTTGATCAACATAAATTCAATCAATCTCTTTCACCTGTCTTTGTACTATCTTGCCAATAGACACGAAAGTGCCAGACAAGACAAAAGAACCTAATCAAATGGATTAGATTAACCATCCTACGTGTCTGTGTAATCCCCCTCTCTCCCTGGACCCAGAAAGAAGGGAAGCGCTTTGATAAGAGGTCTAAAATGTCCACCTGGAGCTCAGGAAAATTAGATTTCATTTGTACAATGTCCCATGATCATGTGTGCTGGAGAGAGTCAGTATGTGGGCTCCTGCAGCTATGACTGCAAGTTGTGAACACTGACTTTTAATCTATAACTAAAAGATCCTAATCCAAATCCAGAAACGATGTAATACACAAACCTCAGAAAGTAAACAAAAACGTCTTTAGATAGCTGGCTGAGCCAAATCCTTCTTTACTTGTATCTAACTCACTCCCCCGCACAGGCACTGCAGCTCACAGTGGTATGGTTTTAGCAACAGAGAGAGTGCTATAAGTCTAGAATACAGTGGGTAGGACTAGGTGTGGCCAGGTGATGATTGACAACCTACAGGTTTATGAATCAGGAATGACAATGCTAATAGCCACACCCTCTGTAATATTTTTTCATCCTATTGTATTACAAGCAGGCACAGCCTACATGACTGTGGCAACTCTGCCCTGAATTCAAGAGCAGTGCAGAATTGTTGTCACAAAATCACAGGAAGCTGCATTAGATGGAAACAAAGAAGCCTGAAAGAGTGGTTGCAGAAAAAAGACCATTGAGTCTGCCTATATATACTGTATATAACAGCCTTCAATAAGTGGCAGACCGCGGTCTGTACATAGACCGAATGACAGTCCTATCAGGACTATATAATTTAACAATATATACAGTGGGTAAGGAAAAGAATCACCCCCTTTAAAATAATTACATTTTGTTGCTTTCAGCCTGAAATGAAGAGAGGCACGTTTTTTTTTTATTTTATCCAGCTTTATTTACTAGTACAATTTATAACTTCCAAGTGAAAGATATAACACCAACATGTCAGAAAAAAAAACAAAATTCTAAAACAGAATCAATGAGTTGGAAAAAGGATCACTCACATTTTGTTTTAATTACAGCCAGTGGCGGCTGGTCAATAGGGGGCGCAGGGGCGCCGCCCCCCCCCCCAAGGCTGCTAGTCACCGTAACATCAGCGTTAAAAAAAAAAGTACCTTTAATGGCAGCGGGGCCAGACATACTGCGGCTATGGAGAGGGGTGGGGGTTTTGGTATCATGTGCCAGTTTCTTGCAAACTGATTGGCGGCCCTTTAGAGTGTCCTCGGGGCACAGAGCGATGCGCCCTGAACACTCCCACTCACAATTGCTGTCCTGTGATTGGTCCAGGACTGCCGTCTGACGTCGCCAGCTGCACATTGCCGGTGCAGGCAGATAGAAGAGCACACAGGGCTCCCTCTCCCTCCCTGCAGGCACACGGCAAGCTGTGGGAAGCACGAGGTAAGTGTTTCATTGATCATGTGCTGAGACTGAGGGTGATGATGCCCATCTGTTGAGCACTGACAGGCCAATCAGGATCGCTGTGTGATGTTGTGGGGCAAAGCTTTCCTCTCCAGGGGGTGATTGTAGGTTCTCTCAGCAGCCTTAGTTAGAGCTGTGTTTGGATGTATTCACTTTGTGCTGGGGATCCCTCTGAAGAGCAGAAGCAGGAGCACAGCCTCGGTGTAGCAGCAGTGCAGCCAGCCGGGGTAAGTTTCCTGTACTACTCATGATCCTTTGTTTGGAATGGAGCAAAAATAATCACAGATCACATGGCTGCAGGAATAGAAGAGTCCTGGAAGAGTCATTGCACCGTGTGTACTCTGAGCTCCATCCCTTCTCTTCTACCCTATGCAGGGGGTGCAGGGGATGGCATGCATGCAATGATCCTCAACACAGCCGTAGATTACTTGACAATTGTACATCTCTGTTTTTTCAGCCCAAGATGGCTTGTACTGTCATGCTAGTTATTTAAACATGTCTCTGCTACCCCATGGGAAAATCTACCCCTGTGTATAGCAGAGTGAGTTGCTGAGATTTCAACACTGTTAAGGTAGGACAGTTCCTAGGCTATGTCCCTGGAACCCCCATGTGATCATTTATCCTTGTGCATGGCAGTAGGTTGCTATGATTTCAGCACTCTTGGCTGGACAGTTCCTGGACCATGTCCCTGGAACACCATGTAAACAATTACCCCTGTGTGTGGAGTTGCTGGGATCTCAGCACTCTGGGTTGGACAGTTCCTGGACCATGTCCCTGGAACACCATGTAAACAATTACCCCTGTGTGTGGAGTTGCTGGGATCTCAGCACTCTAGGTTGGCCAGTTCCTGGACCATGTCCCTGGAACACCATGTAAACATTTACCCTTGTGTGTGGAGTTGCTGGGATCTCAGCACTCTTGGTTGGACATTTCCTGGACCATGTCCCTGGAACCCCATGTGAACATCCACCTCTCTGCAGGGCAGAGTGAGTTGCAGGGATCTCAGCACTGTTAAGGTAGGACAGTTCCTGTGCCATGTCCCTGGAACCCTATGAGAACATCTACCCCTTCACATGGCAGTGAGTTGCTGGGATTTCAGCAATGTTGGCTTTGGCACTTCCTGGACCATGACCCTGTAACCCTAGGTGAACACCTACCTCTGTGCATTGCAGTGAGTTGCTGAGATTGCAGCACTGTTAGTTTTGGCACTTCCTGGACCATGTCCCTGGAACCCTAGGTGAACATCTACCTCTGTGTATTGCAGTGAGTTGCTGAGATTTCAGTACTGTTAGCTTTGCACAGTTCCTGGACCATGTTGCTGGAACCCCATGTGAACATCTACCCCTGTGCAGGACATAGTGAGCTGTTGGGATCTTAGCACTGTTGAGGTAGGACAGTATCTGGACCATGTCTCTGGAACCCCGTGTGAACATCCTGGTACCCCAAGTGAAAATCCACCACTGCAGGTCGAAGTAAGTTGCTGCTCTTTTGGATTTCAGCACTCTTAGCTTCAGACAAAATCAAAATCAAAATTTTTTAACATTTTAGGCCAATTTGTTTTCTGCTACATATTTTTGTACCTTGATTACTGAAGGCCCCTTTCACACTTGTGTGACCTCAAAGTCACGCAATTTTTTACTGCATTTTTTGCCACGAAGCAATGCCTATTACATTTTTCTGTTTGCGCCCCCCCAAAAACTTTGAGCACCAGCTGCCACTGATTACAGCCTTTAGTCTGTTGGAATGTCTCTACTATCTTTGCACATCTAGACTGCAATATTTGCCTACTCTTCTTTGCAGAACTGCTCAAGTTCAGTTAACCTCTTCTGGACCGCCTGCCGTGCAGGCCTCCAGCACAAGCCGACAAAGACCTATGTTG
Source organism: Pelophylax lessonae (assembly GCF_965119305.1). Taxonomy (NCBI): domain Eukaryota; kingdom Metazoa; phylum Chordata; class Amphibia; order Anura; family Ranidae; genus Pelophylax; species Pelophylax lessonae. The sequence goes on from NC_138768.1 coordinate 112,230,941, forward strand.
GTAGCCTGCCTGACGCTAGAGGGCGAGTGTGCGCCGCCGTCGGTGTGCTCCCGCCCCTTCCCCGGAAGTGGGGAAGCTGATGCATGGGGCATCTATTTGTGAGAAAAAAAATGACATCAATTTTATTTGGATACAGCGTGGCACAACTGCGCAATTGTCCGTTAAAATAACACAGTGCCGAATCGCAAAATATGGCCTGGTCATTAAGGGGGAAAATCTTCCGGTCCAAAAGTGGTTACATTTGATGGTGACCATTTGTGGACAGCAGTCTTCAAGTAATTCCACAGATTTTCAATGGGATTTAAGTCTGGCCTCTGACTAAGCCATGCATGGTTGGATCAAATGGGCTGATGTCTTTGGCATTCAATCTATAGGAAAAATATATAATTCCATGGGCAAATATTTTTTTAAAAATTTATTTTAGATACTTTTATAGCGCTGTCAATTCATGCAGCACTTTACATATACATTGTAAATTCAGAACAGTCCCTACATACAAGGAGCTTACAATCTAAGCAAAATATGGAGGCAATAGCAGTCCCATATTGACATATGTATGTGAACAAAAAACTTTGTACCACACAAAATTAAATATATAACTTACTTAAATTATACTGATATCGATTTATATGATATAAATCTATGTCAGTATAAGCTACGTAAGTTCTATGCTTAATATTGTGTGGTTTGTTCACATACATATGTAAATATGTAAATATGTGGACTGCTAGTGCATCCATATTTGCCCATGGAATTATACATTTTTCCTATAGATTGAATGCCAGTGACATCAGCCCATTTGATCCAACTACCTTGGCCTGGGACATCCACGAATATCTTTGTATAATTGATGTTGACTCCTAGTTTATTGGGACAAGCACACAGTGGCAAATTAGTCCATGCTAATCTTTAGTCACTCTAAGTAAGTTGCTCTCTTTAAACACCTAATAGTATACTCATAATTTCTGATGGAATGCTAGATATACTAATTCTAATATACTCTATACTTAGCAGAGATGTATAGTAACTAAGTAGAACTACTTCACTACTGTACTTAAGTACAGAAAGGCGGTATCTGTACTTTCCTAGAGTAGAATTTTTTTCTCCTACTTCCACTTTTACTTCACTACATTTTTTCAATGATTTCAATACTTCTACTCCGATATTTTTTTTTTTTGTACTGCATAGTTACTCGTTACAATTATAAAAATTACCACTGCCAGTACAGTAGATGGCAGGTTTCATGAAGCTCTAAACATGTGGATTATCAGCGCATACGAAAATAAATGCTACTGTATGTATAAATAAATGCTGCATTTAAAATAATAAAAAACAATATGATGTTCAAACTTTTGACTTCTTTCTTTAATAACTACATAACACAGTACTTGTACTTTTACTTTCAGTACTTGAGTAGCAATTTTTTTTTCAAAACTACTGGTACTTTTACTTTCAGTACTTGAGTAGCAAAATCTTTAAAAAAACTACTTGCAATACTTAAGTACAAAAAATGTTGAATACTTTAGTACTTCTACTCAAGTCACTTTTTGATCGAGGACTTCGACTTCTACTCAAGTCACTTTTTGATCGAGCACTTGTACTTTTACTCAAGTATGGGTTTCAAGTACTTTATACAACTCTGATACTTAAGGCCCGTACACACGTGCAGATTGTCGGCCGAAAAGATTCGACCGACGACCGATCGGCCGATTTTTGGCTTGTTAGTATGATGCTTCCGACAGCCGACAGCGCACTTTCGGCCGAACAGAATCTGTCGTGCAAGCATTAAAATTTTTGTATGCCGACACCAGAATGGCCGATTGTTCGCCAGTCAGTACAGAATTTGGCCGACAGACAGCAGATTTGCAAGACTGGGCATGCTCAGAAAAGAAAAAACACAGGGAAAGTTAACCATCACATGACATCGCTTCTGCAGTCGGCGGACAAAATTCGTGTGCAGTCTTTTGCACTTTTCAGCGGACACGACAGCCCGGGGACAAAAGACGGCCGATCGTTCGGCCGACGATCGGTACGTGTGTACGGGGCTTTAGTATCCGCTCTTGCCTCCATGTGCCTTTCCTAGGGTTGGCCAACTTGAGCCCCTGTGTCTGCCCCCCAGACTGTTATATCAGGGACGAGGAAAGTACCGCAAAAGGTAAGCCTTATGTATTATGCCAGATAATTGTATAGATGTAATTATGTGAAATGATTTGTATATATCTCTAATAAATATCTGTTTGCTTTAAGATAACTTTGCTTGTACCCTAAAACTCAACGGTCCTGAAGAAGCTATTGCTTGACTATCTATTGGACAAGAGTACTCTGAATTATTTATCTATATATTGTGTAAATATTATCACTCTGTCTATGTTTGAGTTGAGGGCACACACACACCATCACAAGGGACTTTACCTGAGCCATTGCCTTTCTGGCTTTGCTTCTAAGGCTCTGTTCAAATCTAGGCATTTTTGGGCCATTTTCTTCTCTAAGCCAAAGCTCTAAAAATGCCCAACAAGACATATCCCATTCATTTCAATGGCCCCTGTTCACATCTGAGTGTTCTGTCGCCTTAAGCAAAACGCCCATCGCTCAAAAAAGTACATGAGCTTCTTTTTTGGCAGATTACAAGTCTTTCGATTTTTTTTCATTGGCCACTTTTCAACCTAAAAACACCTGCACAAAAACACCCATTCTCACAGGGGTTTCCATGTGGGATGACTTTTTCTCTTGACCATTCCTACTGTAAAGCATGGAGGTGATAATATGCTGTTATGGGGGCGTTTCTTTGCAACAGGGACTGGAGCACTTGTCTGGATAGAGGAAAAATGGATGGGGCAAAATACCATCAAATTCTTGAGGAAAATCTGCTGCCCTCTGCCGGAAAGTTGTCAATTGGAAGAAGGTCCACCTTCCAACATGACAATGACCCAAAGCACTCATCACAAATGACCACACAGTGGTTGAAGATGAAAAAGATGAATGTCCTTGCATGGCTTAGTCAGAACCTAGATCTAAACCCTATTGAAAAATCTGTTGAAGACTGCAGTCCACAAATGGTCACCATAAAATTTAACTGAACTTGAGCAGTTCTGCAAAGAAGAGTGGAGAGTGGGCAAATATTGCAAAGTCTGAATGTGCAAAGTTAGTAGAGACAAATCTCAACAGACTAAAGGCTCTAATTAAAGCAAAATGTGGTCCAACAAAATGCTGACATAAGGGGGTAATCCTTTTTCCAACTCAGTGATTCTGTCTTTAATTGTTTTTTTCTGACATCTTTAATTTGGATGTTATAAGTTGTACTACTAAATACAGCTGAATAAAGCAAAAACTGGTGATTATTTTAAAGGAGTGTGATTCCTTTATTTACCCACTGTGTATATATATATATATATATATATATATATATATATATATATATATATATATATATATATATATATATATATATATATATATGTATCACCCTGCAAGTAGGTGCTAGGTAAATGTATAGTGGGCCATGTCTGCCTAACAGCAGGGCTGTGATTTATTTAGTTAGGGTGTCAGGGCTTCCAGATGTGCCTGCTGAGGGGAGAAGTATCCCCACTGGCTCCTGTGAGAGGCTTCTCCTAGGGCAGTGTGGAAAGCCCAATGAGGGGACACATCCCAGCTTGTAACTATCCCAGAAGGCAGATTATGCTGCAAAGGATTCTGGGAGTGGGTATAAGTTTGGGGGGAAGTGCGTGGCACGGTGTCTTTGGCAGGAGCAGAATCCCAGGAAGGAGAGTGCGGCTGTCTCTCCTCCTGTCTGAGGAAGGTGGATGTCTCAGGGTGTTGCCTGAGTGTCCAGAGAGTGCTGAGTTGAGCTGAGGGGATGCGGTGTGCCGAGAGCCTGCAGAGAGCGAGAGGGGTCCAGTCCCAGGAAAGCCTACACAGGTCGTGAGTAGGATTACCCCTTGGGGTCTGCCTGAAGTTAGAGGGGACCACTCCAGAAGAGGTTCTGGGATCCAGTGTCAGCTAGCTGTAAAGGGGGTACCTAGGTTGAGGACCCTGAATAGTTCAAGGTCAAAGGGGGCACCTGCAGTTTGGGCCCTGAATTGCACAGATCGTGCCAGTTAAAGTGACAGCTATACAGAGTTCTACTATATACTACCTCAAGCTGTGCCAGGCGGGGGAAAGTATTCAGTGACTTTCACAGTACAACAGTGTCAGGAGTTCTACAGTTCTCAGTCTTCAATCTTCTGGACTATAAGTCGGGGATTCAGCACTTCTTCTGTTCTACAGAGTGTTCTCAGTGTCAGTGAGCGTTGTCTGGCGCCAATTGGCGTCAAGGAAGCGCCAACGGGCATTTCAGAAGTAAAGTCCCAATTGTAATTAGTTTAAGCCTCAAGGAATATCCCACTCATTCCCTTCTCCCATCCCCTTTATTCCAATAAAAACCACAAACAAAGATGCCGGAGTTGTCGCTGCTTCAGTTGTCACACCCAGGGTCGCAGCTCACATGGGCTGGAGAGATTACCGGTACTAATGGCAGACCCACATCAGGCCACAGGCCTGGAAATGTGGCTACATATATTTTTTATTTACTTTTATTTACTTTTTCATTTGAGTATCATGTTACACATATTAAAAAAAAAAAAAAAAAACGCAATATTAGCAATTTGAGCAGTGCAAACTCTGCCAATAGTGAATCCCAGCGTCATAATATATCCTTACAGTATTTCAAATATATAAATAAATATATAAATAGTTATAAAAAAAGACAATATTGAAATGTGATCCTAATATTTAAAAAGTGGGTAATAAAGTGCTTCAGAACAAAGTGATATATCTATAAATACATAAAAATTCCAAAGTGCATGAAAAAAATATATAAAAAAAATCAATATATATATATATATATATATATATATATATATATATATACAAATAATGTGCAAAAATACTGTGCAAAAAGACAAGTCCAGTAGCAGGTGCAATGTGCATATAGAAGAGTCCACTAATAGGCCAGAATGTAATGCAGGCTCGTTTAGGGTCACATTGCACTTGTTCCTGGATTTGTCTTTTTGCACAGGAATTTTTATGTATTTATAGATATATCACTTTGCACTGAAGCACTTTATTACCCACTTTTTAAATATTAGGATCACATTTGAATATTGTCTTTTTTTTTTAAACTATTTATATATTTATTTATATATTTGAAATACTGTAAGGATATACTATAACACTGGGTATCACTATTGGCAGAGTTTGCGCTTCTAAAATTGCTAATATTGCGATTTATTTTTAATATCTGCTTTCCTTAGGGATTTTTAAGCAGCAGTAGCTCTTGTTCCACTTTTTTTTCATTATAAATTGGCACAAGTGTTTTTTCATTTTTTTTTTTTTTTAGTCATCATGTTACACATGCCTTGTCTGTTTGTCTGTTTGTTTGCCATTAATAATTGTGTCCCTACCTCACTCTGAGCTAGGGAATGCTCTGTATAGTTTTTTTTTTTCCAAAGCTCTGTATAGTTAATCCCAACCTTCTTCTTTTTGCTTTAGCCTCCATTCACCACATGTACTGTATACCACTGCAGCTAGACGCACAATAATTTTTTTTTTTTTAACCTATCTGACGTTCATCCGTTATAATCTGCAAAGGTTTTGAATTAAAGTTTCCTACTGCCAATTCTACTAAAACTGAAAGTTACAGCTATCATGCCACAACTGGATCAGTTATACAGATCACACTTTCAGTGCTTAGTTTGGAGAAGCAGAATAGTAAAAAAAAAAAAAAAAACATCTATAGCTCTGGAATATACTGTGGAATGTGATATGGATTCTGGATTTTCAGCAGCTTAGGACAGTGCAGCCATTGTCATACAAGCCTGTACATGCCTGTAAACTAAGAACAGCATCCGACAGCCTACAAAACAGCAATACTGCTGTTTTTTTGTCTAATGAACCAGGGAGGCCCGGAGTAAAGACACAAGGCATCAACGGAGGGCCGGCATGACAGGGGTTAAAGGGTCAGTAGGACAAAAATATGTAAATAGGGTATACGTGAGTGGGTATTAATTGGTTTAGGAGGGGGAGTAGGTAGATAGGGGAGGAGTTTCGGGGGGTGGATAGGCAGAAGGGAGGGCTGATCTTCAGTTGAAGGGAAATCAGCCAGGGGAAAACTTCCCTCCCGCCGGCCTGTTTATTTGGGATTCCCATTTTGTTCCTTTGGTACTCTGGAGTAATGGAGGATTGGGGTGTTTGTTTTTTCAGCGGTGGCGGGGTTCAAGGTCCTTGTAGTTTACTGTGGGCACTAAAATGTACTTGGTAGGGACCCGTCTGAGGTAGGGATCCTAGTTGTACTAATAGAGGTACTGTATCTGCGGCAGTGTCTCCGAGTCGGTGGTGTTGCGGCTGGAGACCTGTAGTAGGTTGCAGATATTGCTCTTATTGTGAGTAAGGCCTACGAGGACCTTGAGGCTCCAGTTATACTGTATTTTACATGGTATTCACGTTGTATGTTATATTATGTTATTTATTACATTGCATTTATTACATTGGTTAATAAAAGCCAGCTTTGGCCAATAAACTCCAGTTGGTTGTCAGCGTGGTTATTTCAGGGTTAGAGAGAGTGGTCTTAGCCAAAGTGGCCCAAAAGAAATCTTTAGTATCCTAGTCATGTATTATCTAAATCAGTTTTAGCTTTCTGAATTATTACATGCTATTCTGATTTCTGCTGTTAACACCTTCTCAAACAAGTGAGACATATAACTGAGTGTTTTTCAGAAACAAACCCCCAACGCTCAGCCAAGCAACTGATACATTTCTCAGAGACTCCCAATTAACCTTTTTATTATCAGCACAATGTTTGCTGGAATCTGAAATACAACAAGAACCAGAATTCTTTCCAGATCAGGAAGTAAACAGACAAGGTAAAACCAACTTGGAAAGTTCAAAAGAAATATGTCTGATAAAGAGGAACTTCTGATTAATGGTAATCACCTATGGTCTTAAACAGGCATGTCCAACCTGCAGCCCAGGGGCCGCATGCGGCCCAAAACCGCAGGCAATGCGGCCCACTGCCCCCTGACAATTTTTTATTTTTTTGCTAGGGAGGAAGGAAGTCGAGTCGGGGGCACAGCCACAGAGGCTGCCTCGGAGGGGATCATCCACTAGTTGTGTTAAATTAGTGCTGGGGGGGCACGGTAGCACGGGAAGGGCGCGGCGGCATTTTATTACTTATATACCTTACTATACTATAGTATATATTTTATATGCGGCCCGAGAAAATTTCTCTACACTCAATGTGGCCCAGAGAAGCCAAAAGGTTGGACACCCATGGTCTAAAACCTTTGATTGCATTTCTTTCCTCTCCTTTTTCATGAGGTACTGCAACTAGAGGGCATTCTGTGTTTAATTGGTGGGGGGAGGGGGGGGGCGTGGAGTGCCACCTCCCTGAAATTAGTTTGCCACCACCCTGAAATTAGTTTTTGTAGGTTGGGATGTCTGCCAACGTCTTCTGGAGTTGTTCAAAGAGAGAGAACCTTTGAAACTTTTAAGGTTGTGGCAAGTGGCAAACTAACAAACCCAACCTACAAAAAAAGTTACTATTTGAGAAAGCAATTTATCACAAACATGGGCACAAACATTTAACTCACCCCCTAAGACATTTTTCATATCTAAGCTGTATTTTACAATCCTTTTTAGATATACTTGTAAATAATCTCCTTTGAAAAGGCATGTGCTCTTGCATAGAATTAACATAGCATAGTCCTCTTGAAAGAAAATGATGCCCATCACAATCATTGGCCTATAGGTGTCATTGCAAAGACTGCTTAAGATAATGATAGAAAGGATCAGAAAGTAGAAGTCAAGGTAATTAGGTTTGGATCAGCATGATTCTACTTCAGGCGTATCAACTACTGGTGCTTCTTTTGCCAAAGAGGATTCATCTTCTAAAGCAATGACTTGATCAAAGGGGGTTAAGAAAAACTGATGCATGTGGATGGGAAGTAAAGTAAAGTAAAGTACCCCCATTCCCCATTGCCATGTGGCCTGGTATGAGAGGGAAGGAGAGAGGAGAGGGGAGAGTAAGGGGGGGGGGGGGTGCCTGTTGGCTGCCTGCTCATATAAGAGTATTATATAGATTTTGAGAGGTGAACCAACACCATTTGTTTTCAATTTTTGTGTGGAATCTCCCTCAAAATCCAACGGAAGGGCTTGGTATGAATTTGGTGGGGGGCCCACAGTGTTAATTTAAAAACATTTTTAATGCCAGCTTTTCTTTTGTTTGCAATCTGCTGTTAGTGGTGAATCCTACTGACAGCAGATGAGTCACTGGTTGTTAAGTACGCAGCGTGTGCTGGCTCCTTAACAACCAGCTCTTCATTAGTTGTTAAGTGGTGCAGTTTCTGTTGGGACATTTCTGTGTTTGGCCTGCAGACGTCTGTAAGTGCCTTTAAATAAACATTTTCTGTGGAACCTGGTGTATTGTTTCTGCTACTTAGGCCTATCTTATGTCACAATTATAATTTCCTTGTTTCCCCTTACACAGGGGCCTCACTCGTCCGACTGCAACCAATTATTTTTTTCAAACCTTAGGAGAAATTAAAATGTCTTAATCTGACTGGTGGCAAAGTGATAAAATAGACCAGTAAATATGGTTTAAATAAAAAAACTTTTTGTTAGTATAGGTCCAGTAACAGTACAAATGACCCGTAAACTCTTATCCACTTAAATAAAAACCTTGCTGAACCTAATCCCTGTTTACTATTTTCAATAATAAAATAGGAATTTACAATAAAAAGGTATATAGAAAAAAAAAGATACCAGCACCATCAAATTAAACATTCATTTATTCCAAAACTACCTGAAATGTTGTGTTCATTGTGTTTGAAGCCTTTCTTGTGTCAAAGAAGCGGTGTTTGATGCTGTTGATGTATCTCGTTTTAAAGAATGTGTTTTACTTATTACTTGAACAGTGCTGGCATGAAAATAAATACCATAGATTTTTACTTTATATCTAAGGACATTTAACATACAAAATTCATTACAAAATGGACAACCTCTTAAAATATCTTACATGTGAAACTAGATCACAGTGTTGTAGAACACTTGAGGGCAATGTACTCATCGGTTATAGGGTGTATATTAATGCTGTTGCTCTGTAGCAGTGGTAAGTAGGCTATTTTATAACCCTAAAATCTGAAACCATAGTAAGCTCAGACTCCAAGTTGTGGCCACCCTGAATGCACCTTTGGAAGACAACGAGGGCAATATACCACTTTCATATTTCCTGTATCTAAACCTAAATTTATTTTTTTATGTTCTTATTTTGTCCTGGTGACAATTGTCACTGGAACCGGAGGAGATGGTAAAACCACATCAGAACAGAAGTTTTAAGGGGGAATCTTTCAAAGTAGACATATGTTCCAGTGAAAATTGTCTAATGGGAGATTCCCATCACTATCTGTAGAGATGTCTTCCCTCTTTCTGTTGTGTCTCTGGGACAGTAAATGAAGATACATTTCCACAATGAGACAGACAGGAAAAGATCATAATGGTTTTAACCATTCACTTCTCTATCCAAAGCTAAAAAAATAACTTTTTATACACTTACATATGAGTCCAGGTATGGATATTTTATATATATATGAATGGATGGAATGCAGGTATGGATATTTTATACATGTCACTCTTTATATACTATACCTAAAGGATGTCCCTGAAAGCAATAAAATCACTGAAGTAGACACTGTTACTTCAATGATCATAACTTGCTTTTGGGTCCCATGCTGAGCGGCTGACCTGCTGTATTCTGAATACAGGCTGTGGGTCACTCTGTGCAAGCACCATTCAGAGAATGCACTGCATTTTCGGAATGAATGCACCTCCTCGCCTCATCCAATCTGAATGATTGGATGAGGTGAGGCGGTGATGTCACACTCTCCACCTCATTCAATTCAGCTAGCCCCAATCAGTTGTTGGCTTCGAGATTCAGTTGTGACCCCCACTATACCTCCTGTGAAAAATGTATGCACCTGTTTCCAAAAGGTAGAAGAATAAGACACAAGCACTACTATTTGTCACGTGGAGATGCAACAGAATTCTAAATAGCGTATTCAAGACTCCTTATGAAAAAGTATGTTGTTTTTTCATTTTTTTTTAGATTAAGGTACTGGTAGTAAGAGTTGGGTGATGGGAAGATGTAACTCCAGTGTACATGGGCAAGAGTTTCACTATATGTGGCTGGCCAATGGAAAAAGACTGGCTGAAAATTAAAGACACCAGGTCTAGAAGAAGACCAGGAAAAGGTGTCAACTGAAGAGGGGAAGCAGTGGTTGCATCGCTGGAGAAGGGCACTCTAGAAATAAGTCTGCCATTATAGTAGGTATATTGGGCATACTTGTACATTACAGCAGGGGCTCTGGAGGCCCACAGCAGCACAGTTCCACTTTAGGGGAAATATAAAAATATTATGAAGAAGCCATAATCTGCATTCACACAAAGCTTTGAAATGCAACTTATTTTAAAATACACATGGCTAAATAAATGGCATTTCTCAGTCAGTGCAAGTTGAACTGCATCCAGATATTGGCTTTTACAAGAAGGTATTCTGGTAACAGTCAATTAAATTGTGACATAAGAGATGTGCGGGTTACCTCACCACTAAGAATCAACGAGCAAAGCATTAGCTCATGTCTGCTTAAGTCTGCACTTTGTCTGCTGTTCAGTTTCGATGATGCGGCACACAACAGGAGCGGTGTAAATGACTGTTTCTCTTGGTATTAGAAGGTTTCTTTGCTTATCAATATGCATGGGATGAGTATATATTGAGACTGATTTATTAAATTTTGAGAAAAAAATAGAGAAAGTGCCAATATCCAATAACATTGACTGTTTTATCTGTTAACTTAGAGAATGCAAACTGGTTGGTTGCTATGGGCACCCAGTGAAGGCAATATATGCATTTCCATTATTCATAAGAAAGAATTTCCAGGCCTGACAGTTTTAGGTTTTGATCACAGTATGCCTACAAGCAAGTTCTCAAAACTGAATTCACTCAAAAATGATATTTTAGTTAGCAATGATTTCTAGCAGCAATTTAAAGTATAACTAAATAATATTTTTTTAAAAATAAAATAGAATGGTGAGAGATCAGAACCACTGTTGGATGTTTATTGCCCCGTTTGTATCTGTGCTAAGGGGATTCACCCTTTACTGGGAAAGAGGGTAAAAATTAAGTTGTACCTGAACTGAATTACAGGTGTAATCTTTCAGTGAGGACACCTGAGTTGCATGGCATACAGATCAGTGTGTGAACCATTAAGATAAAATGCAAATTAACTATTTTATTCAAAGTTTATTGCAAACGGCATACTTTTCATTTCATCACATGGATGGCAAATCTGAACAGGTGTTAAATCACTCTGCCTTTCATATCTAAAGGCCAGATGAAAAAAAAACCCAGGAAGCTGAAATATATGTCAGGAACATTGTAAAGTATATTACATATTATTGGTAATAAAGGTTGTCTGTCAAATTTTAACTTAAAAAAAATATGAACAGGAATATAACACCAAGTATACATGTTGTGCCCATATATATTTATAACTGATTTAAACCAACTGAAATTAATAGAGATTTTACAATGTATTCATCTCAATTCGGAGCATGCATGCTCCCTAATTAGTCACACAAGGGTTAACCACATAGAAGCGCTATATGAACACACCGATGATGAATATTGATGGCAGTAATAATAGTCATGAATGATGCCAATGTAGTGAATAGAACATTAAAAAGTTTTATTCAAAATCAGTTCCATATATGTATAAAACTGGAGTACATCTTGTACAATGACCCCCACTGGATCTGCAATGGTGAAGCCAAAATAAAGGGTTAAAAATGCACAGCTTGGTGACCATCCAGTGTGTGTGAAGGCATAAAACTAGTCAGGAACAGAGCAGCAGTGTGGGCAGTTGTGCCTTGCTCGGGCTGTGAGGAGATGATAACGGAATGCCTCAATCCTGGACAGGGAAGGGTGGAAAAGGGGTCACACAGTGCCCGGTATAGGAGGCAAGGAGTATCTCCGTCTGTGGCAGCTCCGATCACCCACGATGAGTGCCGACGGGGAAGGGGACCTGGACGTGACGTCGGACTCTGGGAGAAGGAGGACCAAAATGAGGCTTGAACTGCTATAGAGCCTTTGGTGGTGAGCGGCATATGCGGTGACCCAATGCAGGAGAGCCAGGGGAGCGTGAGGAGTGCCAGCTTCTCATATGGTTGTCCTGACAGCTTTTCAATGTTCTATTTACTACATTGGCATCATTCATAACTATTATTGCTGCCATCAATATTCATCATCGGTGGGTTCATATAGAGCAGGCATGTCCAACCTGTGGCCCGGGGGTCACATGCGTCCCAGAACCGCAGGCAATGCGGCCCACTGTCCCCTGGCAAATTTTATTTATTTTTTGCTGGGGAGGAAGGAAGTTGGGTCGGGGGCATGGCCACAGCGGCTTCCAACTAACTGTAGGCAGAGGCTGCCTCGGAAGGGATCATCCTCTAGTTGTGTTAAATTAGTGCTGGGGGGGGGGTGGCGGCAGCGCGGGAAGGGTGCGTCGGCGTTTTATTACTTATATACCTTAACTATAGTATATATATTTTATATGTGGCCCAAGAAAATTTCTCTACACTCAATGTGGCCCAGAGAAGCCAAAAGGTTGGACACCCATGATATAGAGATTATATCTGGTTAACCCTTGTGTGTCTGATACTTTTAAACATCCCTCCTGGTGTGTTTTGTTCCCACGCAGCTGCTACTTGACCCACAGGTGTTATGCCAATTATCATGGAGAGGGTCCTGGTCCTGTCATACTAGCACCGGATTTATTTGTGTTTTTTAATGCTCCCTAATCAGGCTAAGTCCGAGGCCATATTGGGCAAAGGGATATAAAGCTGGCAGAGGCGGGCGGTGGTTGTTAACAATAGTGTATTCACAAGTACAAGGAAATTGGATGCAGCGGGCCGGGATGGACCATCGCTTTGAGTACAAATCTTTCAAAACAGTAGCAAAACAGTAGCAGTAGTGCCATTGCAAGTAACGGGAATCCCACGGGTGTCCCGCAATTTGCAATGATTCAGGATCATGGACAGAATCGCTGCGTTTCTGGCCATGATCCGATACGCCAGTAGGTGAAAGGAGCCTAACTGAAATGACATCCAAAATTTACTGGCAAAGACAACTTTTTACTGACATTTCAAAAAGTTACAAAATTTCAGTTTTAAGTGTGATTTAAGGTAGCTATTAAGGCAAAAAAACATATTTCTTATTTTATTTTCAATATAGTAAGTAAGTAGCTCAAGAACAGGATTCAGGAAGGCAAGAAATTAGAACGGGCACACACACATGAAATTGACAGCAGCTAGCAGCAGCACAGATGATGATGATACCTCATCAACATGACACATGTCACAGTGACAGTCTCTCTCAGTGCTAGGCGGTCTCTTCAGTCCACTCCAGTCCAAACAGCACTGGCAGTCCCGCTCCCAGCTCCCTTGCTCGCATCCCACAGACCCGCATACGAGACATCACACAACACACTCAGGTACCGCCTCCACCAGACCCAGGGCATGTGCAGTTCTGAGACCAGCGTCACAGCTAAATTTATACTTGCCACGTTTTCCTGTCACTGGCATTTACTGGCTGTCAGTAAAAAAGTTTTTGATCACAATATGCCTAAGAACAAATTCTCAAAACTTAGTTTACTCAAAAATGATAACTTAGTTTTAGATGAGCATGTATTTCAGATAATCCAGCAGCAAGATTTTCTAGCAGTAATTCTAGCAGTAATTTGAAAAGATTCACTGTCTCTCAGAGGTGGGGGTCTTGAGTCACATGACTTGACTTAAGTCAGACTTAAGTCACCAGTTTGAGGACTTGAGACTTGCTCGACTAAAATTAATAAAAGACTCGATTTGACTTTGACTTGGTATTCATGACTTGAGACTTGACTTTGACTTGAGACATATGACTCGAAATGACTTTACTTTTTTAAGTTATTAAATATTTGAATTTTCTCAAGATGTGTTAAAGCAAAATTAATGTGCCTGTTATGTTTCTGACACCACAGTCACTTAAAACACCTCAGTGAGTTCTGATTTTTAGGACACTGGCTGTTTAACAATGGAAATACTTAAAGCGGAGTTCCGGCTTTAAAAACCACTTTGGGCCATCCGCTTGCTGACATTCACCTGAAAAATAAATGGATAGTCCCGATTTTTTTTTTTTGTTTACTTACCTTGTTATTGAAGAAAATATACTTACCTTTCTTCCACTTCCTCCTTCTTCTGCCGTGGCCCGCGCCATCTCTTCCTGCTTGCATTGACTCCTGGGAGCTGAACTTCATCGCTCCCAGGAGTCAATGCGCCTGCACCGGCCCCGCTAGTCCGTTCCGGTGCAGGCACGTCATTCCCTGCTAAACAGCTTCTGGCCATGCCCAGAAGCTGTGCAGGGATGACGCGCCTGCCCCGGAAGTGATGAGCGGGGCCGGTGCAGTGCATTCTGAGCCCGAAGAGGACACGGAAGAGGACACTGAAGAGGACACCCTGGTTTCAGCTGCCCACACCTGAGATGGCAGCGCTGGACAAGACATTTTCAAGGTAAGTATTTCTTCTAAAAGGTAAGTGCAACCTGGGACAGTTCAGAGGCTATCCATTATGAAATGCACTAGCCCTGACTGTCCCGGGGGTATTTTTATCTAAAAAACGTTTCCGGGGCCGGAACTCCGCTTTAACATGTTTTTAGTGACTGTGGTGTTGAAACATGACCGGACGAAGGATTTTGAGCTGTTTGGGCATTCAAAGTGTTTCTTTAAAATGCCAACAATCGCCCTTGGTGTTAACCCCTTCCCTGCCAGTGTCATTAGTACAGTAACATTGTATATTTTTAGCACTAATTACTGTAGTAATATCACTGGTCTCTTCAAAAGTGTCAGAAGTGTCAGTTAGGTGTCCGATCTGCCTGCCGCAATGTCGCAGGCTCGCTAAGAATCGCTGATCGCTGCCAGTACTAGTAACAAAAAAAAATGCCATAAATCTATCCCCTAGTTTGTAGATGCGGTAACTTTTGCGCAAACCTAACGATATACACTTATTCGATTTTTTTTTACCAAAAATATGTGGCAGAATACATATTGGGCTAAAATGATAAAAAAAAAAAGGGACATCAATTTTATTTGGGTAGAGTGTCGCACGACCACGCAAATGTCAGTTAAAGTAATGCAGTGCCGTATCGCACAAAATGGCCTGGTCAGTGGTCATTAAGGAGGTAAAACCTTCCGGTCCAGAAGTGGCTTAAGTGATTGAAAAGTCAGAAGGTTTTTTTATCTGAATGCATTCATAAAAAAAAAAAAAAAAACCTTCTGTGTGCAGCAGCCCACCTCAGCCCCCCTAAGGCCCCTTTCACACTTGTGTGACTTGTCCTGCGACTTTTGATACTGCAAAGTCGCAGGACAAGTCGTACTCTATGATTTCCATTGAGTACCATTCATTTCTGTGTGACTTTAAGTCGCAAAAACTTCAAAGTAGTCCTTGCTCTACTTTGGTCAAACTTTGATGCTTTTCAAGTCTACCCAAAATCGCAGTAAAATCAAGCAACTTTTACTTTGTAGGTCGCACAAGTGTGAAAGGGGCCTAACTCTCACCTGAGCCCCATCTCTATCCAGCGATGTTGCAGCAGTGTCTTGGCTGCCCAGGATTCCCGTCCTTATTGGCTGAAACAGTAGCGTGGCGCCATTGGCTCCCGCTCCTATCAATCAAAGTCAGTCAGCCAATGGGGGCAGGGGCGAGTCGCGACACTGTGTCTGAATGGACACAAGGAGCTGTGACTTGGCTCGGGTGCCGCCATAGCAAGCTGCTTGCTGTGGGGGCACTCAACAGAAGGTAGGGGCCAGGAGCAGCAAATAGCGACCAGAGAAGAGGAGGATCCGGGGCTGCTCAGGGCAAAACCTACTGCACAAAGCAGGTAAGTATAACATGTTTATTATTTTTAACTAAAAAAAAAAAACAAGACTTTACAATCACTTTAACACAGAGCTTCCTCTTTGTACCGTGATGGTCAATGAGAGCGGCATTGCCATTACATAAGCCTATTAGTGATCTATTCAATGCTTTAATGCTGTCACACTTTCTAAAGCTCTTGCATTCAGTCGTGCTGCCATCAATCAATGTAGAGTAATTTCCAGCTTCTTCTGCAGAATTTCTTTGATCTGCAGACAATCCACCTTATCAAGCCCCCCTTCTCCTGAATGAGCTATCTTTAGTGACACAGGTTCATTGATTGCCTATATTCATCTTGCTACATTTAGACACTGCCATCAATATTTATACTGCACTGCCAAATCCAGTGTAATAAATATGACTTTGTCATGCAAGATGAGTCACCTTTTACACTTGGATTTACACTGTGGCTGGTCAGCGTTTCAGTCACCTCAGCTATAAATATCTATAAGCTAGAAACCTACAGAAATAATTCACAGAATTCCATTCAGGGATAAGTGGTGTCCAACGACAGAATAGCTGTGCTAACTGTTACAAATGATCATAATGGAAACAGTTACGGAGAGAACAAAGCAGGGGTCATTTATATAGTGCAGACAACCCAGATTCATGGAATCCTGTTATTCTGACTATTTTCAGCAAATAAGAAGCCATTTGGGCACTTTTGTGACTATTTATCCTGCTACCAGCAAGATTGAATTTCGATTTTGTACCTCTAGGACATTTTTCTAGAGCCTACCCTTTGGGCACAGATTTTTATGGTCATATGACTTCAAAAGCTAAAAAAAAAAAATATGGGAATGGACATTGGGTGGATTTCCAGAATTAGAACCTCTGGAAACAATCTTCCCAGAGCAGAATCCTTCTACTAGAATTTGTTTTTAAGGGATTTTGTCAAGGGCTTGGAGCTTGTGTTGTTGGGCAAACGCAGCATGCTTTCAGGGGCATTAGACTTACATCAGAGATTACTTTGAGACACGTGTGAGATCATAGTTTATTGACAGATGAACTTGACCTTCATTTGATGTCCTTCTGACCAATATTTCCTCCTTATAAGTTGAATGAACCTGCTTCATGCTGCTTTTGCATTCCGATTGACGTGTATAAGGAGAGAAGCAGTCTTGACGTGAACCCGTTTGTCTCCTTTTTTTTGTTCTGACAGGGGGACAGCCCCCTCCCCCCAGAAAACTCCAGTCAGCAATTGACTGGGAGTGCTGATCGGGAGCCAGTCAGCTGCTGGTTTTCCAGCATGCTCATGCAACAGAAGCTGACTGAACAGCTGGCTTATGTCGGACCAGCTGCCATACACACGAGCAAAATGTTGGCTGGTTTATATTGAATCGGCCAATGCTACCCGACGTTAGGCCCATGTGTACTAGGCTTTAGTATATTCTTCTGATTAAGAGAATATTGTGTGCTAAGAGCCTATTAGGTTTTGATGAGTATAACTGATGCTACTAGTGATGAACTAGTGAACTGATGAACTAGTGTGCTGCTGCTCTTTTATAATCCAATCAGCAGGCTGGAGACAGGTAAACAACAGTGCTGTATTCTGTAAAGTGAACCTGTGCTTTGCTCATGCACAGCAAGGCAACATGTTCCTTTTACTTTAGATTTTGACAGCTGCTTATACCAGGGGTGTAGATCAATTTTTTTCCTCAAGGGGACAACTCTTTGAATTTATAAGATGGTTTATCTAGCTGACATCTCAAAGTTTGAAAAAATCTAACAGCTATATCTTTACAGAAATAATTCTTTTATTTGCCCGCGGCCACAAAGCTGAGGCTGTAAAGGTGTTTGTGACACCTCAGTGCTGCCGAGCTCATGGGTCAGGAAACTTCTTCATCAAGTGTAATTTTTACAAACAAAAAAAATCATGCCAACGAACAACAATGTGTTGTAGTCTTAGTTGGTTTTCAATTTTTGCACTCAAAGTTTTCTGCTAGTAGCAAGTTAAACTCAATAATTATTACATAATAATTGGTGAGTTTAACTTGCCATTAGCAGCACAACTATGTGTGCAAAAATTCTGAATTTTCTGTTGTATGTCGGCCCTACAGCATCACATAAAGATTTCAGATCAGCTCCAATTTCTGAAAATTCAGACCTCAGACCAGCATGCTGTTAGGAGCCAGCCTGCGGTAGGTTAAGAGAGGGTTATTGAAGAGGGAAGGTACATTCCCTTCAGTTCTGTGTTTTAAGCAGCTGGTCAGGGAGGCTGGTTGATGGCTGTTTTGCTATCAGTTCTGAGGAGACCTGAATGCTGGATGGAAGCCTGTCTTGAACCTGCTGGGTGAGTGCCTTCTGTAACCCCGCTATCTGTTCCATCAGTAAGCGGTTTGTCTCTTGCTGAGCAGCAACTGTATGTGCACTAGTCACTGCTAACTGTTTAATCAGTTCCTCTATTGCTTTTTCAGAAGTCTTCATAGCCCTTGCAGCTTTAACCCAGGACATGGGACTGGCCTGCACCCCTTAAACTGCCAGCATCCTCCACCAATTGTAGACACTTCAGTCAACCTAAAGCTTGCTTTATTCAGCAAAACAGGAAAATAATAACAGACTTTGTCTTCATCGGTAGCACAAAACAACACAAGAAACTTCAGTACAACACAGTCTTTTTAAATCCTGCTCAGCATCCCAGCCAAAAAATCTGCAACATTGCAAAATTCACATTTACAGGCCAGCACACCCAGCAGGTTCAAGACAGCGCAGGGAGGCTTCCATTGAGGTCTCCTCAGAAATTATAGCAAAACAGATATCAACCAGCCTCCCTGACCAGCTGCCTAAAACACGGGGCTGAAGGGAAAGTACCTGCCCTGTTCATTAACCCTCTCTTAACCTACCCCAGACTGACTCTCTACAATGCGTACACTTCAGATCTCAGATCAGCCCCAATGCATGCGCACATTTTAGACCTCAGATCAGCCCCAATGCATGCACTTTAGACTTCATATTATCCCCAAATCTATACATTTCAGACCTCAAATCAGACCCACTTCATACACTTCAGGCCTCAGATCAGCCCCAGTTCATACACATCAGACAAGCTCCAATGCATCAGCATGAATGCACTTCAGGCCCCAGATTAGCCCCAATGCACGTATGCATGCGCTTCAGACCTCAGAGCAGCCTCAATCTATATACTTCAGACTTCAGATAAGTTTCAATCTATACACTTCAGACCTCAGATCAGCCCCAGTTTATATACTTCAGAACTCAGGCCAGGCCCAATGCATGTATGAACTTCAGAACTCAGATCAGCCACAATGCATGCATGCAATTCAGACCTCAGATCAGGCTAATGCATGAATGCCCTTTAAACCTAATGAATGCATGTATTTCTTTCAGGATTGGGCACCTACAACTTAACAAGCAGCTCTTTTCTTTCAGTGCTCAGAAGCTGCTCAGCTGTCAGTTAAATACCAGCCATTCATTACCATTTGTTAACCTGGTTACCATTTATCTGCCTCATTAGTCCAGCCTACAGTCAGCCCCTTTTTGCTATTTAAGCAGCTCATTTCCTCCTTGCCCTTGCGTGGTACATAATCTCTAGTGTGTTCCTTCCTGTGCTCCTGTGTATGAATTGGCCTGGCTGACTTCCCTTTCGATTCCTGTTCCTGATTTTTACTCCTGACTATGCTAACTTCTGGATTCCTGACCCTGGCTGATCTAATTACCTACTCTGGCATCTAAACCCTGGCTTCTGTTTTTGACTACGTTCCTGAACCGTGTTATTTTTGTCATTTTATTAAAGATGTGATTTTAATTGCACATGCACATACACTTCAGACATCAGATCAGCCCCATTCCATACACATCATGTACCTCAGAGCAGTCCTGACCTATACACTTCCGACCTTAGATCAGTACCATTCCATACCATTCAAACCCCAGATCAGCCACAATCTATACAATTCAGATGTCAGATCAGCCCAAGTCTATGCCTTTCAGATCTCAGATGAGCTTCAAATGATACAATTCAGAGATCAAATCAGCCACAATTTATACCAGTCAGACCTCAGATCAGCACCAAACCCTGTACCTTCGGTAGTGCGCTGTATACTGTTGTAGCACAGTGCCTATTTACTTACAGTATTTAGATGCAGATGCAAGCTCCTTTAACCTGGGGGAGTATAAATTCCCTAGGTTTCCTCTCTCAGCAGCTCAAAATAGCCACATATGATAAGGAAGAGTTAGCTGGATAAGTGATCTGCATCCAGATGAGAGGCCCTCCACTGTAAGAACCAGAGCACGGGCAGTCACACCGCAACTTCTCCGGAAGACTCAGCAGCCATAGGGAATCCCTCCCTGATTGTTATCAGGGTACTTTGGATCAAGTGGGGTGGCCCTTTGTCCTTAGACCTTGGATTCCTCTATGATATAACCCGTTGAAGGCGCCAACCCAAAATAATAATCACCAACTGCTGCCCCTTTAAATGTGAATCACATTAAACAGTGCAAAAGAAATTATAAAGTATGGCGCTGTAAGTGAACTATACAAATCAATAGTGATAATCAACAGAATGTATAATTCAGTCCAATTGTGAAAAATACTCCAAAAACATGCAAAAAAAGTTGTGAAAAAATATAAAATACCCCGACCACTTTCACACATGCTTGTTGAAAGCCATCTATGTGCTCCACCAAGTGAAGTAACAAATAAATATGGTCACCAAATTTCCCTGGTCCAAAATGACCATAAAGCCTTATCCAGTAGGGGGCCTCCAGGCTGTCAGAAAGTTCTTCTCACAATGTCATCATTCACTCCACTCCCAAATTCCTCTCCAATGGCAAATATCATATGCAAAAAAGGCAAAAGAATATATAGAATAATAGTGCAACCCCGTTTAATAAAATATATATCTCCTAACACAAGGACACATGGTTGGCAGCTTACATAGTAGGGGCTGTGACCGGCACAAGCTCGAGTAGCGCTGTTGTATTCCCACAAACAGACTCACTACATAGTTACATAGTAGGTGAGGTTGAATAAAGACAATAGTCCATCCAGTTCAACCTGTGTAGGTGTGTGTGGACCTATTCATTTCTCATACCCCGGAATGTTTCGATCCTTGAGATGTATGTCCAAGGGTCTTTTAAAAGTAGCCATACTCCCCACAGTTACTACCATTTGTGGCAGGGAATTCCACAGTTTTGTAGCCCTTACAGTAAAGAACCCCCTGCGTAGCCTGAGGTTAAATCTCTTCTCCTCTAAACTCATTGTATGACCTTGTGTCCTCATGCATTCCTTGCGACTGAATAGTTTTTTTTCTATGCTTTGATCACCGTTGAGGTATTTGTAAATCAATATCATGTCCCCTCTCACGCGTCTCTTCTCCAGGGAGAATAAATCTAGTGCTTCTAAACGCTCTTCATAATTAAGGTCCTCTAATCCCCTAATACGTTTTGGTGCCCTTCTCTGTACTCTCTCAAGCTCCAATACATCCTTTCTGAGGACTGGCGACCATAACTGGACAGAATACTCCAGATGTGGTCATACCAGAGTTTTATAAAGTGATAGGATTATAGTTTTATCTCTGGAATACATCCCCTTCCTTATGCATGCCAAAATTCTGCCGGCTTTGGCAGCTGCAGCTTGACATTGCATGTTATTGCCTAATCTATCTTCCACTAAGACCCCCAGATCTTTCTCCATTTTTGATATCCCAGAGGTTCCCCCCCCCCCCCCAGCTTGTATACTGCTTTTATGTTATTGGTCCCTAAGTGCAATACCTTGCACTTATCCACACTAAACATCATTTGCCATGTAGTTGCCCACTCTGTTATTTTGTTCAGGTCATTCTGTAAGATTTCTGCCTCACGATGTGAAGTTATTGCCCTGCTCAATTTTGTGTCATCTGCAAAAACTGAGATCGAGCTACTGATCTCGTCCTCAATGATTTTTATGAATAAATTGAACAAAATTGGTCCCAGAACTGAGCCTTGGGGGACCCCACTTACCACCCCAGATCAGTCTGAGTATGCTTTGTTTATTACCACCCTTTGGACACGCCCCTTTAACCAGTTCCGTATCCAAGAGCAAACCTTGTGGTGGATGCCTGTCGCCCTTAATTTATAAATCAAGCATTTGTGGGGAACAGTATCAAACGCCTCAGCAAAATCCAGGTACACCACATCCACAGGTCTCCCCCTATCTAGCTCACAGCTCACCTCCTTGTAGAATGTTAACAGATTGGTTTGACAAGAACGCCCCTTTGTAAACCCGTGCTGATTACCGCTGATGATGTTGTTTTCTTTAGAAAACTCTTGGATATAGTCCCTTATCATCCCCTCCAGAAGTTTACATACTAGATCCGTCAACGCCTATCGCTTCACTCAACCTGTGATGTCAATGGTTACCAGACCCCATAAACAGGGTTGCACTATTATTCTATATATTCTTTTGCCTATTGTGCATATGATATTTTCTATTGGAGAGGAATTTGGGACTGGAGTGAATTGCCTTATTAGAGCACTGCAGGTGCAGCAGCTAATTAAAAAATGATAAAACCACTCCCATTAAATTCACTTTCCCAAATGGACACAGACAAATACCCAGGGATTTCTTCAGAATAACAAAAGGTAGGAATTTGCAACATAGCTTGTAAAATCTTTGCAATGTACATAGATCACCCGGAGGGGAATATTTTTTCTCAACAGAAATGGAGTTACTCTTTATAGTTGTGTGGTCAAATCTTTCAAAATGCCATTCTAGCCAAAACAAAAAAGGAATGAAATATTCCTTGAAGTGATGCAGCAAACCTTGA
This sequence comes from Pelophylax lessonae, assembly GCF_965119305.1. NCBI lineage: Eukaryota > Metazoa > Chordata > Amphibia > Anura > Ranidae > Pelophylax > Pelophylax lessonae. The sequence goes on from NC_138768.1 coordinate 112,253,734, forward strand.
TGTTCTAGAAACTTTTATTATTGACTGTTCATTTCACACTAAGATTTGCAATTGCTAATATAAGATATGCTTGAACAATTGTACATAGCAAAAAAGTCACTGCTTGTAAAACTGGATTAACAGTGAACCACAGTCTAAATTAAACAAATAACCTTATGTGTGGCCTTATCAACAACGACAGGTGTATTTGCAACTAGTGACTAATATCTGTCTGCCAAACTCAGAACAAGATCTGCAAAAGTACACTAAGAAAGTCATAGAGAAAAAAAAGTTGGTTACTGGTGTGATGAAAGAGTCATGAAATAAGAAGTGTATTTTTTCATCTATTTTCTGAACTCTGCTTGCAATAATGTCGATCAGCCAAACTCCAGAGAATGAACAGAATGAAAGTCTTTGGCACAGCAGATGAGGGAACTCTACATTTAGGCAGGGCAAAAACTATTACTTTTCTGTTAGATTGCAAATGAATGTGTTGACTTGATCCAAACAGCAATATTTTTTTTTTTTAACAAAGAATTGTTCTATGAATATACATGCTGTATCCCAGAAGAATGCATGTTTATGTAGTGGAGGAAACTGGTCAGCAAGTTGTCAGGCTCCACCAGCTCGTTTTCTCTAGAAAAACAAATGTTGGCTGCACAAATACAATTCCAATTTACTATATGTGGAGTAATGCAATAGGTTTCATTTAAAGAGCAGTAAATCCCAATAATAATAAAATAATAATAATAAAAAAAAAACTTTTGTTCCCCTGCAATTTGCTAGTATGCATCGCACGTTTTGGAGATATTCAGGGGCGCTAGGGCAGGGCACTCTGTGATCACCAAGTCCTTGGAACTCAGCTGAACACAGATCGAAGTAAAGGGCTGATCCTGGCTCTTTACCATGTGATCAGCTGTCAGCCAATGACAGCTGATCATATGATGTAAACAGAAGCCAGTAATTGGCTTTTTTCCCCTCTCACACTGACAGCATGAGGAAAACAAAATAAGCCAATTACCTGCTTCTGTAAAAGGGACATCGGTCCCACACAGTGACAGCCAGTGCTCTTAATCAGTGCCCACCAGTGTCCCTAACCAATGCCCACCAGTGCCACCTACCAGTGACCATCAGTACTGCTAACCAGTATCCACCAGTGCCACCTACCAGTGACCATCAGTGCTGCCAATCAGTGCCTCATCATCAGTGCAACCTATCAGTGCTGCCTATCAGTGCCACCAATCAGTGCCGTCTATCAGTGCCACCTCTCAGTGCCACCTATTAGTGCCCTTCAGTGATGCCTATCAGTGTCCATCAGTGCCACCCACTAGTGGCCATCAGTGCCACCTATCAGTGCAGCATCAGCAGTACCTCCTGATCAGTGCCCACCAGTGCCACCTCATCAGTGCCCATTAGTGCCGCCTTTTAAGCACCTATTAGTGCAGCCTATCAGTGTCCATCAGTGCAGCCTCATCAGTGCACATCAATGAAGGGGAAAATTTACCTTTTTGCAAAATTTTATAACAAACTAGGAAAACTGTGGGTTTTTTTTTTTTTTTTTTTATTTCCTTGTTTGTTTAGCAAAAAAAATAAAAAAGCCCAGTGGTGACTAAATACCACCAAAAGAAAGCTCTATTTGTGTGAAAAAATGATACAAATTTCATAAATTTCATATGGTTACTGTAACGGAACCGTAGCCCACACTGTACTTGTGGACTTCCGTCAGTATACGGCTTCCTCCCAGTCGTGAACATAAATATCAGATTTTCCAGCCACCCCCATACAAAGCTAGCTGACAACTTAGCTTGTATAAGTTTTGGAACCTTCTCCTCTATTGAACATTCTCACACAGTTTATATACAGCATGGACCTCCCCCTCCTGATCAAATTACCCCATCAGGTCAGGGGTTGCCTGATTACATTATCCTATGCAGATGATATTGTATACTGAAATAGAATTAACCCGAACTAGTTATATAGCTATCTGGACAGAAACAATATGTGAGTTCATTAAAATTTAACAATGGGACAGGCAGGCTTAACAGAATCCACATCACATCTCAATACAAAAACAATAGGGAGAGCATGTCTCTGATATTGAAGTACAATATACATTAGCATAAGTGTAAATACAGACCCCATTTGAAACAATCCAAGCCATATTCTCCATTAAGTATCTGTCGTTCACTCCTAGTGACGGTGAGTACCGTCACATATCTCCCCCCCCCCCCCAAAGGTAGACTAACCAGGTACCAGACCTCCAATCGGTCTGTGCCTGAGTTAGTCGGGTAACAAGTCCCAAAGAGTAAATCCATCATGGCAGCTTCCTTGACAAAGTTCCACATAGTTTGTAAGTTTGTCCCGGCAGGGCGCATGGAGCTCTCATAGCCGATCAGTTTGTGGAAGTCTGGTTTGGGCAGGCCAGACTGGGCTTCTTAGTCACTCTGTGTCCCTAATAGACACAGAGTGACTTACACATAAGAGGGGCCTATGGGGCTGAGAGAGGTATTTCCTAACCAAAGTTCACATCTCTTCCCTTTCTGACTGAGACTAACGCAGAAGGGGACCCCAAACGGGTTGACTTTGAAGGTAGTCTGTAGTTCCAGTCCCCCAATGTCTGTACCCACACAGTACCCCAAGCAAATTTTCCCAAACAGAGCATAAATGATCTAGAGGAGGGGATATCTAGCACAATCTCTGTATTTGCGGATGATACTAAGCTAAGTAGGGCAATAACTTCTATACAGGATGTGGAAACCTTACAAGCAGACCTGAACAAAATAATGGGGTGGGCAACTACACTACACTAATGGGGTGGGCTACTCACTAGGGGGGGAACCTCTGGGTGAATCTAAGATGGAAAAGGACCTAGTGGACAACAAGCTTGGCAGTGGCATGCAATGCCAAGCTGCTGCAAGCAAAGCCAATAGAATACTGGCATGTATAAAAAAGGGGATTCACTCCAGAAATAAAGAGATAATTCTCCCACTCTACAAGACTCTGGTCCGGCCACACCTGGAGTACGCCGTCCAGTTCTGGGCACTGGTCCTCAGAAAGGATGTGCTGGTACTGGAGAGAGTCCAGAGAAGGACAACAAAAATAATTAGGGGAATGGAGGATCTAAGCTATGAGGAAAAACTGCAAGCATTGAACTTATTCTCTCTGGAGAAGAGACGCTTGAGAGGGGATATGATATCAATGTACAAATACTGCACTGGTGACCCTAGCATAAGGAACAAACTTTTTAGAGAAAGAAAATACAATAAGACACGTGGCCACTCACTAAAACTAGAGGAAAAATGGTTTAACCTTAGAATACGTAGGGTGTTCTTTACTGTCATAGCGGTGGGGATGTGGAACTCTCTTCCACAAGCAGTGGTATCAGCGGGGAGCATCGATAGTTTCAAAAAATTATTTGACAGTCACCTTAAAGACCACAACATACAGGGGTATACAATGTACGGTTAACATCAAACACACACACACACATCATAGGTTGAACTGGATGGATTGATGTCTTTTATCAACCTCACTAACTATGTACTGTGTACTATTACTCACCCAGCCAACCTCTGCCTCTCTCGTAGAACATACCCACTGTGGCGGAGAAGCGTGGACTGGCCCTTCTCCCTGGAGTCCTTTCAGCCGCTAGAGAGAAGACAGGGTGGCTGGGCTCACCCCCTCATGCTGTTTGGGAACAGGCCCAGCATCCCTGGGATATAGAGTTGAAGATCGCAGTCCCATCCACTACCACAGTAACTCCATCTTTTGTACATTGAGGGCAGAGGCCAGCCTCACTCTTCTCTGTTGCCAGCTCTTCTGCTGGGTTGTGTCACCCTTCTGGGGCACCGTCTGCTGCTGGGAAGGGGAGTCAGCTGCTCCACCTTCCTTACCCTCATCTGGCGGATGGAACAACCTTTCTCTGGTACTGTCTCCCAGATGCACAGATCCTGGCTGGGGAGAGAAGACAGTTTCCTCCACTCTGACTGACTGTTGGGGAGGGAGGACAACAACCTCCTCTCCCTTCTCACCCTGGGCCTCCGGAACTGCCACAGGTGTGGGGCAGAGGTCATTGACTCTCTGTCTGGCTGCCAGCGCTTCAGCTGGGTGTAGAAGCTTCATTTCATCAGCTTGTCGCTGGGGTGAGAGGCCAATTTCCCCAGCTTCCTGGAACTCTGTAGCTGTTGCGGGTGCTGGGCAGAGGTTGGTAGCACTCTGCCTTGCTGCCATCACTTCTCCTGGGGACGCCACATAATCTGCTCCAGCTAACTGTTGGGGAGGGAGACCACCTTCTTCTCCCAGACTGTGGATCTCTCCCGGGAAGGAAGGATGACCACCTTCTTCTCCAAACTGTGTAGCTGTTGTTGGGAAGTGATAACCACCTTCTCACACTGGGCCTCTGGAACTGCCACAGGTGGGGGGCAGAGGTCTTGGACCCTCTGTCCAGTTGTTAGCTCTTCAGCTGAAGAAGTTTCTTGTAACTCCACAGATGCTGCTGGCAGGAAATCCCATGTTCCTGTCAGTAGTGTAGGAGAAAGGTCAGCTGCCTCTTCTCTCAGGAAGGCTGAAGCTGCTGTTGGTGTTGGGCAGAGCTCAGTGATGTTAGGCCCTTACATAGTTACATAGTTAGTGAGGTTGAAAAAAGACATCAGTCCATCCAGTTCAACCTATGATGTGTGTGTGTGTTTGCTGTTAAACGTACATTGTATACCCCTGTACGTTGTGGTCTTTAAGGTGCCCATCTAATAGTTTTTTGAAACTATCGATGCTCCCTGCTGATACGACTGTTTGCGGAAGAGAATTCCACATCCTTACTGCTCTGACAGTGAAGAAGCCCCTATGTACTTTAAGGTTAAACCGCCTTTCCTCTACTTTTAGTGAGTGGCCACGTGTCTTATTGTATTCCCTGTATTGTTTGTTCCTTATGCTAGGGTCGCCAGCACAGAATTTGTACATTGATATCATATCCCCCCTTAATCGTCTCTTCTCCAGAGAGAATACCTTCAGTGCTTGTAGTCTTTCCTCATAGCTGATGTCCTCTATTCCCCTAATTATTTTTGTTGCCCTTCTCTGGACTCTTTCCAGTTCCAGCACATCCTTCCTGAGGACCGGTGCCCAGAACTGGACAGCATACTCCAGATGCGGCCGGACCAGAGTCTTGTAGAGAGGGAGAATAATCTCTTTATTTCTGGAGTTAATCCCCTTTTTTATACATTCCAGTATTCTGTTGGCTTTGCTTGCAGCAGCTTGGCATTGCATGCCACTGCCAAGCCTGTTGTCCACCAGTACCCCCAGGTCCTTTTCCATCTTAGATTCACCCAGAGGCTCCCCCCTAGTGAGTAGCTTGCTTTCTGGTTTCTGGCACCCAAGTGCATTACTTTACATTTTTCAACATTAAACCTCATCTGCCATGTAGTTGCCCACCCCATTACTTTGTTCAGGTCCGCTTGAAAGGTTTCCACATCCTATATAGAAGATATTGGCATGCTTAGTTTAGTATCATCCACAAATACTGAGATTTTACTAGATATCCCCTCCTAGATCATTTATGAATAATATTGGATTGGCCCCAGGACAGAACCCTGGGGGACCCCACTTTCCACACCCGCCCAATCCGAGTACTCCCCATTAATCACCACCCTTTGCACTCTCCCCTGGAGCCAGTTCTCTATCCAGGACTCACCTTATGGTCCATACCTACCTTCCTTAGTTTGAACAGTAATCGTTTGTGGGGAACAGTGTCGAAGGCCTTTGCAAAGTCCAGATACACCACATCCACAGGCTTACCTTTATCTAGGTGGCAGCTCACTTCATCATAGAAGGTTAATAGATTGGTTTGGCAAGAATGATTTTTCATGAATCCATGCTGATTACTACTAATAATACAATTTTCATTACTAAAGTCTTGTATGTGGTCCCTTAACATCCCCTCCAAAATCTTGCAGACTACTGATGTTAGGCTGACTGGCCTATAGTTACCCGGGATATATCTCGGCCCTTTTTTAAATATTGGTACTACATTGGCTTTTTTCCAATCAGCTGGCACCATACCGTCTTTAAACTATCCTTAAAGATCAAGAATAATGGTCTGGCAATCACCTGGCTGAGCACTTTAAGAACCCTCGGGTACAAGTCATCCGGTCCCGGTGATTTATTTATGTTAAGTTTCTCTAGTTTAGTTCTAAGTCTATCTTCTGTTAGCCATGGCGGTACTTCCTCAGGTGTGTTGTTTAGTTTGGCCTTACAAGCTGGGTTAGTGTAGCCCCCCAATTCTTTTGTGATGACTGATGAGAAGAAATTATTTAACACTACGGCCTTTTCCCTGTCCTCTGTGGCCAAATCTCCCTTGTCGTCTTTAATGGGGCTAATGTGTTCTGGCCTCGCTTTCTTACTATTTATATACTTAAAGAATTTATTGGGATTCTTTTTACTCTCTTCCGCTATATGACTTTTGTGTTCTATTTTAGCGGTCCTGATTTCATCTTTACATTTCCTAATACACTCTTTGTAATACTTGAATGCTGCCAATGACCCCTTAGTGTTGTATTTTTTTAAGGCCTTTTCTTTAGCATTAATATGCATTTTTAAGTTGGAGTTTAGCCACCCAGGGTTTAGTTTTGCTCTTTTAAATTTATTTCCCTTTGGAATGCACTGGTCAATCCCTTTGTTTAGTATGCTCTTGAAGCACTCCCATTTCTCCTCCCTGTTCTTTGTTCCCAGGGTTCTATCCCATTTGATATTTTCTAGCAGCGAGCGCAGTTTTGGGAAATTGGCTCTTTTGAAATTCAGTGTCCTTATATTACACTTGTGTTTCCTGCTACTATGATAAATACTGAAACTAACTGACCTATGGTCACTGTTTCCTAAGTTGCCGCGTATTTCTATATCCGTGAGCAGGTCTGTATTCCTGTATGTCCTGATGCCAGCTGTTCTGCAGGAAAGAAAACTGTAAAGTCAGTGGCTTTACACACATCTTCTTGGGTCACCAATTGCTGCAGGCAGAGGTCAGCAGCGCTATGCCTTGATGCCCGCTCTTCTGCCATAGGCTTACTGGGATGTTCCTCCTCAGCAGAAAGGCACTTGGACCCAGTGGCAACATTTTGGTGGGTGATTTATCATCCATATCACCCTCCAATGAAAAGTCAATTAAATCTGTGATCCGTGGTTGGGGAATGGAAATGGCTTCCTCTTCTCCCATACCTTTCTCCAGTGGCTGGACAGATGCATTCCTCCATCCAAATTCATCCTGTGCAGAAACAGATTAATCAAGGTGAGTCAGCACTTGCTGCATCCGCCATAAGGCCTCCGCATCCTAAACTGTGGGTACAGGTGAGCAAAGCACACTATTACTGTGCCACATTGTCGATTCTTCAGTCAGGATTTCTGGACTGTCAGCTGGTACTTATGGATATTCCTAGGCAAGGGGAGCCAAGGCCCGGCGCCGAGCAGAGTCTAGCAGCCTTCTGTAGGCAATTTCCAGCTCCCATTCCTGAATGGCCAAAAACTCCAAATCTTCCAGTGACCAGAACACTTCCTGAGATGTTCAGGATCTCTTCTCTGTGATCCTCAATTTCCTCTAACCGCCACTCCAAATCGCTCCTGGAGTCGGGGTCCTTGGACAGCCTCTCTAGTAACAGCCCTGGGCCGCCGTAGCAAAAGCCTTCTGTTGGGCTGTCGTCCGTTGTCCATGGGCACACTTGGGTTACATACCAGCGGAGGGCTCTGTAGCTCTCGTTCAACAGCATCTCCACCTGAACCAGCCTGCTTAACTCAGCTTTCCATTCATTGTGCAGTTGTCTCCCCAAAAACATCATTCAAACTTTGTACTGCGACCTAGACCTTTCCTGGAAGGAGGGGAGGATTTTTCCCTGGTGTCACTGCTCACGGGCTAGCGCTTCCTTCCAGAGTATCCAGCGGATTACATCATGCCATCCTAGCAGGACCTTCTCTGACACTGGTCCCCTGTGCTGTATCCGCATCTCTTGCAACCTCCTTCCGAATTCCTCTTCCATGGCGGCTGATATCTGTACCTCTACTCTTCTGCTATCCGGACCTTGGATCCTGGTGGAGGTTTGGATGTCCCAGACTGCAGGAAGCATCCCACCACTTGCCACCAATGTAACGGAACCGCAACCCACACTTTCTTGTGGACTTCCATCAGTATACGGCTTCCTCCCAGTCGTGAACATAAATATCAGATTTTACAGCCGCCCCCATACAAAGCTAGCCGACAACTTAGCTTGTACTAGAATCTTCTGTTTATTGAACAGTCACACAGAATTTATATACAGCATGGACCTCCCCCTCCTGATCAAATTACCCCATCAGGTCAGAAGTTGCCTGATTACATTATCCTATGGAGATGAAATTGTATACAGAAATAGAATTAACCTGAACTAATTGTCTAGCCATGATAATAGAAACAATATGTGAGTTCATTAACATATAACAATGGGACAGGCATGCTTAACAGAATCCTCATCACATCTCAATACACAAACAATAGGGAGAGCCTGTGTAATGTTCTGGTACCTTTGGGTACCCTAATTACTCTTTCATAAGTGTATGCGCCCCACCATTCTCTTTTGGTAAGGTGCGCATACACCTTTAAGACTGATGCTGTCATCACTGAGCGCCGGACTGGATGGCTATTTAGATCGCCGGCTCTCACTCACATGTGTTCGTTCAAACTGCTTTGTGCCTTGATGCTAACCTGTCTTGAAGCTCTCATGCTTGCAAGCATACCTCGCTGTCGGAACCACGCTGCGCTGATCCCTGTATCCCGCTACCGGATCATCCGCTCTTGCCGAACCTCTCCTCTGCTACATTGCTATTAGTGATAAGTACCCCACAGGGGAAACCTCTATAACCTTTATACTAAAGCTTACACTATCTAGCTCTGCATACTAAGGACTATTACTACATCTGCATTATCTAAGATTGCTAGCTCTTGAGCCTACTACCACCTGTTCTTGCACTGGGTTGATCTCTCTTGTATGTCCACCTGCTACTCTGTCATCTGCTACCATACATGATTGCTAAACCTATCTGCATCCCATCTGCTACTATCTTACTTTCAAGAACATTTCCTTTCAAGTGTCTGTCATCTACCATCTCTACCCAACCTGTCTCTTCAGCCTATCATCACTGTGTTACTATATACATAAGTCACTCTAGGAAACATCTTATTGAGTGTGTGTATTTACTTGCTGAATTGAGATCATCCACACATGATGAGTCATTGAGAGTTGGGAATGGTGTCTCAGCGTTTCTCTACATGACTACTGAAGTGGAATATTTCTGCAGCTGAAAATCCACATCATACGTAAAACGCAGGAGCGTTACAGCCTGCCTCTGACATTGAAGTACAATACACATTAGCATAAGTGTAAATACAGACCCCATTTGAAACAATCCAAGCCATATTCTCAGTGTCCATTAAGTATCTGTCTTTCACTCCCAGTGATGGTGAGTACCGTCACAGTTACAGCGTAGCATGACCGCACAATTGTCATTCAAAGAGTAACAGTACTGAAAGCTGAAAATTGGCCTGGGCAGAAAGGGGTTATATGTCCCCAGTAAGCAAGTGGTTAATATAAGCTTACCTGTAGGTAAAAGTGGCAGAACTGACTTTACTATCAATTTAAGTAAAATCTATGTAAATGTAAAAATGTTAATTTTTTGCAGCTAGTCCTTAGATGTGGTAGCTGCATTAGTTTTATTTTCTTTATTTTAATGTGGTGATTCTGCCAGTAAAACACTTCTGGTCCTACGATGATAACAGTCATTTGCCTTCTGTATCAGGGCAACAAAAACTAAATAGGGCTGTGGAACCAACCCCTTTCATACTGTCCATAACATAGATAGGCTAGGTTCTGTAGTCTTCAGAGAACAACATAATTAATGATTTCCAAACAGAGCTTTTTAGGAGAGGGGACTGTACATAGACAGGGGTACATCAGGCTTGCTTAATAGCAAGTAGTAATAAGGCCAAGTCTCAATGTGTTATGATAAGTGAGAACATATGTGAAGAATGCTTAGTGCACTAAACATATGAGTGCATTTTCAGAAATGTTTTTACACTATTTGCAGTTTGTGCTTCTTCCTTTGCACTGAAATATCAGGGAGTCTGTATATTACTCTGGCTGTCAATCAGTCCTCTATTGGTGGAGAAGTAATCATGCCTGACCTAACTGATATACCATTATTAAACAGGATTTATATAGCGCCAACAGTTTGCGCAACGCTTTACAATATGAGAGAAGACAATACAGTTACAATACAATTCAATACAGGAGGAATTGGAGGGTCCTGCTCGTTAGAGCTTACAATCTAGAACAGTGGTTCTCAATTCCGGTCCTCGGGACCCACTAACAGGCCAGATTTTAAGTATTACCTTGGGGGATGCAGACTAGAATACTGCAATCACTGAGCAGCAAATGAGATCACCTGTGATGTAATTTAGTTATCTTGCAAACCTGGCCTGTTGGTGGGTCCCGAGGACCGGAGTTGAGAACCACTGATCTAGAAGGGAGGGTCGAGTTAAACAAAAGGGGGTGAGCTGATGGAGAAAATGGAAGTACAGTTGTTAGGTGTGGGTAGGATAGGCTTCTCTCAAGAGGAGGGTTTTCAGGGATTATCCAAAAGCTAATAGAGTATTATATATATATATATATATATATATATATATATATATATATATATATATATATTATATATATATATAAATCCAGAAATTGCGCTAGGACAAAAAAGGCATATAACAACGATAATGAATATGAGTCCAATGAATGGGTCTTAAACTGCTAACACAACGTCCTATTGGTAGAGGATAGTATAGTACAATCAAATAAACAGTAGCGCTCAGAGGTGTCCTTTTATGAAATGGAGATGAGCAGTGATCCTGCTGATCACAGCTCATTTCCGATCATTTTCAGTTTATGAAACAGAAATGATCAGCAGAGAACATGTTGTTCGCTGATCATCTCTTCACACAGGAATCTGTTATTGACTGACACAGAAACAGCCAGGTCATGAAGCTGCGATCCCCGCACTTCACTGGCGATCTGTGCCAGAATTCACACTCCCGGGTTCACCAGCCAGGAGCTTGTGAAGCGGGGAGTGAAGACAGAATCGGGGGAGAACTGAGGGGGAAAAAGGAAGATTATGGACTTCCTTCTTCCTCGTTCAGACTCCCCAACACAGTAATCATGTCCCCCTGCCATATTTATGTATATATATATACATGTATATATATATATATACACACATACATGTAGATATATATTTAATGTGTATATATATATATATATAATGTATGTATGTGTGTATTCAGTGTATATATATATATATATATATATATTTATGTAAGGGGACTATTATTTATTAACATTAGTGGGGATCGTGTACTCAGCAGTGATAATTTATCACTGCTTGTTAAAGCGCGCCAGGGATTTTCATACTACTGTAATCTCGCTTTGTATCACGAGATTACAGGCGCTCCATTAACTTCTACACAGATCTCCAAGAAAACAGTTCTCCTCTGATCACCCTGGGAAAACTGAAGTTCTCCGCTTCATAAAAAGGGTGCCAGAGGAGATAATTTTCCCCGGAGAACTGTAGAGAAGCGAATAGAGAAAAAAATTCACCCGTTCATAAAAGTACACCAGAGTGTGTATTCCAAACAGTCCTCCAGTGAAATATACATAAACACTGTGAGAAGGAATCAATAAATCCACCACCAAGGAAACTAAAACATGCAGCCACTCACCAGATAACACTGGATAAAACAGCAGTCTGAAAAGCATGTGTCAATCGCTTGGACATTGGATCCGATCACATTAATCGCATAGGCACAAATTCCAAGCACATACGTGGAGAAATAACAAGGCAATCATTGTGCAGACATCTTTAAAAGTATTTATTAAACCAATAAAACCTGCACACAGGATACTCACACTTTTACTAATACAACAAGCATGAAAAAATGACAAAGATGTGGTGTAGATTTGTTTCAAGCCAAAAACATGGCCAACCTCCAGTGGCATGCAACTCCAGCATCATATGGTTAGGCTCCTCCCGACGCGTTTCATCATATATGACATCCTCAGGGGCATATATATATATATATATATATATATATATATATATATATATATATGAAAAAGTGAGTGTGTTTCCAATGGAGAAGGGATTGTCACCAATTTCACAGATATCATTTGATTTATGGACCACATTGTACAGTGGACCACTTTCACAATTTAAAAAGTGGGAATGTGAATGGACTGTATTTAAGCAGGGCCCTGATTTGCCACCAGAAACAGTCATGCTGGCCAAGAGCCCCTTCCACCGCCCTCCTGCAACAGAAACAAAATGGGGCACCATGCACCTAGTACATGGAGAAACACCTCAATTTTGGTCACTCACATACTCCTGGTTAGAGGCCCTCCTTCAGAAGTAAAGGATTGTCCACATGATCAGCCTATTAACATTACACTGTAACTATTCTTTCCATAACACAAATACGCCTCTTCCTCCTTGCACCTGACACCAACAACACTGTACAGTTCAAGTTCAACATTAACACAAGGATGCTGACAGCACTTCCAGTTCCCTCATTGTAGGTTCCTTTACATGGGTTCTCTAAAGGAGCCTATATTGGGCCTACCCTGAAAAGGTATACTTCACCAGGCTGTAACCTTACATACTAGTGTACTATAGGCAACCTGTTTCTATCAACCTCTGCGCTCAAGCTCCTCCAGCTTCAGGTTGAAAAGGTAGCGACTAACCCCACCCATAAAAGGGGAACTAACCTCTGTTTACATGTGTACTAATGTATTACACATTTGTGGACTTTATGTTTTGTGCATGAATATCACATACTGGTGGATTTGTGTTTATGTGTATGGGAATCACGATATTTAAGCATTGTAAGATTACACACAATATAAACATTTGATGTGCTGTTATAGTAGTGTGAGATTATAGGATAAGAGCTCTACACTATTTATCTTTTTATAATTGACACTTTTTTGCCTATTTATGGAATATCTCTGTGTCATTCTGCTTTCATGATCATTATTTGCTTATGGCCCTTAAACTTGATGTACATTGTATTATTGCCTGATACTGTTTCAAAAATAAAGGATTAAAAACTGTAATGGATATTACAAAAAAAGCAATCACTCACTGGGACATAGAGTATTTCTCCAGTCGTCTTTCCAGGACAGCACAGGAGATATAGGCTCCACAGAGGAAACACAAAGGATCAGGTGAAAAAAGGGGCGGACACCCACCTTCTTCCCCAGTCTTTTGTGTTTCCTCCCCGGAGGAGGAGGCAAGTGTGGAGTTTGGCTGGTACCTGTCCTGGTCAGAGGACCATGGAGGCGATCGGCGGTGGGTGCCCCCGGTGGCCGGCGAGGCCGTGACCGGCGCTTCTCCTCCTGGAGCCCGGATAGGGCTAGGTCTGCTGTCCATAGCGGTGGGGAGTCTTCCTCGCTGGTCCGGCATCCGGATACAGGGGCAGCGGGGGCATGCGCAGGCCCTGATTTCTGGCCTTTGGAGCGCACGGAGGAGGGTGATGCTTCCGGCGCATCACTTCCGGTTCCGGCTCTCACAGTGGTGATGACGCTGGAACCATGGCGGTTTATTTAAATCGCTGAACCGCTCTAAGTAACTGCTGGGCTTCCCTGTTCAGGACGCAGCGGCGTGATGTCACAGGAAGAAGAGGCCCTTCTCATGGAGACTGCAGGACATAGCGGTGGTGGCACCACCCCAGCTCAGGTAGGTGGTCACAGGGGTTGGCTACCTACTAAGCTGGGGGAGGGGGGGAGGCTAGGAGCTCTTCAGTGTGCTGTGGATCTTCCTACTTATATGTCTTTCTCTCCCCCTCAAAAGCTGAGTCCGGGCTAAAGAGTTTAGGAACATTGGCTTAGCTTCTCTGGCAGGGGGAGGGGTGGCTGTTAAATGTGCGTCCCCCTCCTTTTTTTCTGTTTTTGGGGTCTGACCTTTTCTTCCCCCTCTTCTCATCTTCAGGCTCAGCCCAAAGAAACAGAGAAACCGGCGGGAAGGTAAAGATGCCCGGCCTGTGCCTCTAAATTTAAGGAGGGTTGGAGTAAACCCCTCTGCAAACCTTGCATAGACAAATTGGTCTATAAAGGGTCAACAGGGGCATGTAAGGACTTAATCGCAGAAGTTCAGAAGGAAATGAAGGCGATTAAGTCCATGTTGTCTAACATAGAGACCCTCAAACAGCCAGCAGAAGCCCCCCTAGTTTCCGCCCCATAGGAGGGTAGAGAAACAGAGGAAGAGGACTCAGATTCCCTTGAGGAGCTTAGTGGAGCAGCTTCTTCCAGGGAGGTCCTTGAGCTAGGGACTAAATCTCCTAGGTACCAGCTATCGCTAGAAGAGGTTGATGCTTTGCTAGGGGTGATCTATGAGACCTTAGAAATTAAGGAAGAACAGGTCTCTTTGTCCCTACATGACAAGATGTACCAAACCCTTAAAGAACCCAAGTCTAGGGCTTTTCCGGTACATAGTACTTTGTCGGACTCCATTAAAAGTAGTGGGTGGAACCTGAAAAGAAGCTATTTTTTCCAAAAAGCTTAATAAAAGGAGGTTCCCCTTTGATGAGGATCCCTTTTGCATCTGGAACAAGGTCCCAAAATTAGATGCGACCTTTTCACAATGCGCCAAATCTACAGACCTTGCTTTTGAGGACATGGGTGTCCTTAAAGAGCCCATGGACAAGAGAATAGAGATACTTCTTAAAAGGTCATGGGAGGCAGTTATGGCTAATTTAAAGCCAGCTATGGCCACAACAGTGGTGGCCCGGAATTTAGAGGTTTGGCTGGACCAACTTAAGGTCCATCAGGAAGGAGGAGGAGATTCTGGATTCCCTGCCTATGCTGTCCAATGCGGCCGGGTATATGGCAGACACTATGGCAGACTCTGTTAAACTATCAGCCAGAACAGCAGCCCTGCTGAATTCTTCTCACCGGGTCTTGTGGTTGAAGTCATGGTTGGGGGACTCAGCATCAAAAATAAAGCTTTGCAGTATTCCCTTTGAAGGGGACCTTCTGTTCGGCACAGACCTGGAAAAGGTCTTGGACCGAACAGCAGATAAGAAGAAAGCCTTCCCGTCAAAGGTCAAAAAAGCTCCGGAAAGGCATTTTTTTCGTCCCCAAAGACCACAAGGGCAGACCTGTAAAATGCCAACCACTAAAAAACAGTGAGGGAGAGGGAAACAAAAGAGGAGTCTCCTATTTTCCTCTCCTAAAAAAGCCCCTAAACCCCAGTGAAGGGGTCCTGGTGGGGGGAAGGTTGGGTCAATTCCTCCCACAGTGGGAAAAGGTGACCCAAAATGGGTTCATATGGAGGATCATCAGGGAGGGCTATCAAATTCAGTTCAGGGGCACTCCGCCCGCAAGAACATTCCTGACCTCCCCTCCCAAGGATCCCCAAAAGCCGTCGGCACTACTGTCGCAAATCGGCAACCTTATGGACCAGAGGGTTCTTGTTTCAGTGCCCCAAGAAGAAATAAATATGGCTTTATACTCGCACATCTTTGTAGTAAAAAAAAACGTTGGGGAAGTTTCGGCTTATCCTGAACTTAAGGCCTCTGAACAGATGGGTGACCTACAGGAGATTCCGGATGGAAACCATCTTTACGGTGAAGGCGGTGCTCCCCCCAAATTGCTTTATGGCTTCCCTGGATCTAAGGGACGCCTATTTGCATATCCCGATTCACAAGAAATCTCAAGCTCTCTTGAGAATAGCGATAAGGTGGGGGAGTGCAGTTCGCCATCTACAATTCAGCACCCTACCGTTCAGGCTGACCTCTTCGCCTAGAATTTTTACCAAAGTTCTGGCGGAAGCACTGGCTCCCCTAAGATTAAGGGGGATCTCGGTCATCTCTTACCTGGACGACCTTTTATTTTTTGCCCTTTTTCTTTCCCCAGTTGCAGGAGGATTTACGGGTAGCCATTCTTTTACTAGAGGACCTGCGTTGATTAATCAACTGGGAAAAATCAAACCTGATCCCAGCACAAGACTTGTGCTATCTGGGATAAAGGATAAATTCAGTAGAACAAAAGATTTTCCTCACTACAAAAAAGATGGAAAAGGTAAAAGCGACAGCAGTCGTCTTACAAAGCAACCAACTGTTGTCCATCAGGACAGCCATGTCAGGCCTAGGGTTCCTAGTGGCAACAATGCCAGCCATTCCTTGGGCAAGAGTCCACTTCCAGTGTCTCCAAGCCAACATCTTGAGAGTTTGGGACGGGAGACAACAATCCTTGGACGAGACCATCCATTTATCCCTAAAAGCCAAGCAGTCGCTTTGGTGGTGGAGGAAAGAGGAGAACCCCTGGGTGGGTCTTCAGTAGTCCTTCCCAATATCTGTCCGTATTACCACGGATGCCAGTACTTGGTATTGGGGAGCCCACTGGGGAACAAAGATAGCCCAAGGAGCGTGGTCCAGGATGGAATTTCTGAAGTCGGCAAAATGGAGAGAGTTGCGGGCAATCTGGGAAGCCCTAAAAGCGTTTGCCAAGGATTTGAACAGCCACCATATACACGTCTTCTCAGACAATGTGGTGGCAGTCGTGTATGTCAAAAAACAAGGAGGGACACGGTGCCCCTCCTTGATGCAGCTGACAGCGATCCTCTTTTATTGGGCGGAAGGGA
The DNA here is from genome assembly GCF_965119305.1 of Pelophylax lessonae. Classification (NCBI taxonomy): domain Eukaryota; kingdom Metazoa; phylum Chordata; class Amphibia; order Anura; family Ranidae; genus Pelophylax; species Pelophylax lessonae. The sequence continues at coordinate 112,270,399 of NC_138768.1, forward strand.
ACCTGAGCTCTATTTCTGCAGTCCACCTCAAGGGAGTGGACAACGAGATGGCAAACTTTTTAAGTCGCCATCAGGTGTTGGAATCTGAGTGGTCACTAAACATGGAAGTCTTCCAGTTAGTGACCCAGAGGTGGGGCCTTCCGGACATAGATCTGTTCGCCAAAAGAGCAAACAACAAAGTCCCAAGGTATTTCTCCTTGGAGAAGGGCGGGGGAACCAAAGGGGTAGATGCCCTGGCTCAGGAATGGACCTTTCATCTGAGCTATGCCTTTCTCCCATTCAAGCTGATTCCTCTGATTCTGAAAAAGTTTGTCAAGGAGCACACCACCTTAATCCTGGTGGTCCCGTTTTGGCCAAACAGGCCTTGGTTTTCATCCCTGTGTCTGGCAATGGGCCCTCCCTTCATGTTGCCCGAGAGGGAAAACCTGCTGTCCCAGGGACCGATTCAACTGCCAAAAATTCAGAGAATGAAGTTGGCAGCCTGGTGTCTGAAGAAAGTCTTTTGAAGTCAAAAGGACTTTCAGATAAAGTGATCCACATGATTCTTTCTAGTAGAAAGAAAGTCACCCAGGCAATTTATTTTAAGTATTGGAAGTTTTTTTGTTCCTGGCTGGATACCGGAAACCGAGCGGTAGGTGTTCCAGCCATCCTTGATTTTCTGCAGGACGGGGCAGACAAAGGACTGGCCGTTAGCACCTTAAAGGTGCAAGTGGTGGCATTATCCATTTTTCTGGAGAAATCCCTGTCCTTAGAACCTTTAGTGGTTAGGTTCTTTAAGGGGATATCCAGAATGAGACCGGTTCCATTTAGAGTTCTTCCTAAATGGGACTTATCAATAGTACTGCAGGGTTGGATAAAACTTTCGCAGGATATAGACCTGTCGTTAAAGTTTACTACCCTTAAAACAGCCTTTCTGGATGCAATTGTGACAGCCAGGCGCATCAGTGAGTTATAGGCGCTTTCAGTCAAGGAAACTTTTCTCCAAATTTTTGAGGACAGGTTGGTGGTACGTACAGATCCAGGATTCCTACCTAAAGGGCCAGGAAATTGTGTTACCTTCCTTCTGTCCATCCCCTACCTAAGGAAGCAGAATTTCATCTTCTAGATGTCAGGGCCTGTGTGTTACGCTATCTAGAGTTATCTAAGAGCTTTAGGAAGTCCAATGCTCTGTTTGTATTGCATTCAGGGAAAAATAGGGGGCAGCAAGCTTCAAAAAACCCTATTGCCAGGTGGATTAAAGTAAAAGTAAAGTAAAGTGGAAGCCTATAAAGGTTTAAACAAAGAGTGCCCTTTTTTTCTGTTGGCTCACTCCATGAGGGCGTTATCTGCAGGGGCGACACCAGAACAAATTTGCAGAGCAGCTACCTGGTCTAGCTTCTCAACATTTATCAAGCACTACAGACTGGACCTGCTCTCTGCGCAAGACCAAGCGTTTGGAAGGAAGGTCCTTCAGGTGGTAGTCCCACCCTAAATCTCATTGATCTCTCCTGTGCTGTCCTGGACAGATGACTGGAGAAAATCAAAGTTAGACTTACCAATAACTCTGTTTCTTGGAGTCGTCCAGTACAGCAGGGATTCCCTCCCTATTTGCTGTTATAACTATGGGCGAGTGTTTTTGTCTTGTTTCAGAAGCCATGTCCAGAGAGTTCTCGGATAAAGACTGGGGAAAACGGTGGGTGTCCACCCCTTTATTCACCTGATCCTTTGTGTTTCCTGTCTCCGGAGGTGCAGCCTATATCTCCTGTGCTGTCCTGGACGACTCCTTGAAACAGAGTTACCTGTAAGTCTAACTCTGGTTTTACTTTATAACTAAAGCTAAATGGGTCTCATGCCATCTCACTTGGCACTGTAACCTCCCTTACCATAAAAGCCTTCATGGGCTTGGTCCCCTGTATCCAGTACCTTAGGAGTGAGTCCTCAAATGAGTTTGGTGCTCAGAATTCTGTTCCCTGTGCACCTGCTGAAATGACTTACCACTGTCATTCCCTGTTAAAGGATAGGCAACTTTGGCCTACACCCTCACCATGCCACTGCTCCATTACTCTACCACATCCATCCTGTTTGCTGCACGGCAACTAAGGAGATCCCACACTGCTTGTTGTGCGTAGAGGAATCCTGGGATGGTGCAAGATGCTGGAGAGCTCCCCTATAGAGATGTTAGTTCAGTATCTCCTAATCCCTATCATTATCACAATTACTGAACCGCAGAACATAATGCAAATAGTTTTACACAGCTTTGAAGACATCTAATTTCAAGTCACAAGATTGTTCATTTTTCCATGGAAAGTAAAAGAATTATTCTTTTGCTATCAAATGTATTCTAACATATGTGCTACCAAGCCTGCTCAACACTTGCTCCTGCAAATAAATACCATGTCATAGGCCTAGGAGCAGTACTGCACTGACCTATCTTGGTGTAAAATAATCATTGTAATTGGGTTGTTACATTTTGTTGTAAAAATGGTTCTTTCTATATCATGTGTATATTTTCCTTGTTAGTCATTGTATGCAAAGTATATGATTTGGTTTATTCTTCAAGTAACACTGGAAATGTGATTAAAAAAATATGTAAGCAAGGGTCATCTTAGTACTTTTGCATTGTGTAGTACCACACTATGCCCAAGATAAAACATATTGGGACATTTTATTTTGAAAGGCATCCCAACTTGCTATCACAATGGATCTTATGCCTTGTGGTGCACTGCATCAAGAAAATGATTTTGGGATTGTTTTGAGGAGGTTTAAAGTGTCACTTACCACTAATGATGGGGCCGGGAGGAGGGGGGGGTGTTGGTATTTAAAATGCCACTAACCACCAATCACCAATGATTTTAGTATTGTGTTTCTGTGTGTGGGAGTTTGAGGTAAAGTGACACTTACTACTAACGATTGAGGGATTAGTTAGAGGGGAGGGGGCTTAAAAGTGTTTTAAGTTTATCCTTGACATTTAGCCTTTGCACGCAATGCAGTTCATTCTCCAGGGAATTTGCACTTGGTTTATAAGGCTAAGGACCCCTTAACTATCTCAATACCAGCATGTTTATTCATTTCCAATAAAAGTGGCAAAAATAGGATCATCTTGGGGAGTTCACTTTCCAAAAAGGGGCCATCTTGAGGTGTTTGTAACATTCTGACATTTTTATTTGATATGTTTATTAACAAAAAAGGGGGAACATTTTTTATTTTTCAAAATGCTTATTTTTTTCCCCTTGATATATTAAATTAAACAATCAAAACAATTGGTAATAAGTGCTGTTTGAAATAATTTATATTACATTTATTTGGGTGTACTATAGAATGAAAGAATCATTGTCAAACTATCACAACACGAAATATCCCAGAAAGAAAAGGGGTGTAACATGTTGAGACGGTAAGTGTAAAAAACAATCATTCAGCCTAATTGGCCCAAAGGAAGAATTAGGAGGTTGGAGGTGGGGGCCAAGTTTGAAATTTTATTAGAAAAGTTGAAATTTGCATATATCTTCAACAGTCTAAACTTTCATGTTTACTTAAAGCTGAATTTGAAGTGATACTAAAGTCCAATTTAAATAAATAAATAAGAGGTCATACTCACCTGCTCTGTGCAACGATGTTGCACAGAAAGCACCGTCTTCTGCTCTTCTGGCAATCTCCTGCCAGTACTGTCACCTTTTCACAGTCCCAGGAGCCTCCTTACCAAACCAGATGCTAGGGAGGCACCTGTGAATGCGCACTATCAAGCCGTGCTGTATGTGTCCATAGGCACACACAGCCTATGGCACCCACTGCCCTCAGTGTCTCCTGTAAAATCAGAAAGTGAGAGGAGCAGGGCTGCAGCAGAAACAGTGCAGGGCCAGTGACAGGATCCAGATAAGTGTTTAGGGACAGGGGTGATAGGACAGGTAGCGGGAGACTCTAACTGTACCACTCTACCACTCTAACTGTAAATGAGCAACACAAACTGAAAATGCGATTAGCAACAATAAGTAGATTATTATTATATATTGTATGTGAGATGGCTTCGCCCAGTGTGGTAATTTCAGTTATTGTAGGGGATATTCATCCATATTGCACTAGGTTAAGTGGATGTTACAGGAGTACTGGAAATCCAACGCGTTTCAACATTCATATTTTGTCTTCTTCATGGAATTTGTTTTTACCACTCTGCGGATATAAATAGCTGTCATTAAATACATGTCTATTGTATATTCAATGATACATAATAAACACATACATGTCAACTTACTTCAAATTAGAGCATTAGAACATTCTAACACCTCCCCAGGAATGTTTGGGCATGCTTCACCTATTCCGTTTTGTGCACACAGGGACCTTCTAAGCAATATTGTCCTCCAAATTATCCCTCTCACCAATGATCATATGCTCGTCAGTGTAAAAGCGCTATGAATAACAATAATAGATAGATACCAATAATACTGTATCCTTGTATTCATCAGCTAAATATTAGGGATGATCAAACTTTTCAAAAGTTCGGTTCGGCCAGAACATCCGAACTTCCCAAAAGTTCGGCCCGGATTTCAGAACCCCATTAAAATCAATGGGACCCGAACTTCGGTAATCAAAAAACACCATTTTGAAGCCCTAAAACCCAATAAATGCCCCTAAAAAGTGCCTAGGGTTCTGGGTCATACCCCAGGGAATATTAATCACACAAAAAAGTTCTTAAAAATTGTCATTTTTGATAGAGAGCCAATTATTGAATATATTAAAAAAAAAAATTAAAATAAAAAATATATTTCTTTGGATTTAGTATCTGGGGGGTCTAAAAAGTGTACCTGTGAAGTTTCAGCTCTGTAGCATGTCCAGAACCATAAAAAAAGATTGTTTGTATTTTGTCACTTATAGAACAGGTACTATTGGCTTCTCTCTTTTCACACCTTGCCGGTTTAGTAGCAGGCGTTTTTTTGGGCATTTTTTGGGGTCTTTTCAGTTCAGATGTTTTGCCTGCCTCCAAAGAACCCAAGAAAATGCCCAAAAAAACGCTAGCGCCAAAAAAAAAAACACCCAGGTGTGTCGTTGCAGGCATTTTTTTGGGGTATATACATATAAGTATGTGTGTATATATACCCGTATACAGAAGTTCAGATGTTTTGCCTGCCTCCAAAGAACCCAAAAAAATGCCCAAAAAAACGCTAGCGCCAAAAAAAAAAAACACCCAGGTGTGTAGTTGCATGAATTTTTTTGGGGTATATACATATAAGTATGTGTGTATATATACCCGTATACAGAATTTCAGATGTTTTGCCTGCCTCCAAAGAACCCAAAAAAATGCCCAAAAAAACGCTAGCGTCAAAAGAAAAAATGCCCAGGTGTGTTGTTGCAGGCATTTTTTTGGGGTTTTTGGAGGCAGGCAAAACATCTGAACTTGTGTATACGGGTATATATACACACATATTTATATGTATATATACACCTAGACATATATAGGTGTGATAGTAGCAGAAATATATGCTTGTGCTAATTAAATCATTTACACTAATATGGCTCCGCTCCTATAACACCTACAGTGGGTACGGAAAGTATTCAGACCCCCTTAAATTTTTCACTCTTTGTTATATTGCAGCCATTTGCTAAAATCATTTAAGTTCATTCTTCTTCCTCATTAATGTACACATAGCACCCCATACTGACAGAAAAACACAGAATTGTTGACATTGTTGCAGATTTATTAAAAAAGAAAAACTGAAATATCACATGGTCCTAAGTATTCAGACCCTTAGGTCTCTTCAGAGATGCTCAATTGGGTTTAAGTCAGGGCTCTGGCTGGGCCATTCAAGAACAGTCACGGAGTTGTTGTGAAGCCACTCCTTCGTTATTTTAGCTGTGTGCTTAGGGTCATTGTCTTGTTGGAAGGTAAACCTTCGGCCCAGTCTGAGGTCCAGAGCACTCTGGAGAAGGTTTTTGTCCAGGATATCCCTGTACTTGGCCGCATTCATCTTTCCCTCGATTGCAACCAGTCGTCCTGTCCCTGCAGCTGAAAAACACCCCCACAGCATGATGCTGCCACCACCATGCTTCACTGTTGGGACTGTATTGGACAGGTGATGAGCAGTGCCTGTTTTTCTCCACACATACCGCTTAGAATTAAGGCCAAAAAGTTCTATTTTGGTCTCATCAGACCAGAGAATCTTATTTCTCACCATCTTGGAGTCCTTCAGGTGTTTTTTTAGCAAACTCCATGCGGGCTTTCATGTGTCTTACACTGAGGAGAGGCTTCCGTCGGGCCACTCTGCCATAAAGCCCCGACTGGTGGAGCGCTGCAGTGATGGTTGACTTTCTACAACTTTCTCCCATCTCCTGACTGCATCTCTGGAGCTCAGCCACAGTGATCTTTGGGTTCTTCTTTACCTCTCTCACCAAGGCTCTTCTCCCCCGATAGCTCAGTTTGGCCGGACGGCCAGCTCTAGGAAGGGTTCTGGTCGTCCCAAATGTCTTCCATTTGAGGATTATGGAGGCCACTGTGCTCTTAGGAACCTTAAGTGCAGCAGAAATCTTTTTGTAACGTTGGCCAGATCTGTGCCTTGCCACAATTCTGTCTCTGAGCTCTTCAGGCAGTTCCTTTGACCTCATGATTCTCATTTGCTCTGACATGCATTGTGATCTGGAAGGTCTTATATAGACAGGTGTGTGGCTTTCCTAATCAAGTCCAATCAGTATAATCAAACACAGCTGGACTCAAATGAAGGTGTAGAACCATCTCAAGGATGATCAGAAGAAATGGAAAGCACCTGAGTTAAATATATGAGTGTCACAGCAAAGGGTCTGAATACTTAGGACCATGTGATATTTCAGTTTTTCTTTTTTAATAAATCTGCAACAATGTCAACAATTCTGTGTTTTTCTGTCAGTATGGGGTGCTATGTGTACATTCGTGAGGAAGAAGAATGAACCTAAATGATTTTAGCAAATGGCTGCAATATAACAAAGAGTGAAAAATTTAAGGGGGTCTGAATACTTTCCGTACCCACTGTATATATGTCTAAGTGTAAAATACATATAAGTATGTGTGTATATATATACCACTATACACAAGTTCAATGCTAGGAATTTGCCGGGGCTATCTTATATACTGGGGGGCGTATTCACTAATGATTGGTCTAGGGACCCCCTAGTCACTCCAATCACATTCCTAGCATTCTCCTGCCCCCTCAATTGGCTTTTACTAATGGTTCTGGTCCAATCACGGACTTTTAAAGCCCATTTCCTGTCCATTGCATTTTGGTCGGTTCTGGTTGCCGAATTCCGAACTTTTTGGGCAAAAAGTTCTAAATTCGGCCGAACCTCGAACAGCCAATGTTCGGGTCGAACCGATGGTCGACCCGAACTGTTCGATCATCCCTACTAAATATATGAGGAGTTCCCCATTTCATTTTGGTGAATAGCAGTGTATACTCACTTTAGGGATTTTGTTTGTGTGCGTTCTTTCCTAGTGGTCCCAGTGGGAAACTGGTGCAAATACCCTCTTGTAGGGGGGAGCACTGGGATGCCAGCCTCCTGGATCTGCTTCACTTCCTAATCTCCGCGTGAAGCAGAGAGGAATGGCATCGCTGTTGTTCCCCGGCGTTCTCTTGTAGCAATCGCGCATGCGCAGACCTGCGCTGCATGCTGCATCACTGCCTATACACCCCGGATCCTCCCCCCAGGCTTGATCACGCAGGCGCCGATTATAGTCACGATCACGCATGGTTGGGGAGCCGTAACCCAGGGAACGGACAGCGACATGCCAGGAGCATGCCGGTTCTGTCCCTGACTTTCTTCCTGACTTTGACCTCAGCTTGTTTAATGCATCTCCTCTGCCTGCTACCTGTCCAGACTTCGGCTTCCATTTGACCTTGTCTCCTCTGCTACCCACCTGGCACCTTGGCTTGAACCATCTACCCTCTGTCTCAACGATACTAATTACCTGCTACATCTCACAGGTGCCTCCTGCCTGAAGTAGCCCTGCAGCACAACAGCGGTGTTCCTGAGCCCTTTTCTGCAAGCAACTCTGCAGGCGACCTGTGCGACTTTGGGCCTTACTCCTCCTGTCTCAACTCCAGGGGAGTTCGGAACTTAGCTGCAACTGAAGCCTTTTCTCCATTGGCCTCCAGCAATTGATACCTGGTACTGGGGCCTTTCTGTGCAGGGTGTGCAGCATGTAGAGGACTGTGACAGCATACCTTTACATCATGGAGGGTGTTGTACACATGGGTTCACAAGAAACAAACTTCATACCACATTTGTATACTTCATATTCATTTCAAACTATGAAGCAAGACTTTTCCATTACTTCTCAACTACAGAAAAAAAAAAAAAAACAACAAGATAAATAAATGTATCTATAAAAAAATTTTTTAGCCATCATAGATACAATACCTATTAGATTTTTATAAAAAAAAAACAAAAAACAACGCAGAAAAACCAATTCAACTATAGTTTTCACAAGGGAAAGAAATTCTTTAGGGGAGGTTTGTTATAGAACTGCTTGTACCAATTAGTCAGTGATGTTACAACCAGGGACATAAAGTCTCCCCATCCATTTCATAAGGGGACATTTTTTAATCTGTCTTCCCAGAGGCGTGGGTCTTCTGTGGGTCTTCTGTGAGGCATGGCTTCTAGACATGTGCTCAGCCTGATCAGCCATCTTACGATCCACAAACTCAGAAATACAAGTAGACAACAGGAACTTGCAGTGTTTATTTTGTGTATTTCTGAAGAATACTTACTACACATTGTGCAGACTACAGACTCCATGTCATCTCTTGTGAAAAGGAAGGAGTGAAGCTGAATTCAAGGACCATTCAGCTCTCATTATTGCTGGTAACCTTTTGTACTTTCTCTACCTCCTTTTCTACCACAAGATGGATGGAGATATTTGAAAATCACTTCCAGAATAAAAGAGAATTATGTTTATGCTCAAGAGGCACTACCATCTACATATGTGAGCCTTGTTCCACTGTGAAAAGGAAGCATACCATATGCTTTAGGAGTTGGAGACATCTTTGAGAACCATTCAGCTGAAGGTAGTTATACACTTATTTGTGTTTCCAAGTCTGCCCTCCACCAAAAGCTGGTAAGAGTCCCCACAATACCACCGGGTGATACCAGACACGGTTTGTCACAAGAGTGTGAATAATGATTATTACATGCCTTATTCCATTTGAATCTGGTAAAGGGCCACTCTATCCCATGGCTTTACGAGTCACGTGGTGCTGGTTTGCTATTTCAGATTACAAGACTGGAAGATAACACTTTGAATCATCAGTTCACTTTTTTCAGAGACTTTTTGTTTTGTGCACAGTGACTGATTCAACCACTGATTGACCCTGTGGTCAAAGTTCATTTGCACTATTTATATCACAGCTGTTTTATTGAGTTTTTGATGGTATATTATCATCATCACCATTATCATCATCATTATCATTATCACCTTAGCACTGTTTACACTGTGTTGTAACATTGTATTATTTACATTATTCATGCATTTTTATGTATTAAGTTTTCGTTGAGCGCACTACTTTTTATCTTCAATATCAATCCCTTGTAAAGATGGGGGAGGTTAGATGTAGTTCCTTTAAAGAAGTAGAGTCCTTGAATCTTCAGCTGGCACTTAGGTGATTAATGTTAGAGGATGTTCTCTAAAGCAGAGTGAAGCAACTTAGGCTAGTATATCTTAACAGGCAAGAAGTGCAAAGTTTGTCTGTGATATTCTGATACAAGATGTATAGAGTTGAGCGGACACCTGGATGTCCGTGTTCGGCGGGTTCGCCAAAAAAGTCCCGGACTTTTTCCGAACTTTACCCGGACACCGAACCCCATTGAAGTCAATGGGGACCAGAACTTTCAGGCACTAAAATGGCTCTAAAACACCAATGGAAAGGGCTAGAGTGCTGCAAATGACAGCAAAACGTAGTTAAGAGCATGCCAAGTGCTCTGCAAACAATGTGGATAGGGAAATAACTTAAAACAACTAAAAAAAACAGAAAATTAAAACAATTTTCTTCATCTGTGAAGGATGAGGCCCATATGGAGTAGGAGGGAGGTTGAGGTGGTGGTGGATGTGGCGGTGTAGGTGGAAGCGGCGGTGGAGGAGGACGAGGTAGCCAACACTGCTTTTTTTCAGTCATTTTAAATTAGGGTACACCCCAAAAGAGTGAGAAAGATCAAAAATATAACAATGGCTGGGTAAGGTCGGTATCCATCTCTATTCTGCACAAGGTACGGAAAAGTCCTGTGGGATCCATGCCTGGTTCATTTTAATGAACGTGAGCTTGTCCACATTGTCTCTGGACAGGCGGCTGCGCTTGTCTGTGATAACGCCCCCAGCCGTGCTAAATACAGGTTCAGATAATACACTGGCTGCAGGGCACGCCAGCACCTCCAAGGCGTAAAGGGCAAGCTCAGGCCATGTGCCCAATTTGAAGACCCAGAAGTTGAAGGGAGCAGAACCGTCATTCACTACATGTAGGCGTGTGCACACATACTGCTCCACCATGTTGGTGAAATGCTGCCTCCTGCTAAGACGTTCCATATGAGCTGCTGGTGCTGCTGTTTGTTGTGGCGTGCTGACAAAGCTTTTCCACATTTCGGCCATGCTAACCCTGCCTTCTGAGGTGCTGGCGGTGCCCTGGTTGCGTTGGCGACCTCTTCCTCCTCCTCCTCTGCCTTGGCCTTGTGCTTCCACTGTGGCCCCGCTGTCAGGTGGGAATGCCAGCAGCATCGCGTCTACCAGCGTGCGCTTGTACTCGCGCATCTTGCGATCACGCTCCAGTGAGTGAATTAAGGATGGTACGTTGTCCTTGCAACGGGGATCCATCAGCGTGGCCACCCAGTAATCAGCACAAGTTAGAATGTGGGCAACTCGGCGGTCGTTGTGGAGACACTGCAGCATGTAATCGCTCATGTGTGCCAGGCTGCCCAGAGGCAACGAAAGGCTGTCCTCTGTGGGAGGTGTATCCTCTGTGTCCTCTGTATCCCCCCAGCCACGCACCAGTGATGGCCATGAGCTGGCCTGAGTGCCACCCTGCTGTGAACATGGTTCCATCTCCTCCTCCATCTCCTCCTCCTCATCCTCCTCATCCTCCAGAACTGTGCCCCTGCTGGACAATTGTGTACCTGGCGTATGTGTGTGCAGGAACCCACCCTCAGAGCCACTTGCGAATGACTGCCCTGAAAGCCTTGGAAATGATCCCTCTTCATCCTCCTCCTCCTCCTCCTCCTCCTCATCCTGTGCCACATCCTCTTCCATCATCGCCCGAATCGTTTTTTGAAGGAGGCATAGAAGTGGGATAGTTAAGCTGACAACGGCGTCATCGGCACTGGCCATGTTGGCGGAGTACTCAAAACAGTGCAACAAGGCACACAGGTCTCGCATGGAGGCCCAGTTATTGGTGGTGAAGTGGTGCTGTTCCGCAGAGCGACTCACGCGTGTGTGCTGCAGCTGAAACTCCACTATGTGCAAGGTGGAGTTCCACCTTGTGGGCACGTCACATATGAGGCGGTGAGCGGGAAGGCCGAAGTTACGCTGCAGCGCTGACAGGCGAGCAGCAGCAGGGTGAGAACGCCGACAGTGCGCACAGACGGCCCGCACTTTCTGCAGCAGCTCTGACATATCGGGGTAATTTTTAAGGAACCGCTGCACCACCAAATTCAGCACATGCGCCAGGCAAGGGATGTGCGTCAAACCGGCTAGGCCCAGAGCTGCTATGAGATTTCGCCCGTTATCGCACACCACCAGGCCGGGCTTGAGGCTCGCTGGCAGCAACCACTCATTTGTCTGGTGTTCCATGCTCCTCCACAACTCCTGCGCGGTGTGTGTTTTTTTTCCCCCAAACGGGCAAGTTTTAAAACTGCCTGCTGTGCTGAAGTTGGTGGTGAAGGTGTTACGCTGACCGGATGAGGAGGCGGTAGAGGATGAGGAAGCGGAGTAGGAGGAGTTAGGAACAGGAGGCAAACTGAAGCGCCCTGCAATCCTCGGTGGTGGAAGGACATGCACCAAATTGCTATCCGCCTCATGCCCATCCGCCACTGCATTTACCCAGTGTGCTGTTAGGGAGATATAACGCCCCTGACCGTGCTTACTGTTCCACGTATCGGTAGTTAGGTGGACCTTGGCACAGATGGCGTTGCGCAGTGCACACCTGATTTTTTCCCCCACTTGGTTGTGCAGGAAAGGGATGGCTTGCCTGGAAAAGTAGTGGCGGCTGGGCACGACGTACTGTGGGACAGCCACCGACATAAGGCTTTTAAAACTGTGCGTCTCCACCAGACGGAATGACAGCATTTCAAAGGCCAAGAATTTTGAAATGCTGGCATTCAGGGCCAGGGATCGCGGGTGGGTAGGGGGGTACTTCCTCTTCCTCTGAAGTGTTTGGGAGATGGAAAGCTGAACGCTTCCCCGGGACATTGTGGAGATGGTTGGTGACCCAGGTGGCGGTGTTGCTGACAGATCGTCTGTTTGCGGGGTGGCAGGTGCCGGTATCACTACAGAGGTGGATGAAGAGGCAGAGACTGCAGCAGAAGAGGAAGCAGGAGGAGCCAGAGACCTTTCTTGGTTTTGAAGGTATCTACTCCACTGCAGCTCGTGGTTTGCACTTAGATGCCTGATCATGCAGGTTGTGCTCAGGTTGAGAAGGTTTATGCCTCGCTTCAGGCTCTGATTGCACAGGGTGCAAACCACTCGTGTCCTGTCATCAGCACATTTTCTGAAGAACTTCCACGCTAGAGAACTCCTTTGAGCTGGCTTTGGTGCGCTCGGTCCCTTGCTGCGTTGGGCAGTAGCAGGCGTAGGGCACGGCCGCTCCGCTTCTGCACCCTGCTCCCTCTTCTGCTGTGCTGGTGGCTCTGTGCGACCACCGCCTCTTCCTCCAAACTACTACCTTCATTCCATGTGGGGTTGAGGACCTCATCGTCCTCCACATCATCTTCCACCCAGTCTTCACCCCTGCCCTCCTTGTCGGTCTGCACAATTCTGAGTGCCGCAGCAGTTGGCACCTGCATTTCGTCATCATCGGAGACGTGCTGCGATGGTCCTTCCATGTACTCATCTTGAGAAATAAGTGGTTGGGCATCGCTGCACTCAATCTCTTCTACTTCTGGGGCAGAGCCAGGTGGATGGCCCTGGGAAACCCTGCTGACAGAGTCATCAAAAAGAAGAAGAGACTGCTGCATGACTTGGGGCTCAGACTGCTAGCCTGATTTGCAAGGGGCTGAGGTGAAAGACGGTTGGACATCGGCTGCAGGTGCCAACTCTGACCTTTCTGCAGTAGACTGGGTGGGAGACAATGTGAAGGAACTGGAGGCACTGTCAGCAGCAAACCAATCTACTATCGCCTCTACTTGTTCTGGCCTCAACACTTGTAGAGGCGCATGATGCCCTACCAAATACTGCTGCAGGTTCTGTCGCCTACTCACACTTGAGGAAGGTGTTTCACTTGTGCGTGTAGCTGGCACAGATCGACCACGTCCTCTCCTTGCAACAGGAGCTCTACCAGCAGCACCACGACCCAGGCCACGGCCCCTATTTGACGGTCTCCTCATATTTCTGTAATTTATGATCTTGCCCTAGAAAGGTGTTTATTGAATAGCGGAACAAAAGAACAACAGTATCGCACGGGTGTATCTCACAGTCAAATATGCAAACTATGCCGCAATTTAATTTTTTTTACCCCAAAAGGGTGTTTATTAAATAGCGGAATAGAAAAACAGTATACAAATACAACGGGTGTATCTCACAGTTAAATATGCAAAGTATGCCGCAATTTAATTTTTTTCACCCCAAAAGGGTGTATATTGAATAGCGGAATAGAAAAAAGGATATAAAACGGTGTATCTCATACGTACAAACACAGACTAGGCCCCGATTACAATTTTTTGTACCCTAAAGGGAGGATGAGGAAGTGGAGTAGGAGGAGTTCGAAACAGGAGGCAAACTGAAGCGCCCTGCAATCCTTGGCGGTGGAAGGAGATGCGCGAAACAAATTTAAAAGGTGTATCTCACACGTACCGATACAGACTATGCCGTAATTTAATTTTTTTCACCCCAAAAGGGTGTATATTGAATAGCGGAATAGAAAATTTTTTATAAAACGGTGTATCTCACACGTACAAACACAGACTAGGCCCCGATTACAATTTTTTGGACCCTAAAGGGAGGATGGATGAGGAAGAGGAGTAGGAGGAGTTCGGAACAGGAGGCAAACTGAAGCGCCCTGCAATCCTCGGCGGTGGAAGGAGATGCGCCAAACAAATTTAAAAGGTGTGTCATACACGTACCGATACAGACTATGCCGTAATTTTATTTTTTACACTCCAAAAGGGTGTATATTGAATAGCGGAATAGGAAAAAATTTATAAAATGGTGTATCTCACACGTACAAACACAGACTAGGCCCCGATTACAATTTTTTGTACCCTAAAGGCAGGATGAGGAAGAGGAGTGGAGGAGTTCAGAACAGGAGGCAAACTGAAGTGCCCTGCAATCCTCGGCGGTGGAAGGAGATGCTCCAAACTAATTTAAAAAGGTGTATCTCACACGTACCGATACTGACTATGCCGTAATTTAATTTTTTACACTTCAAAAGGGTGTATATTGAATAGCGAAATAGAAAAATTTTTATAAAACGGTGTATCTCACACGTACAAACACAGACTAGGCCCCGATTACAATTTTTTGTACCCTAAAGGCAGGATGAGGATGAGGAGTAGGAGGTAAACTGAAGCACCCTGCAATCCTCGGCGGTGGAAGATGCGCCCCAAAAATTGGAAAGGTGTATCTCACACGTACCGATACAGACTATGCCGCAATTTAATTCTTTTTACCCCAAAGGGTGTAGATTAAATAGCAGAATAAAAAATATGATATCAAAAGGTGTATCTATCTCACACGTACAGACCCAGACTAGGCCCCGATTACTATTTTTTGTACCCTAAAGGCAGGATGAGGAGTAGGAGGAGTTCGGAACAGGCAGGAGGCAAACTGAAGCACCCTGCAATCCTCGGCGGTGGAAGATGCGCCCCAAAAATTTGGAAGGTGTTTCTCACACGTACCGATACAGACTATGCCGCAATTTCATTCTTTTTACCCCAAAGGGTGTAGATTGAATAGCGGAATAGAAAATATGATATCAAAAGGTGTATCTATCTCACACGTACAGACCCAGACTAGGCCCCAATTACTATTTTTTGTACCCTAAAGGCAGGATGAGGAGTTCGGAACAGGAGGCAAACTGAAGCACCCTGCAATCCTTGGCGGTGGAAGATGCGCCCCAAAAATTTGGAAGGTGTATCTCACACGTACCGATACAGACTATGCCGCAATTTAATTCTTTTTACCCCAAAGGGTGTAGATTGAATAGCGGAATAGAAAATATGATATCAAAAGGTGTATCTATCTCACACGTACAGACCCAGACTAGGCCCCGATTACTATTTTTTGTACCCTAAAGGCAGGATGAGGAGTAGGAGGAGTTCGGAACAAGAGGCAAACTGAAGCACCCTGCAATCCTTGGCGGTGGAAAATGCGCCCCAAAAATTTGGAAGGTGTATCTCACACGTACCGATACAGACTATGCCGCAATTTAATTCTTTTTACCCCAAAGGGTGTAGATTGAATAGCGGAATAGAAAATATGATATGAAAAGGTGTATCTATCTCACACGTACAGACCCAGACTAGGCCCCGATTACTATTTTTTGTACCCTAAAGGCAGGATGAGGAGTAGGAGGAGTTCGGAACAGGCAGGAGGCAAACTGAAGCACCCTGCAATCCTCGGCGGTGGAAGATGCTCCCCAAAAATTTGGAAGGTGTATCTCACACGTACCGATACAGACTATGCCGCAATTTAATTCTTTTTACCCCAAAGGGTGTAGATTGAATAGCGGAATAGAAAATATGATATCAAAAGGTGTATCTATCTCACACGTACAGACCCAGACTAGGCCCCGATTACTATTTTTTGTACCCTAAAGGCAGGATGAGGAGTAGGAGGAGTTCGGAACAGGCAGGAGGCAAACTGAAGCACCCTGCAATCCTCGGCGGTGGAAGATGCGCCCCAAAAATTTGGAAGGTGTATCTCACACGTACCGATACAGACTATGCCACAATTTAATTCTTTTTACCCCAAAGGGTGTAGATTGAATAGCGGAATAGAAAATATGATATCAAAAGGTGTATCTATCTCACACGTACAGACCCAGACTAGGCCCCGATTACTATTTTTTGTACCCTAAAGGCAGGATGAGGAGTAGGAGGAGTTCGGAACAGGAGGCAAACTGAAGCACCCTGCAATCCTCGGCGGTGGAAGATGCGCCCCAAAAATTTGGAAGGTGTATCTCACACGTACCGATACAGACTATGCCGCAATTTAATTCTTTTTACCCCAAAGGGTGTAGATTGAATAGCGGAATGGAAAATATGATATCAAAAGGTGTATCTATCTCACACGTACAGACCCAGACTAGGCCCCGATTACTATTTTTTGTACCCTAAAGGCAGGATGGGGAGTAGGAGGAGTTCGGAACAGGAGGCAAACTGAAGCACCCTGCAATCCTCGGCGGTGGAAGATGCGCCCCAAAAATTTGGAAGGTGTATCTCACACGTACCGATACAGACTATGCCGCAATTTAATTCTTTTTACCCCAAAGGGTGTAGATTGAATAGCGGAATAGAAAATATGATATAAAATTGGTGATTTTTCAATAGCACATGTGAACACAGCAGTGTTTTATGTTTTATGTCACGGTCAGCTCTGCAGCAGGCTATGAAGGGGAGAAAAAAGAAAATAGATTAGTACAGACTATGCCACAATTTAATTTTTTTTAACCCAAAAGGGTGTATATTGAATAGTGGAATAGAAAGAAGTGTATAAAATTAAAAATCACTCAATAGCACATGTGAACACAGCAGTGTCTTATGTCACGGTCAGCTCAGAGTCAGAAGCAAGCAGGCTATGAAGGGGGGGAAAAAAAATCCCCTTTAACTTGTAGTAAAATATAGCTGATAAACGCTGCACACAACTGACTGATAAAAATAGATTTTTTTCTCCCTCCTTCTCCTCCTCCTCCTCCTCAGTGGGCTCAAGTGAGGGCAAAAAGATCGTTCACTGCACCACCCCCCACACAGCAAAATCGATGTAGACTGTCCCTGCCTAATCTCTCCACTCTCCAGCCTGTCCCTAAAATGCTCAAAAAGATCGTTCACTGCACCACCCCCCACACAGCAAAATCGATGTAGACTGTCCCTGCCTAATCTCTCCAGCCTGTCCCTAAAATGCTCAAAAAGATCGTTCACTGCACCACCCCCCACACAGCAAAATCGATGTAGACTGACCCTGCCTAATCTCTGCAGCCTGTCCCTAAAATGCTCAAATAACTTTCCCTGCCTACACTCCGACCTGTCCCTGCATTCTTTCCGGACACAATTTTTCACTGTCTGTCCCTAATCAGCAGCCAGCACGTATGATGTGTGCTCTCTCCCTAAACTACAGCAGAATGACGCAGCACGCTGGGTCTCTTGAACTTATAAAGACATGGTCACATGCTTCAGATGGCCAATCACAGCTACTAATACATTAGTAGGCATGGCTGGGATGGCTTAAGGCACACCAGTTAAATGCTTGTTGATTGGCTGTTGAAAGCCCGCCATTAAAAGCGTGCCATTACATACAAAACAGGAAATAAAATGACCGAACACAGATTTTAAACCCGAACATACAGTAAAGTTTTCGGGTTCGTGTTCGGGTAACAAAAATCCAATTATTCTGTACGAACCCGAATAATACAGTCCGTGTTCGCTCAACACTAAAGATGTACAATGTAGCTGCTTGACCAGTTGTAATATGAAACACAGTTCTATAGATGTAAACAATGAAAGCAATGAAAACAACGTTGTCTGCATGCAGTGTCTATCAGGAGAACATGGGCAGATGCCCTCTCACTGATCTCTGGAACTGGTGCTGTTAAAGCTAATATGTGAAAACTTTACAGCAACTCCCTCGGGGTCCTGGCTCAGGATGGGGCGTCTGACCTTGCGTTGCGCCATCCCGTGGCCCATCTGGATCTGATGTGGATGCAGCAGGAGCAGCCTTTAGGCTGCCGCTGAACAACCAGAAGATGCTGGCAATGGATGCCCCTCAAACACAAGCGCAATGACTCTTTTTTGCACAGGCTGCAATTTGACCAGAGCACCCTTAGACACAGAGTCCTTGCTTACAGATCCAGGCTGGGGTCCCAAGAGGAAGAGCTCATCTGCTCACAAGCCTTTTATCATCTGTCCCAGCATCCTGTTCCGGCTGGTAGTTGTAGTTCAAAACAGTCCAGCTGAAAGTAAACCCTGGCTCCTTGGACTACATGTCCCAAGATACCTTGCTTCCCCTTTGGAGTTCAGTCACTTTGTATTCAGGAAGTGACAGCACAGAGTCCACTACTAAACTCTAGAAGAAATTAGCTTCACAACAGTAACGCTCTACAGTATCTCCTGATCGCAGGCAAAGATAGCCAGCTCTTGGCTACACTTGTATTTACATGAACAGTTATGAACATAATAAAAGAAATATGACACCAGAAATAAATACTATGATGCATGTATGTGTGATGTTAAATATGACAAATAAGGCAGCTTACCTAAACAAAATGGAGCTAACAGAGAGAGAGAGAGGGGGCCATGCATATTCTAAGCCATTTTTTGTTATTGAGAAGTTTTAATGGAGTCATGCTTGAGTATCTTTCTATTGCCTTTTATCTTTTGGGGAGGTTTTATTATATACTATAGCTAAATAGGAGCCATTCAAACTCTAGAAGTGGACTAGAATAGTGTTTCTGCCTCTTAAAAAGATACTTTCCTTTTCAGCTTAGATTCACATCCTGTCCTTCACATTCTAATACAACATGGCTTTCTAATTTCACACTCGAGTGGTGAGCACAGAATATTGCTGCTTTCCTGCATAAAAATTACTTCTGCAAACGTTACCTCTGTGGTTTTGCAACTGACAAATTAAGCATAGTCTCTTCTGACCTCAAGTCTGATTAGTTAGGTTATTTATTACAACAGTCAGGGTAATAAACTATGTCAGAATAATGTTTACATAGTTTGATAGCTTGAAGATTGTAGTTTCAATGTTGACTGATTTCTTTTGGGTGTTTGGCGGAATTACTAGGGAAAATACTGAAAAAACATTTGTGGTTTTAAAGAGGAATCAAACTGGAAATCGAAAAAAAAAATGAGTCTCCTCTTTTGGTCTCCTCTTTCATACCTGCTTCTCTCTACTTGTACACTGAGCCACACATGCGCAGTTCAGCATACATTTTCAGCACCACTCTGTGCTGTGATGATGTGACTACCATGTGCATGTGCAGGAGTGACATCATGACAGTTGGTCCAAACAAGTCTGTCCAGGAGCCTGAAGGAAAGCTAGGGAGAATATAGTGCCCATAACAGTCGAAAGCACTGACACCGCAGAAGTGGATGGGATGGCAAGTAAGTCTGCCATATTGTACTAATGTGCTGTGCATACTAGTACATAATGGCATACAGCACTGGGCCCTTTCTTTCCCCCCAGGTTTAATTCTGTGTTAATTAATTGGAAACCTGTCATAAGCTCTTTTCGAAAATTTTGGTTGACTGGCTGTTATGGTGACCTTTACTTAATGGTTGTAATCCTAAAAAAATAAAAAAAAAATAAATAAAAGGGGAGGCTGCTGATCCATGATACCGTGGTCAGGTTACTTGCCTCCATTATCCCGCTGCTCTCCTCTCTCCCCCTCTCCCCCTCCCTTCTTGCTTGTCAGCTCCTGTGTTTAATCATCCTTATTCTCCTCTCCCATCCTGATGCTATTAGTAGCTGGCAGTATGGTCCGAGGATTACCGCCAGCCCCTCTGTTCTACCAAGCTATACTACACAGTGTAAATGTTTGTATAAAATGATGCCGCTTAATACTTTATATTAGATCATTTCTGTACAGTCACGTGACCTCCAGCCACACTCCTCCCCCAATCTAAGGGCTAAAGTAGGAGGGGCTGAGCGGATAGCACAGTGGTCACCTGACCTCACAGCTGACGTCAGAGAGGGTGGCGCCCCTGCGCACTCTATGGGCGGGCCGCCACTGGGATCTGTACAACTTTGTCTGAGAACCCTTGGGAACTTAGTATCTGCTTTTCAGACACCAAGCTGCCAAATTTAAGGATGCCACCTGAGGACGAGATAACGGACCCTGAGACAACAGGTCCTGTCTGAAAGGGAGGGCCATTGGCAGTTTTGAAGCTAACGCCTGTAGGCATGAAAACCATGGCCTTTTGTGCCAAGAGGGGGCTATCAGAATCAAGTTGGTATCTTCCAAGATAAATTTCCGGAGGACTTCCGGGATTAGTCTGATTGGAGGGAAAGCATGACAGATGCTGAATGAGCAGGGATTTGCAAAAGCGTCATTTCCCAGAGACTGATTCCTTGGGTTCAGGGAAAAAAAATCTCTGTCTTGCTGTTTGTTTGTTTGGGTTGTAAAAAGGTCTACATCTGGGAGACCCAACCTGGCAGCAATTTCTGCAAATATTTCCGGGTTGAGGGACCAATTGTCCTGACACACCTGGTAATGGCTGAGGTGATCTGCCAAACCATTCTGAGACCCTTTCAGATGAAGTGCTGACATGGAGGCTAGATTCGCCTTTACCCAAAATGGAATATTTTGGGCTGTGAACTTCAAGGTCTGACTTTTTGTACCTCCGTTTGTTGAGGTATGCTACAGTAGCAATGTTGTCGGTTCAGATCTGCAGATGGCGCCCTCTGACCTCTGCCTGAAAAACCTCCAAGGCTCTCTGCACTGCTAGGGGCTCCCTCTGATTTGATGATGCTCCTGCTTCCAGCGGGGACCATTCTCCCTGCGCTATTTTGTTTTGAAGATGGGCTCCCCATCCGAAGGAGATTGCATCCGTGGTGATTCTCTGTGATATTGGAATGACCCATTCCAGCCCTTTTTCGAGGTGAAATGGTGACCTCCACCACCGTAGGGATCTCTTTACTTTGGATGGAAAGTTTTTTTATTTTTTATTCCAAGAAACTTGGGGACCCATCCCAGATTCCTAGAAGGAATAATTGAAGAGGACTTTATGGAAACTGCGCCCAAGGTACAGCCGGAAAGCAGGTCATAAGGCCTACACCTCTTGAAACATCTCTGATTGAGAGCCACTGGTTGGTTTGCAAGGATGCCATCATCTGAGGTGTTTTTGAAACATTTGCCCTTGGAAGGAAAATCTTTTGATCTAGTGATGAAATGTCGTACCCGAGATATGTCACTCTTTGGGAAAGAGTCAGAGATGACTTTTCTTTGTTGACCATCCATCCTAGCGACTTGATGAACTCCTGAACTGTCTGGAGATCCCTCTCTAGTTTTTGACACAAATCTGCCACTACTAGGAGGTCGTCCAGGTAGGGGATGATCAGAATTGATTTTTGTCTTAACGGGGACAATGCTTCCCCCAGGACCTTTGTAAAGATGCATGGGTCTGATGATACCCTGAAGGGCAGTGCTATCAAACTCACCTGGAACATCAGTGAAGAGGAAATTACATACCTAGATCTTCTGATCATACAGGAAAATGGAAAAATACATACAAAAACCCATTTTAAGGAAGTAGATCGAAACAGCTACCTGCCTATAACAAGCTGCCACCATAAAAACTGGCTCTGGAATATTCCTAAAGGACAGCTATTAAGACTGAAGCGAAACTGCACAAAAGAAAAAGATTTTGAAGAAAAAGCAAAAATCCTAGGTCAAAGATTCAAGGACAAAGGATATGAACAAAAATTTGTGGACAATAAGATAGCAGAAGTCAGAAATATACAAAGAAAGGCACTGACAGAAAAAAAAGAAGAAAGAATGAACACCTATATAGATAATGCTCCAATAATATTGAATTACAATATGCAGTATAAATTGGTGGAAAAAATAATAAAAAAGCATTGGCACATTTTAAAAACTGATAAACATCTAAAGGATAATATACCAGATAGACCCAAATGTGTATACAGAAAGGCACCAACAGTAAAGAATCAAGTAGTAAAAGCTATCTTAGACCCCCCCAAAAAACTTTTGTCATTTTTTACAGGAAAAGGGTTATACCCCTGCAAAAGATGTTTTGCGTGTCAGAAAACAAAATATCCGAAAGAAAAAGTATTTGAGTTTACATCTACAAGTAATGGGACGAAATATAAGATCAAAGACTTCATCTGTTGTAATACAGAGGGAGCAGTATATGCCCTAGAATGTAGCTGTGGGCTGCAATACATAGGCAGAACGAAAAGACTATTAAGAGTCCGTATAAAAGAACATGTACAAAACATATTAAAAGGGAGTGATAGAGGGGCGTGGCTAGGTCATGGCGGTGTGAAGACGTGCTTTCCTGGTGCTCCCGCTTCCTGGCCCCCCTAACCGGCTTATATTGGCATTCCTAGTCTGTCATGAGCACCCACAAACGGAGGAGGACGAGGGCTGCTTCACGGGCTACGCCATCGGCTCCTATCCGCAGTTTTTTCCAGAGCTCCCCGACCCCGGGACCGCTATCTCCGACAGTAGGCCTCAGCAGCGGCCTTGCCCGGACCGCCGCCTCGCCTACACGGCTGCCTGCTTCTCCCGGACTCCACGCTACCGCAGCGATGTCTCAGAACACCCTCCCTTCGTCACAGTCCTCCCTGCTGGTTCCCCCGGAGGAGGAGAGAGACATTTGGGCGCTACTCCGCTCCCTTCCCACAAAACGGGACATGGAGGACATCGTGGCCCAGGTTGCAGAACAGCACCGCCGGGATTTTGCGGCCATAACGGCTGAGGTGACTCAAGTCCGGGGGCGAGTGGCGGCGGGTGAATCCGCACTTGGGGATCTCCAATCCCGGGTGGCCCTCCTGGAGAAGACCCAGGCTTCCCACGCTGATGCCCTGGCGGAACACCAGCTCCAGATGGAGGATATGGAGAACCGGAGCCGCCGTAATAACCTGCGCCCCTGGGGCCTACCTGAGGCGACGGGGCGAGAGGACCTGGTAGTGACGGTCCAAGCTATTTTCTCCAGACTGCTGCCGCAGGACCCCCCAGTGGACTTTCTTTTTGACCGGGTGCACCGGGCTCTGGGCCCCCGCTCGATGGATGCGGACAGACCGCGGGACGTGAT
The DNA here is from genome assembly GCF_965119305.1 of Pelophylax lessonae. NCBI lineage: Eukaryota > Metazoa > Chordata > Amphibia > Anura > Ranidae > Pelophylax > Pelophylax lessonae. The sequence continues at coordinate 112,293,526 of NC_138768.1, forward strand.
CTGCCGCCTACACAGGTACTCGGTGAAGGAGCAGCTTCTGCGGGCGGCGTGGTCCCACGGCCCGGTGGACTTTGATGGGGCGCAGGTCGCCGTTTTCCCGGACATCTCCAGAGGTACCCTGACTAGCCGGGCTATGCTGAAACCTCTCCTGGAGAGGCTCCGCTCTCAAGACGCCACCTACCGCTGGGGGTTCCCCCTGCAACTGACAGTCCGACGGAACGGATCTTCGTTCACCCTCCGTAGACATGCGGATCTCCCGGCCTTGTATCGATTCGCAGGCCTGGCTCCCCAGGACTTACCGGATTGGATGGCGAGGCTCCCGGATTGTGCGGCTCACCCCCCGGGCGGTGGCCCCTCGCGGGCTCGATCGCGGGGATCGCAACGCTCTCATGGGTCCTTGAACTCTGGCTCCACCGGTCCGGCGGAAGCCTCCCCAGAAGATTAGCCTACTGTTGCCCGCAACCGTGAGTTTGACTGTGGCCCTGTGGTACCCCTCTGCTCTGCTTCCTTCCCTCCCCTCCCAGGTGTTCCATGCTCTGCCCCATAGCCCTGTCCCGCAGGTGCTCTGAACTGTCCATCCCCCTCCCTGGCTGCTCCCTGCTTTTACCTGCTTGCCCGGTCCTGCTTGATGCCAAGTGACCCTCCTGCTGTTATTCCCGCTGGCCCCGTGCTCATGGACTCCGCGGGTTGGTCCCTATCCCTTCCTGCCTTGAAGCTCTGTGGGGTACCCCTTGCCCAATGTCGCCTTGGGACCCTCCTGCTGGACTTGATGACTGCTGCTTCAGGATAGATGTGCTGCTAGTGGGATCTTAGAGGCCCTGCTACATATGTGATGTGGCTCTTCACTTTCATTATGCTGTTATGCTTAGCTGATACATACTCTCTGCTTCAATTGCTATAGATCGCAGCCTCCTTCTCCCCCCCCCTCCCGCTCCCCCCTTTCCCTTCTCCCCCCCTCCCGTCTTTCCCCCCCCCTCCCGCCTTACCCCCCCCACCTCCCCTCCCCCACCCCTCCCTTCTCCCCCCTCCCCCCTTCCTTCACCCCCCTTCCCTTCTCTCCCCCCCTCCCTACTCCCCTCCTCCTTACTCCCCCACTCCTTCCCCCTCTCCCCCATCTCTACTCCCCCCTCTCCACTTCCCCCTTTCCCTTCTCTCCCTGCCCTGCCCTTCTCCCCCCCATTGGGTCCCGGGAGCGGGAATCTGTCGGCTGCCATGCCGCTGCAGGGGCTTGGCAAAGTTCTATGTGCGGGTTGGCGGGAGTTCCTGGTGTGCTGTGTTCCTCTCCTTTCCACCTCTCTCCCTCCCCTCCCCTTCTCCCTTCCCCCACTGGGGGGCCATATCCTTCTCACATGGGGGGTTTTTTTCTGTGTTTACTGTTTTTGTATGTACTTTCATGACCATGGTTGCGCGGTCACTTTGCCTTCACGGGCTTTTCGCTTGCTGCTCCTCAGCTTTTGCACTTTGTTCATTGTTATGCCTACCTATTTGATATTATTAATGTTTTAATTTTTCTTGCCGGTGTGGGGGGGTTCTGGGTAGTGGTCACCTTCTCCTATCTGCTGTGGCCCTCCTCGTTCCCCCAGTAGGGTGTCCCTTGAGGTCCCACCTGTTCTGCCCGCGGTTTAGGCGGCACGGGTCGAGCCTCTTGGTACCTTGAGACTTGGTCTCCTTAGTGCGTTTGGCACTTTAGATCCTCCCTCCGTGCACCTGAAGTGCACCTCTCTTTGAGTTTTTTTTTTTTGTTTGTTTTTTTTTTTTTTTTTTTGTTTCTTTCTCTCTTTTCTTTCTTCTCTTCTCTCTCCCTTTCCCACTTTTCCTTTTTCCTTCTCCTTCCCCTCCCTTTACCTCTTTCCCTCCTTCCTGACCCGCCTTTGGCCTTGGGGGCGAGGGACGATGGCTTCCCCGCGGGTGGACCCGCTACGTTTTGTATCCCTGAATGTCAAAGGGTTAAACACACCCGAAAAGCGTTCTGTGGTTCTCTCTGATCTTCACCGTCTCCGGGCGCAGGTAGGTTTTTTACAAGAAACTCATTTCAGATCGGACAAGCTTCCTAAATTGGGAGACCGACGCTACCCCACGGTGTATCACGGCTGTTCTTCTGACTCCAAATCTAAGGGGGTATGTGTACTGATCAATAGTCGTGCCCCATGGACGTTCTCGGACTCGTGGAATGACGGTTCGGGGCGTGCTCTCTTTGTTAAGGGGCGACTGGGGGTCCTGCCGGTTACGTTGGTCAACCTTTATTTCCCGAACACTGGTCAGGTGGCTTTCATGGAATCCCTGATCTCGCGGCTGGAGGAGTTTGCGGAGGGTCAGATCATCATGGGTGGGGATTTTAACCTTGCTCTGGATCCGGTGGTGGACACTTCTAGGGGGTCCTCTCACCTTTCTTACGCTGCCTTGAAGCGTTTCAAGCTGCTGTACCAGGGGTTCCGTCTGGTTGATCCTTGGCGTGTCCTCCATCCGGACATGCGGGACTACACCTTCTACTCCCCCCCACATGCCTCTTACTCCCGCATTGACTTTTTCTTGTTGCCCCAGGCCTTGCTGCCGCGCGTCATCGCGGCTTCCATCGGGTCTATTACATTTTCCGACCATGCCCCGGTCCTTCTGGATCTGGATCTAAGCTCCTCAGACCGCCCGCAGTGGCAATGGCGGCTGAATGATAGTCTCCTCCATGACAGCGCTGTGGTAGAGGAACTGTGCTCGGAGCTCAGGGGTTTTTTCGCCACTAACGCCACATCCGAGAGCCCTCCACTAATGGTGTGGGAAGCGCATAAGAGTTACATGCGTGGCGTTCTCATCAAGATAGGGTCACGCCGCAAAAAGGAACGTACTCAGCAATTGAGTGATCTCCTCTCTAAAATCAGTACTCTGGAACTGGCACATAAGCGCTCTCTGGCTCAAGCTGCACTGCAGGAGCTGACTATTTTGAGGGAGCAACTGCGAACTCTAGTCCTTTTCCGGGCAAAGGCGGCGCTGGCTAAGTGCAGACGGACCTTTTACGAGCATGGAGACAAATGTGGAAAATTGCTGGCTCGAGCGCTCCGTGCGCAGAGGGCCCGCACCTTCGTACCTGAGCTCTCGACTCCGGGGGGTCGCAGGGTGCATTCTACAATGGATATCGCTGAAGCCTTCCGTCACTATTATTCGTCTCTTTACAACTTGTCGCCGGACTCACCGCCCCCTTCCGGGGCTGGGCGTGTCGATGCAATCCGATCTTATCTTAGTGCTTCGGGCCTCCCCTCCCTTCCGATAGAGGAGGCGGAGAAGTTAGATGAACCTTTGCGCCCTGGGGAGCTGCTGTTAGCTCTGAAGGCGACACAGTCGGGGAAGGCTCCAGGCCCGGATGGCTATTCCGTCCGTTACTACAAGAGCTTTAATGACATCCTCTCTCCACATTTCCTCGCTGCATATAACGCCACGGGTGAAGGAACCGCGTTCCCGACGGACTCACTTAGGGCACACATCACGGTTCTCGCGAAGGAAGGTAAGGACCCATTGGTCTGCGCCAGCTACAGGCCTATCTCGCTCTTGAACGTCGACCTGAAGCTCTTTACTAAGATCCTGGCCTCCAGGTTGACCCCGCTGCTTCCGCAATTGATCCACGACGACCAGGTGGGCTTTGTCGCTTCTCGGGAAGCCCGGGACAACACCACCAAAGCGCTTGACCTGGTGCACTTTGCCAATACCCGCCGAATCCCGACTCTGCTTTTATCCACCGACGCGGAGAAGGCATGTGATCGGGTGAACTGGGAATTCCTCTTTGCCACACTGGAGCACGTTGGCGCGGGGGAGCGGCTCCTGTCTTGGGTTCGAGCTATATACTCAGCCCCTTCTGCGAGGGTGAGGGTCAATGGTCACCTATCTGACCCTCTAGTAATCTCCAATGGGACCCGGCAGGGTTGCCCGCTCTCCCCGCTGATCTTTGTTCTGACCCTCGAGCCTTTCCTGCGTACGGTGAGGGCCAATGCTGATGTTACTGGGGTGTCGGTCTCCCCGACGCTTTCCCCTAAGGTAGCGGCGTACGCGGATGATCTCCTCTTCTTTCTTACGAAACCTTTGACCTCTTTACCCAATTTGCTGAGGGAGTTCCGAGTTTATGAATCCCTTTCGTTCTACAAAATAAATCAATCTAAATCCGAGGCCTTGGCGGTGGCAATTTCACCCGCTCTCTCTGCTCTTCTCAGGGCGGATTTCCCCTTTAAGTGGGGATCGACCCATATTCGATATCTGGGGATTTCCTTGCCACGCTCACTGGACGGAGCCTTTGACTGCAACTTCCCTCCTTTGTTGACCCGAATCTCGATGACTGGCATGTGGGCCGTTTTTCGTGGTTCGGGCGATGCAATATCGTAAAAATGAACGTGATGCCCCGCCTATTATATGTGTTCCAGGCGGTGCCGGTGACCGTCCCGACCTCCTTCCTCCGGAAGGTTAATCGAGTGTTCCGGGAGTTTCTATGGCGCAGGGGCTCCCCGAGGCTGGCACTGCGCGTTCTGCGCATGCCTAAATTGAGCGGCGGCATGGCACTACCGGATGCTATCGCATATTATGAGGCATGTCACTTGTCCCGTGTTTTGGACTGGTACCGCCATGGACCCCTGAAACAGTGGGTACGGCTGGAGCGGAGCTTGGTGGGGACCCCTCCTGAGGCCTCTTTGTGGACTCCCTCAGCCGTCCAGAGGGAACTGTCGGAGCACCCCACTATTGGCCCCACCTTGCGAGTGGGGAGGCGATTGTGTCATGGGGGCTTCTTAGCTACCCTGCCGTCCCCCCTTCTCCAGGTGGTTGACAGCCCTGATTTTCCTCCGGGGGTGGACCAACCGGGATTTAGGTCCCTGAGAGACGCGGGACGTGGTCAGGCCCGCCACTTTGTGCGGGAGGGATCCTGGATCACTAGGTCTCACCTTCAATCAGACGCCGCCTTCTCCGACCTGACATTTTTGGCAACAGGTCCAACTCTCTGCATTTTTTGCAGTCTCTTCCAGCGGCGTCCCAGTTCGCCAGACGTCTCACCTACTTTGAGGAACTTTGCTCCGTTCTGTCTCCTTTACGTCACACTATTTCCCTCATGTACAAGACTCTGGTCACCCCTGAGGCATCCTTCCGACCTCCCTACGTTGCACGTTGGGAGCGTGATCTTGGTCTGTCCTTCACTGATCAGCAGGTGGAACGCCTACTGTTTTTCACGTACAAAACTTCGATCTGCTCTCGCTACCAAGAGGTAGGATATAAATGCCTGACCAGATGGCATTATACCCCGGTGCGGCTGAGTCGGATGTTCCCGTCCAGTGTTGACACTTGTTGGAGGTGCGGCAGGGAGCGGGGGACATACCTCCATATTTTTTGGTCATGTGAACGGGTTCAACCGTTCTGGACATCGGTGCGCCTCATTGCCCAAAAATTCACAGACCATTCTCTGGCACTGGACCCTGCGCTATTCCTGCTCCACCATCACGAGTTCCCGAGGGCGTCTTATCGGAAATCCATCTTGCCGTTATTGTTCACGGCAGCGAAAAGTTGCATCCCCCCCCTTTGGAAGCAGACCCAGCCCCCGACCGTGGCCATGTGGCTTAATAAAGTCAAATCCATTAATGAAATGGAAGATCTGATGGCGACGCAGAGGGGAACCAGAGAGAAATTTACGAAACGCTGGTTCTACTGGCACGAATTTACATTTTCGGCAGAGTACCGTGATCTGCTGCTTTGATGCTCTGTAGTTATGGTGCTGATGGGCCGCACGGTCCCCCGCCCCCCCCCCTCCTTTATCTCTCTCCCTTCCCCTCCTTTTTCCTCTTATTTTTTCTCTTTTTGCTGTCTTTTCTATACCCCTTTTTTTCTTTTTTTTCTTCTCTTTTTAGTATTTTCTATGGTTCTGTCTAGCTTACTTTTACAGGCATATTTTCCTGTTTCTCTGTCGAGATCCACACCTTGCTCCCGGACGGACGTACTGGTGTCGTCCCCCCCTGCCCCTGGGGAGCTCCTGAGAGACTGTTGGGGGGCGGACCCCGCGCGCCTGATGCCGGCCATGTGTTAGATGCCGGTGGTGCCCGGGGTTGGCCCCGTGATGGCCTTTGGGCTCCTGACTATACACTTAGTATCATATTCCCGTATGGGCTGGGTTCTAGGGGGTCGGAATGCTTGTGTTTGAATATCAGGGGCTGTATGCCCCCAAGTTCCACTATGTTATTATCCTGTTACTCCATGATGTCTGTATCAATCGAGAGCTATGTTTCCTAAATTTACGCTGTTACTGATTACGGTGTTTATCTGGTGGCTTGTTATGTGCCTTATTTCTCTGTTTCAATAAACAAATTTACAAAAAAAAAGGGAGTGATAAACATACTGTCCCTAGACATTTTGCTAAATACCATCGGAAAGACCCCTCACAAATGAAATTTTGGGGGATAGCTCCATATAAAAGACACTGGAGGGGCAGTCATAAAATCCGCACCCTCAGCAAATTAGAGCCCCAATGGATTTTTAAAATTGATTCTTTTACCCCCAAAGGTCTCGACTTGAACTGTTTTATTAGTGATTTTTAAATATTTTTTCACTAACGAGTAATAATTTTATATTTTTATTTCTTTATTTTTATAAATTTTATACCAATTGATATGCATTTATGAACAAAGAAGATTATAAGGAATTTTATATTGTGATCTCCATTTTAAAGATTTTAAGAAATTATAACCCTTCCCTCATTTATAGGCACTTTTAATAAGAATGAGATATTTGGATGGACAAAATGTGTATATAGAAATGACTAAACTAAGATCTTTTATTTATTTAATACAAAGTCACTGCCAAAATATATAAAAGAATATATGGAATGGAGTTTAGTGATTCATATAAATATAGACAAAATATAAAGAACACCCTGATCAAACAAAGGATAGTAATATAGTACGTTCCCCTCATAAACTTCTCGTTTTTAGAAATTTTAATATAGACATCGGTGACAATATAACATACACACATAGGATGTGAAGACAGGTCATTTTGAAAAGAAATTAGATTACATTTGTTTGCTTTTAAACTGTGGTATACAGTATTATTTTAATTGTCGGAATAGAGTGTATAATAAAGTTGTATAAAGTATTTTAATTGTATAGGAACATAGCGATATGAACCTCACTTCCGGTGTAAACAATGGAAAACCAAGATGTAATATTCCGCCGGAATTCAAGTCTTAGATGTTCCAAAATGGCCGTTAACACATTTCCGGCTCCGCCGGTATATTTAGTACGTCACATCCAGCTAAGGGCACTCCCTGAGGAAGTCACGTGACTCCGTGACGTAACGCGTAGGAGGTACCCAACAGACCGGAAGTGACGTATCGGACGGGACGGAGTCCCTATAGCACTGTTTGCACACGTTTACTACTGTATTTTAAATAAAAAAGCTTTTAATACTGCACCATGATGGCCCTATTTGTTTAATGAGCCCTCGAGATAGAGCTATCGGAGAAGAAGTCCGCACTAGAAAGAGCTGTTGTATAAGGAACCCCACACATAAGCCAGGGACCGGGAACAGACTCAGGATATCCGAGGAAGGACCCAGGAGCCATAAGACACCACGCTGGATAAAAGGAACTATACACAGGCGTTTAACCCTCTGATTGGAGGTGAGCATTTAGAGCACATAGAAGTGGCACGAGGTGAAGGAAACAAGTCACACCAATTATGTTCACAAATGCACCTTTGAATCGCTACACTCTGGATTGAAGATTTTGTATATGGGACATTTTTTAGAGTTTGAATTAGCACCTTTTTGGGCAACAATTGGTTGTTTGTTTAAGTTATTTATGTGTTGAAGTCACATCACTGGAAGCACTGAGCACTTTTGAATATAGATTTGGATACGTTGTTTTATATGTTTTATATGTTTTTTAGGAGAAGCATGTATTGAAGCATATTCATATATTTTCACATACTCTTTATTTGATCACCTGATAGGAATTAATCAAGTTTAGATATAAACACTAGCCAGCACTTTTAATTGTATTTTTAATTTTAATTTTACTTCCTCCAACATTACTCCTGTTGCTTCTGGCCACAATATTCTTGGGCATTCTTTGGACACCCTGAAATGAATGAAGGGTTGGAAAAACCTGGGCTGCAACACAGCTAGGGTTGCCACTGTTCACACCAGTGTGATTTGACAGTTCCAAATCGCATGACAAGTCGCACCATTTTGTTAGCAATGGAACTGTTCAAAATGGTGTGATTCTGACTTTGCCACACTAATTTTAAAAAAAGTTTCCTGCGCTATTTTTTTGCCATTTCAGTGAAGCAGCACAGATGACAGCCAAGTGCACCTGAAATTGCGCTGACCTGCTAGTTTGAAATTGTGCTACTTTAAGTGAAGTGGCACAATTTCAAAGTAGTATCAATGTGAACCAAGGCTAAATGTAATTTTACAATATGACTCAACAAAATAAATGTTCCCAAATCAGTAGAATCCAAAGATGAACTGTGGGTGGATGTAAAAAAGAAATGTAATCCAGTTATTTATTCATTGATAAAAAATAAAATAATCCCTGTAGAATTGCATGCTACAAACGCATACTGCATCTATTTATCCTATTGCAGCCCATGTAACACTTCTGTGCAGTAGCAAAAAGGTGGGCTTCAATGCACACACACACACCACATATGCATTAGTGTCACTGGCTAGCTGATTTTTCTGTGCTAAGGCCTCGCTCACATCTAGTGATTTGGGATCGTGGGCGGATTTGCCGCGATTCTGCCTGGGATTCCAAATCGCACTGCAATACTGGCAAAACGCAGCACGTGTTTGTGTGCCATTTATTTTTCCAAAATTGTTGCAGGATTTATCGTGTGACAATCGCAGGAAACCACATTGTGCAAAGCTTGTTGCCCCAAAAAACCTCTTGTTCTTTTTTGGGCGACAAGCTTTGAGCAATGTGGTTTGCCATGACTGCTACGTAATAAATCATGTGACAATCGCAGCAAAACCGCACAACGTTTTAGGTGCTATTAGGAAATGAATGGCACCCAAAAATGCATGCTGCATTTTTCCAGCACTGCAGTGCAATTTGGAAACGTGGGCAGAATCACGGCGATTCCACTCGCGACCCCAAATTGTTAGATATGAACAGGTTGTAAGAGTGCCCTCATTGGATGATCTGAGCACAGAGACCAAGCAGTCAAAAACAGCTCTTAAGGCCCGTACACACGTACCGATCGTCGGCATACAAACGTCGGTGGACGAAGGATCTGCCGATTGTACGCGTGTTAGTATGGTGCCTCCGACAGATGTCTGCGCACAATCCGCGGACAAAAGTCTTTCTTGCAAACATGAAAATATTTGTATGCCGACACCAGAACGGACGATTGTTCGCCTGTCAGTACACAATTCTGCCGACACACAGCTACAAATCCCAACACGCATGATCAAACCAAATGAGTTCCCGGAAGAATTTTCTCTAGTAAACTCAACATTTTATTCAGAAAGAACTTTCGGCTCGCGGAAGTCCAAGAAATAGGTGAAATGCGGAGCACATGCTCATCTTGATAAATGTGAGAAGAAGGAAGATGCTGCTCATAATGCCATACTTTTCTAATCAAAAGGCATGTGTTCTGTTATGATGAAGATAATGTTTGTCTATTCTATCTGTTCTATCACATTTTAGAATTAAATAATTTGAACTCTTCACCATTATTTTTGTATTTTCACACCAAAGATCTAACTATTGATATGACCCTTTATTCTTGTATGAATTAATGTCTAAAACATATTTTTCAGGTTATGCACAATATTAAACATGTTAACAAATTCAGATAGGCCATTTTTTATTTTCAATTTTCTTTATTTTTTGGATCTCAGCAAAAAAAAAACAAAGCAAACATTAATACTTTCCGTATAATAAACTAAACATAAAAAAGGTCCATTTGGACAAAATTAAACTAGAAACTGGCAAACAGGGGTAAAATAAATAATAGGGGGTTACAAAAATTAAAGTTGCTGGTAACTGAAATCAGGTTGCCATGAGGGCAGGTTTGGATCCTGCTGGCCATATTGCCACTGGCCATGTGGCATTTGGCGAGGTGGTGGGTGTTGTGGAGGTGGAGGTGGAGGTGGAGGGCACGGGTGCTCCTGGCATGCATGGCTGTGCTCAGTAAGTATGCCGTTTTCTGCGTTTTGCAGCACATCCAGAATAATTTTTCTGGCATACTGACACTGCCTGAGGTCCACCTTATCTAAAATTTTTGCCGTCATGTTGCCGAAGGACTCATTGGCCTCCGGTTTCCGACGTAGGGCTATGGTGGCCTCCTGGATAAACTCGTCTGTGATATCATCCACGTGCTTCCTCTTTTGCCTCCGTTTGGCAGGAGGAGGTGGTGGTGGAAAGAGTTCCACAGGCTCCCCAGGCTCCGCAGGCTCCCCAGGCTCCTGGCTGCAACCTGGCTCCTCCTCAGTGACACTTCCCTGTTGATGAAATGAACAATTGATTAGAATGTTATAGTGTATATAAAAATGCATGTTTGTTATATTATTGTGAACAAATAGCAGACTTTACATACAGTGGCATATCTAGGGTCTCCAGTGCCCTTGTTGAGGAGCTGTATTTGGCAACAACCCCCCCCCCCCCCAAGATCAATGTAAAACTGTAACCCACCCCCCCAAAAAAAAATTAAAGGGCATTAAAAGTTTCTAATTTGCCCCTTGTTTGCCCAGTGTAGAGCTCTCTAGTGGGCAATCATTGTCTCAGGTGTGAAAAAGAAAGAGAGGGTTGAGAGCTAGAGAGAGGGAGAGAAAGAGGGGGTGTGAGAGAGAGAGGAGGGGGTTGCAGAGAGAGAGGGGCCTGAACTTGCAGAGGACTTGATGTAGGGCATTGAGGGTGAAGCAGTGCAGGGAAACATGAATAAGGAAGCCACCTGCCTTGCTGACCCAGAGTGAGAGACCAGAGACATGGAAGCAAGGATGGATGGATCATTTGCAGGAGCTGTTAGTTTTGTATTAAAAAAGGTTGAGCCAGAGGAATGCTGAGGCTACAGCAGTGTTTGTTAGGACCAGAGGTGTGCTGGGGATGCAGCAGTGTTTGTAAGACCAGAGGTGTGCTGGGGATGCAGTGAGAGGCAGTCTCAGTCTCCTGGTCTTTTGGCTCAGCTGCTCTCAATGTTTTACACCTGCATGAAGCAGCTCTCAATGTTTTACACCTGCATGAAGCAGCTCTCAATGTTTTACACCTGCATGAAGCAGCTCTCAATGTTTTACACCTGCATGAATCCGCCTGCAAACTGGGGGTTCTGGGGTGTGCAGGCTGAGTGGATTGTTAAAATAAACAATAAAACAATGCCAATGTTTTTGTGACCCACCCCCCTTGGCCTGCGCCCCTGGCGGTTGCCTGTCATGCCAACCCCTTGCTATGCCCGTTTACATAAAGGGTCAATTATGGTTTAGCTTATAATTTTGTTACATGATTACATTTTAGCAGACAATATATTGTGAAATGCCATACCTGAGTAAAACTCTCCTCCAGGAAATCCTCATCCTGGCTTGGATCTACCGACACTGAGCCCTCTGCCGAAGTAGAAGGCAGTGTAGAAATTGACGGCCTGGATTCCATGGTGTCTGCCAGGAACCGCATGTTATCAAAGTACCACAGCCGTGGTACATGTACATTCCGTGCCCCTGCTCCAGACTGGGTGGAATCTTCTATTTTTTTTAACTCCCGCCTGTAGGCAGTGCGAATACTGTTTATTTTTTTGCGGATATACTCAAAATTTGCCCCAGGACAGACGGGCTTGTAGAAGGCCACCAAATGTTCCATGGCCTGTTTTCTGAGTTTTCTATTTTTATAATCTGCGGACTTGACTTGCCACAAACAGGGCAGTTGCCTGAACTCATCAATAAAACTTATTAAAAAGTTGTGGGTGGTGAAATTGTCCACCATATTGCAGGACAGTATATGCCTGCAAGACACAAAACAACACAAAACATATTAAAATAGCATGTATTTTGGCACATAATAAAGATATTCCTAATAAAAGCTGTATAGGGCCCAAAACACACACTTTCTATTAAAAGAGTCGTACCTTTGTTTGTGGGGAAAAGTCGTGATTCGCCGCTCGATCGTGCTCCAACTCTCGATATGTCCGCTAGCGAATCGTCGGCCGAACGATCTGGCGTCCTTTAAATACAGCGCAGGCGTCAACTCCTCCTCCAGTGGCGGGCTTGTGCAGGGGTGTGTACGTGCCGAAGATCAGGCCTACATGCGACACTCACACCTGAGGCAGTGGAATAATCATTGTTTAATTAGGAACCATGTCTCAACAATCTGGGAGCTCAATTAGTGGGGGCCGAAGTGATTGGGCCACCCGAAAATCAAGGGCTACACCCATGTCAAAGCCAGAAATGGTGGAGATGGTCTCCATTTTAGAAAAAATGGATTACGATGGAAAGTTGGCAAATTACGATCGGCCCAATGCCAGGAAAGATGGCATCATGGACAAGGTGGTGGCCTGTTTGGTCAAAAAATTCGGTGTCGAGCGATCGAAAGATCAGATTCGGAAACGGTTGTCTGACCTCAAACACCGTGAGCAGGATCAGCTTTCCCAAATCCATCGGATTTTGAAAAAAAGTAAGTTTTATTTTTTCTTTATTTTTTTAATCATGCAATATGTTTTTTATAATTTTGTGTATGTTGTATTAACATGTCTAGATTATAATGTCTATGTAAAAAGTTAGATTACTCATTTTAGTTGTCATGTCGTGATTTGATCGATCTATTGTTGATGTTTTAGTATATGACATTAAAAGTCAGGAAGCCAAAGTTAAAAATATATGTATTGTGTTGCAACGAACGTTCTTTCCTGCACGAATCTTCTCAGCAAACATTCCTATTAATCACAGATTATTATTCAAACCTTTAAATAGGAGAAAAACGTAAACTCCGTGCCAAACTATGGGAAAGGAGGAGGAGAGGTCTGGCAGCTCCATCGGCAGTTGCCGAACAAGATGAGGACATGGGCACAGAAGGTGGCACAGATTCCACTAAAGGTAATTGGTTCCTATGCACTGTCAAACATTAATGTACCATATTTTTCGTAGATAACCATGTACATGTCTTCATATTTGTTACTAAAAGAGCTATCAAGCAGGGAACCATGTCCTAACAAATGTACCTCTTGTGACTTTTATGATATGGCCAATGTTTTGTATTATGTAGATGAAGACATTATTCCGCAAATAATCCTGGTGGAGCCAACAAGTGATGAGACACCAGAGCAACAAGAAGGTTGGTAGTCACAGATTTTTGTGTAGTGGTATCATAGAAATATGTGTATTTGCAATGATTGTTTAACCTTATATTCTTGTATTCCCTTACAAATTTACATTGCAGATGTTGCATCATGCCAGGATGTGGCATCCCCAGCCAGGTCAGAAGCCCGATCTCCTGGCAACTTGCCAAGCAGCATGGAAGCCAGTTCCGAAACTGTGGAGGAACCAGGACCAAGTGTCCAAGAGCCAATTGTGTGCCCACGTAGGTTTTTTCAGAATGATTTTTATCAGTGTTATTTTTAGCCTCCAATTTACAACACTAGTTCCCTATGGGAGCCTCTTTATTTGAATGGAAGTCGCACCGTAAGTCGGATCAGGATGCTCTGACTTGCGGGGCCACTTGCGTTGTGAAGATTTTTGAGGGGGAACTACACCCAAAAATTGAACAACCCACCGTGGGTGTCCCCCCAAGTTCACAACCAGGCCTTTTGTGTGTGGTATTGAGTTTGAGGGTATGCCCACAACAAAAAGACAGCGTGGGTTACCCCCAAAACCCCTACCAGACCCTTATACAAGCATGCAGCTTGTCAGGCCAGGAAAGAGAACGAGCAAGCGGACCAAACACCCCCTGGACCACAGCAGGACACATGCCCTCAACATGGGGGGGTTTTGTTGCTTTGGGCCAGGGGGCCTCTGCACCGCACACCCAAAAGCACCTTACTCCCATGTAGAGGAGGACAAGAGCCTCATCCCCACAACCCTGTCTGGTGGTTTTGGGGGGTCATGCGGCCAGGGGGTTCCTAGGACTTTGGAAGCAACCTTTAACAAAGGGTGGCCCCCAGATCCCAGACCCCAATCCCTATGTGAATGGGTATGGGGTACATAGTACCCCTACACATTAACCACATAAATGGAAGTGTATGTGAATAACGACAGGAGACGTTTATGAAATGTTCTTAAATATCTTCATCCGGTCTTCTCCACTCTGCTCTTTGGATCTTCTCCTCTCCACTCTTCTGCTGTCCAATCTTCTGCTCTTATGTTGTCTGCTCTTTTGCCCTAGGCTCTTCTTCTTCCTCCTGTCCTCCTCCAATGCTGTTGCCGTGCATTCTGCCCGTCTCTGGTCTCTGCATCTTAATATATATACATTACAACCATGCCCTCACAATGACGTCATCATGCGTTCACACCCCTAATGAATATATAGTAAGCTCAGGAGACCGGCAGAATCATCAGCAACAGCATCGGAGGAGGACAGGAGGAAGAAGAAGAGCCTAGGGCAAAAGAGCATAAGAACAGGGTAGGTATTAACTCGAGAGGAATTTAAGATTACCTGGACACCAAATGTTTCTCTATTATTATGACCTCATGTAGGTGATTCACATTGACTCATTTTTTTTTAATTTTTACAGACCATGTTTTACATAGTTGCACATTAGCCAAATTGACCCGTGAGGCTCTCCAATACTGCGCAGACCTGGAACAAATAAAGGAGACTGCAACGGCATTACAAATCAAAATGCGCAATTTTGTGGACATGATTGGCAAATTTTAAGCCACAATTTTACTAGGTTTTTAATGTTTGTATTGGGATGTTCCTGATGTTACAAATTTTTTATAATGTTTTAGGGCATTTTAATTACACTCAGATGTTAAAGAGTGTACCCAAGTTTGGGAAAAGCACTTTACAACACCCTAACCCTAACCCTAACCCTAACCCTAACCCTAACCCTGTGAATGTTTGATACTAAAACGTTTTTACATTCAACAATGTGTGTTCAATTCTTTATTAGACTTTCGTTGGGGGGTCGAGGTCTAAAGCTGTGTAAAGAAGCACTAAATGTATGATGGCTGTCCTATTCCCATATTTACATGTTAATGAAAGCATTTTGGTCACTGCCATATGCGAGTTGCTGGAGGTGTCAATGAAATGTTAAAGATACCCCCAGTTTTAACGCATATCACAGTGCGATCTGACATTTCACACAGGATCGGATCACACAAGTTTGAACGATTGTGCGATCCTATCCTGATGCGGCTGAATAAATGCATCATGTGCGACTTTTGTGCGAGTGCAGTGCGAATTGAGCCATACAAACTGTATAGCTGATTTTCGCATGAACATCTGATCGCATGTAATAAAGGAGCAGTGCGCTACGATATTACATGCCATCAGATGTGCAGTGTGAATTGAGACATACACTTTGTATGGCTACATTCGCACTGAACACGCATACAAGTCGCACATGACCCTTTATTTCTGATGTATCTGGATTGGATCGCACAGTGCTTAACACTTGTGGAATACAATCCTGTGGAAAAAGTAAGTGGCGGGTCACCCTTATGCAATGCTGGAAGGCTGCAAAGTCGCAGACTTCCCGCATCGCATAAGTGTGACTCAACACTCAAGGTACTAGCAGTCCTAGGATTCAATATGGCATTGATATTGCCAGTAGCAATCAGTGTAGGGAGATCAGTGTAATCTATAGTGTATTGCTTGTTCGTTGCTCTAGTTCACTTTCCATTACCTATATATATAACACTTTGAGATGAACAATGATCAAGTTTCACATAACACTGACATATCCTAACATTGGTGGGCAGTGAGAAGGATGTCATAAATGAACACAACATAACAGGTGTAGGTACTTTGTTAATACCCTAATGTATTATATGAAATATATAGTATGGGCAACTTCTGGACAATGAACACCAATGTAAGGTGACATTAGATGAACCTTGGGTGTGACCTAGTTCTCAATGTGACAGGGTTTGTGTACATTTTGTGGGGTGCAGAAGGCCCTTGTATTTACACCACTGGCTAAAAAATAACACATGGCCATCATCACTTTGGATCAGCTGGTGAGAGACTACAGTCAAGAAACACACTGATGAATGTATTAACCCTTCCAAAGTCACACATATATAACACATGATTAACCCAAATAATTGTGTTTGGCATATGTGCCCAAATGATTATAATCCACAATACAGAATCATTGCAATTTTTGTTTAATGTGTTGAAAAATAATATATCTCTGACATTTATCTTGTGTGTCCAATCTTTAACAAGATTAATGGGTGTGTGACAGTGATTGCTGCCAGGACACAGCTCCTCTCCCCACGAAATAGTCCAGATATTCCTGGCGGATCTGACGGGCCCTGTGTGATGCCAATGCTGACCGTCCAACTTCCATTGACGTCATGGACTCCACTTGGTTAGAAGGTTGGGCCTCTCCACTTGTACCTGGCATAGCAGGGTCAGTATCCAGTTGCTGCAATACATAATTTTGTGCATTCCTGCGTAGGAAGTTGTGCAAAATGCAGCAACACAAGACCACATTATCCACTTTGTACAGTGCCAGGTTTATGGACGTCAGGAATATCCGGAACCGGTTGGCCATTATCCCGAAGGCATTCTCCACAACTCTGCGAGCTCTGGACAACCGGTAGTTGTAAATCCTTTGGTCTGGGGTGAGGTTCCTCTGAGGGTAGGGCTTCATGAGATGCTCCCCAAGCGCAAAAGCCTCATCTGCGATAAACACAAAGCTCATACCCTCAACAGTTTGCTCCCTGGATGGCAGGTTCAGAGTGCCGTTCTTTAGACGACGAGCGAACTCCGTCTGATCAATAACTCCCCCATCCGAATTGCGGCCATTTTTGCCAATATCCAAAAAAATAAACTCATAGTTTGCATTAACTATGGCTAGCATGACTATACTAAAAAAAACCTTTATAATTATAATAAAATGTGCCGGAATTCGGAGGGGGGACAATGCGGACGTGCTTCCCATCAATAGCACCCCCACAATTGGGAAAATTCCACTTCTCCAGAAATTGATCAGAAATCTCCAGCCATTGCTCTGCGTTTGAAGGAAACTGTGGGGAAAAAATAAAAAAAAATAAAAAAAATAAAATTAGTGCTTGAGCACATCACATTATTAATTACACACACAGTTGTCTGTTAAATGCTTATGCAACTTGCTAAAAAAATATACAACAGGAAGGCAAAGGTTTGGATATGGGGATGTAACATCTACATACATTTCTTTTCAACCTCCTATTGTTCTTATATTGTAAAGGGCCATACACACTAGAAGATTCTCTGAAGACTTTTTCGTGCAGATTTAACTTTTCTATGTAGTGCAAGGGCCTACCAGATTGCATAGGATTTGAAAGTGTTTGTTGGACCTCATATTATTTGGTTTTGGTAAATCGGAAGGATAAATTGTTCTGACAATCTTCTAGTGTGTATGGCCCATTATACTCACCAGCTAGAGCTGAGATTTACAAACTACGGCCCTCCAGCTGTTGCAGAACTACACATCCCATGAGGCCTTGTAATTCTCTGACATTCACAGACATGACTAGGCATGATGGAAATTGAAGTTCGTGAACAACTGGTGGGCCATAGTTTGAAGACCTCTGAACTTGAGCTTTGGTATATGCTGACTTTGAGATTTAGCATGTGGGTGGGGGATGGGTAAGTAAAACTGGGCATTTATACATCAATTAGGGCTTGTGGTCAGTGAAGGTTTTAACATCATTACATAAACATACAGAATCATAGGTGGGAATGGATGGACTGATGTATTTTAGATAAATCATTAACTAGGTACTAAAACATTGGCCAAGGAATAATTGTTTGAGGGAAAGCAATAAAATGACCCAAATTCAAAATACTGTTAACAGGCAATGCGTTTAGGGACACATAGGAGAGAATGGTGGGGTGGTTAGTGGGTAATTTTACAAATGGTTAAAGATAATCTACATCTTTACTACTATGTGCATGCGGACAGAGGGTAGTTTACAAATAATGGCCTGTGTCAATTGCTGTACATCCAAAAACATCATAATTCGGGTGAAACTAGTAATACATGTAATGTAATGTAAAAAATCAAACATACCTTGATATAGTCCTTCTGCAAGACCTTGATGATGGCAGAGCAGGTCTCAGGGATGATGACTCCAAGAGCTTGGGGGGAGATGCCTGTGGTGAACTTCAGATCCTGCAGGCTTCTCCCTGTTGCAAGATACCTCAACGTCGCAATTAACCTTTGCTCAGGAGTAATTGCAAGCCGCATACAAGTATCCTGCTTCAGAATATAGGGGGACACCAGGGCAAGAAGACGGTAAAAGATGGGATCCGTCATCCTCAAATAATTCCTGAAGTCATCAGGATTATTTTCCTGGAGCTCCCTCAGCAAGGACATATGAGAAAATTGATCACGGTTAAGCAACCAATTTTTCGTCCAGGAGGTCCGCTTCTTCTTCCTATTGCTCGTACGTCGTCTCAGAGCCAAAACTCCAACACTAACGACAGCAACGGACGAATTCACGGTCGCCATAATAAATTCTCGAACGATGTCTCGGAAAATAGCGAAATGTCGTCAACCAAACAAATGCTACCGAAATCAGCGCGAGATGCCCAGAAGGGTCACGGCCAAACACTCACTTCCTCTTTTGTAGCGGCGAACGTGCGTGGAACGTAGTGACGTCATTTTCTGTCGGAAGACAAATGTCCTGGGCAAGTTTGGAGCACTTTTCAACAGACAAACAACAAACACACCAGCCGCGAACATTTGTAGGACGTTCCGTCGGCCGACGATCGGTACGTGTGTACGGGCCTTTAGTCCCCACTAATGATAAGTAGTTGACCAGACTGATGCCCGACCACTATGACAGCCAATCAATGGTCACATGATCGCCGGAGGGGATTATTCTCCCTATTACCTCCTGTGCAACAGCACTCATATTGGCTGGAAAAGGAAGCTGCAGAACTCTTCTGTTTCTCTACACACTTAAAGTGGCTCTTCTGTCATTTTTTTCATCTTTGCAACTATGAAATTGTCTGCCCTTGTTGTTTTACCTTTGGATAATAATACATTTTTTTCTGCCAGTAAATACCTTATACAGACCAGTTCTTTGTTCTTGTCTGGTAAAAAGCCTTGGCTAATGACATCATGCACAGCTCTCTCTCTCTCTCTCTCTCTCTCTCTCACTCTTGTGAGAGTTTGTCAGGAAGGGACATGTTTGAAGGTCTGACGAAGGAGCTGAGCTCCAAAACATGTAACCGCCCACCCGCTCTATTGGACACCAGCCGCTGCATTGACACCCTGCCTTCAGGAAATCTCATGCTGACCAGGCTGAGACACAGACGAAAGGACGCATCTACAGGAAGTGGATCACCGGATGTCCTCATTGCAACCACTCAGCACAGCGGATAGGAAGACTCCAGACAGATCTTTGCTATGCCCATGTCCCATTTACCAAATGTGAGTGCTTTTATACTTTTAACCTAATAAATACTCAGAGCCTACTGCACTTAGAGGCGCCTTGTCTTTTTATCTTTATCAATATTTGTGTGGCCACCATTATTTTCCAGCACTGCCTTAATCCTCTTGGGCATAGAGTTCACCAGAGCTTCGTAGGTTGCCACTGGAGTCTTCCTCCACTCCTGATTGATGACATCACGGAGCTGGTGGATGTTAGAGACCTTGCTCTCTTCAAACTTCCATTTGAGGATGCCCCACAGATGCTCAATAGGGTCTAGGTCTGGAGACATGCTTGGCCAGTCCATCACCTTTACCCTCAGCTTTTTTAGCAAGGCAGTGGTTATCTTGGAGGTGTGCTTGGGGTCATTATCATGTTGGAATACTGCCCTGCAGCCCAGTCTCCGAAGGGAGGGGATCGGCTCTTCAGTATTTCACAGTACATGTTGGCATTCATAATTCCCTCAATGAACTGTAGCTCCCTAGTGTCAGCAGCACTTGTGCAGCTCCAGACAATGACACTCCCACCACCATGCTTGACTGTAGGTAAGACACACATGCTTGACACCATCTGATCCAAATAAGTTTATCTTGGTCTCATCAGACCACAGGACATGGTTCCAGTAATCCATGTCCTTAGTCTGCTTGTCTTCAGCAAATTGTTTGCGGGCTTTCTTGTGCATCATCTTTAGAAGAGGCTTCCTTCTGGGATGACAGCCATGCAGATGAATTTGATGCAGTGTGTGGCGTATGGTCTGAGCACTGACAGGCTGACCCTCCACCACTTCAACCTCTGCAGCAATGATGGCAGCACTCATACGTCTATTTCCCAAAGACAACCTCTGAATATGACGCTGAGCACGTGCACTCAACTTCTTTGGCGGACCGTAGGGAGGTCTGTTCTGAGTGGAACCTATCCTGTTAACCACTTAAGCCCCGGAGGATTTGGCTGCTCAAAAACAAGGCCCTATTTTGCGATTCAGCACTGCGTGACTGTAACGGACAATTGCGCGGTCATGCGACGCTGTACCTAAATTAAATTGATGCCCGTTTTTCCCACCAACAGAGCTTTCTTTTGGTGGTATTTGATCACCTCTGCGATTTTTACTTTTTGAGCTATAGACAAAAAAAAGCAACAATTTTGAAAAAATTATATTTTTCACATTTTTTCATATGAAATTCTCAAAAAAAAAAAAATGTAAAAATCAACATTTTTTAATATTTTAGGCCAATTTGTTTTCTGCTACATATTTTTGGTAAAAAAAAAAATCACAATAAGCGTATTTTGATTGGTTTGCCCAAAAGTTATTGCGTTTACTAACTACAGGAAAGATTTATGTAATTTTTATTTATTTTTTTTAACTTGTAATGGCGGCGATCTGCGATTTTTTTGCAGGACTGCGACATTGCGGCAGACAGACTGACATTTTTGACACTTTTGGGGGAACCAGTGACATTACTACAGTAATTAGTGCTATAAATATGCACTGTTGCTGTAAAAATGACACTGGCAGGGAAGGGGTTAACTTTATTGGCGATCAAGGGGTTAAGTGTGTCCCTAGGGGCGTGATTATAAGTGTCAGGGGGCATGGCTTGTTAGATCATCACAGAGACATACGATCCTACATAGCAGGATCACATAGCCTCAGTGATGATATAAGGGAGAATAACAGACGGCTGTGTTTACATCAGCCGTCTGTCTTTCTCTCTCTCCTGAGCGAGATCCCGAGTGGCTGGTGGACATCGGTGCTGCTGGTCACACGCGCGGGGAAGGCAGGGAACGAGCGGAGGCGGGAGCACGCCGGCGGCGGCGCAGGCTCGTGGGCGAGTGACGTACCCATACGTCACTTTGCCCAGGAGAGGCTGACTGCCACAGTATATAATCGTGCGGCAGTCATGAAGTGGTTAAACCACTTCTTGGTCACCGTGCTGCAGCTCCGTTTCAGTGTCTTGGCAATCTTCTAATACCCTAGGCTATCTTTGTGTAGACCAGCAATTCTTTTTTTCAGATCCTCAGAGAGTTCTTTGCCATTAGGTATCATATTGAACTTCCAGTGACCAGTATGAGAGAGCGAGAGCAATTACACCAAACTGAACATACCTGCTCCCCATTAACACCTGAGACCTTGTAACACTAATGAGTCACATGAAACCAGGGAGGGAAAATGACTAATTGGGCCTAATTTGGACATTTTCTCTTAGGGGTGTACTCACTTTTGTTACCAGTGGTTTAGACATTAATGGCTGTGTGTTGAGTTATTTTGAGGGGGCAGCAAATCTACACTGTTATACAAGCTGTACACTCACTACTTTACATTGTAGCAAAGTGTCATTTCTTCAGTGTTGGCACATGAAAAGGTATAATAAAATATTTACAAAAATGTGAGGAGTGTACTCACTTTTGTGAGATATTGTATATATATACATATATATATATATATATATATATATATATATATATATATATAGATAGATAGATAGATAGATAGATAGATAGATAGATAGATAGATAGATAGATAGATAGATAGATAGATAGATAGATAGATAGATAGATAGATATTTATATATATATATATATATATATATATATATATTATAAGCGTGTTTGCCTCTAAATCCAAGAAGTAAACAGTCAGCAGCTTCAGCTGCCCACAGTTAAAATGGCTGCAGCCAGATTTAG